>NC_073377.1:49505372-49845997 GCF_028641065.1 Leucoraja erinaceus | reverse complement strand
TTAAAGCAAATGCTGTATAAACTGTGTATAAATGATTAATTATTCTACCAAGGAATTAATTTAGAATTCTGCCAACTCAACAGCTTTCGCAGTCCCTGTTCAGTTCATTCATCTGCAATTATGAGATATTTTTAAAGTTAAAGAATTTATTTTTTTCATTTAATCCTTAATGTGTTCGCTACTGGAATAAGAAACTATTACGTGTTTGAAACATTTTCTTATCTTTATTCATAATTTATGTATAAAAATATATTTAATCTGAGCAACTGTATCAGTGTGATGTGGGCGTGTGATGTGGGCTGGTGATGTGGGCGTGTGATGTGGGCGTGTGATGTGGGCGTGTGATGTGGGCTGGTGCTTTACCTACAGGTGGTGTGAATGTACCATTAAGGTAAAGATTCATCTCTCAGTAAAACTGAGTACAGGGTTGGCCCTGTGAAGGAGCCGCCATTATAAGACATTTAACTGCGAAATGCCTGCCCTTTAGTATTGGATAGATTGAGTGGAGGGTTTGTGCTGTTCCAAGTTTGCGGTGGATGCGGTGCGTTTCCCCCAGCCATCTCACCAGCACAATTCGCCAGCCCTTGTTAGCAGAGGCTCTTTGTGCAGGTATTACCCAAAGCCCGAAGGTTTTGTGGAGGTTCTGCGTTAGGATCAGGCGAGCTGGTGAGAGGGCTGTCAGATCAGATCAGCCCAGGTTGCCGAGTGGCCAAAGGGTGTATTTTTAATGGGTCGTTATTAAATTGTTCTGTCTGTGCAGCATCACCAGCTCTCACTCTCTCTCCCAGATCCCCCACCCCAACTCTCGACAAAGTCTGACTGAGAAAATGCTCCCACTCATATTACAGGTTGGCTCCGCGTTTGCCCACTCGCTGGGGCTGGTGGTGCCTCCTTCAAAGAGTGCGAGATGAGGTCCCGTCAGATGGGGAGCTGTGACTAACTCCTGAGTGAAGCCTCCAGTTTGGCTGTTGATTCTCATGGTTATCTCCTACCCTCCACACAACATATTCTCTCCGTTTCCTACAATCCAGGAAGGTTGTTTTGATGGGAATGTAAGGACTGTCTCATATTGGTTGAGCACACAACTTGTAATTTGTGTAAATCAATATCAAATTTGAATGGCAGTGACTCAGCTAATGCCAGGTTTTGATATTTGACAGGATCATTGCAGGCATTCTCCCGGTTTCAAGGATGATGTTGTATTGAGTCAATAATTTAAATAGATACAATTGTGGATTTGTGCAGCCTGCAGTACGCTGTGGTCTACTGCTGACATATTTCACGGATACATTTATTTATAAATCCCATTGAAATGAATATGCAAGTCCGTACATGCAACAGCTCAGCTGGCGAGAAAGTTCATCCCGAATGACTCATGACCTGGGCATCCGCAGTTATAATACCAAATTCGCTTATACCCTTTGTCTGATCTGATACAGGTTTTGTTGACTCACGCATCAACCATGCCTCATTATCATTTTGACAACCTCAACCCGTTTTCCTTTTAAGATTTTTTTACATCAATAATTGCTTTGGTTTCCGCCTTAGTCTCAAATTGTATTTATTCTTGTAGAAATGGAAACAAGCAAAGCACAATCTACTGTAGTTTATGTAAACTTGTTGTGTTTAAAGCTGTCTCTCAGGGGCATCGTAATATTTACTCTTGTACCAAGAACACAGTGTCCTCGCCTGAGTTTAATCATCCAGTTAATGATTGTTGGCTCGCAATACTGTGGCCCAGAGTTTTGTTGAGGAAAATTTTAACTGGTGTCAAATAGGTTCTGGGAAATATCCTGCCCCCAAGGACAGTGGGAAGTAATTCCATGACCCTGAGGTGGCACAGTGGTAGAGCTACTGCCTTATAACGCCAGAGACCCGGGTTCGATCCTGACTAAGGGTGCTTATCTGTAAGGAGTTTATACATTCTCTCCCTGACCTGTGTGGGTTTTCTCCGAGATCTTTGGTTTCCTCCCACATTGAAAAGACATACAGGTTTGTAGGTTAATAAGTGAGTTTGGTATTCCAAAAAATGCAAGGAATCATGGGATTTGTAAAGGGCATTCGTGATAAAGAAATTGCAAACTTTTTCTTTCTCACGAATCACTGTATAAACTGTGTATAAATTCTTATCTTTATTCATAATTTGTGTGTAAAAATAAATGTAATCTGAGGAACGGGGGTGCCAGGTAACGGGAGAGCGGGGTGTCATAGCAAGAGAGAGGGGGCAGATGCAAGTGGGAGATGGGGAGAGATTGGACTGACGGAGAGACATTCACGGCAGCTGAACTGCTGCATGTGTACAGACCTGCATTTCATCCGTAGTCAGGATCGAACCCGGGTCTCCGGCGCTGCAAGCGCTGTTGAATTGTTACTGGACTTTCCCCGTCCCCTCCCGAATGTCCCATCCCTGTCCGAGGGTGGCCGGAGATGTCCAGGCTGACCCTGGACTGACGGGACACCGGCCCGGAGCAGTGGCGGCTCCAGCGCGGAGAAGAAGGGCTAACTCCAGTTCAACTCTGCTCCAACGCCCGAGGAACCCGTCATGGTACGCCACTGCTCCAGGCCGGTGTCCCGTCAGTCCAGGGTCACTCCAGACATCTCCGGCCACCCCCGGACAAGGATGGGACATTTGTGAGGGGACGGGGACAGCCCAGTAGCAATTCAAAAGCGCTTGCAGCGCCGGAGACCCAGGTTCGATCCTGACTATTATGTTTATCTCGAGTGACCTATGACCTGGGCATGCGCAGTTGAAATACCAAACTTGCTTATTGACTTGGTATAATGTAAAATTGCCCCTAGTGTGTGTAGGGTAATGTTAATGTGTGGGGATCACTGGTCGGTGCAGACTTGGTGGGCCGAAGGGTGCTGTATCTCTAAACTAAACTACACTAAATATAAATAGTTGTACCAGGTACATTACGGGTTGAAGGGCTTGTTTCTGTGCTGTACTCTTCTAAGTAGTTCTTGCCTAATGCATACTCACAGGCAGCATGCCTGACAGAATTGGATTTTGAACCAGCTGCTTCTCAGTTAGCAATCCTTACTCAGGTACTAGAAGAGGGCGAACAGCAAGTCCGAGTGACTGCATTGGGCTGAGTGGGCCGAAAGCCCCGTTTCCATGCTGTGTCTCTAAAAAACGAACTGCACGGTGGCGCAGCAGTAGAGTTGCTGCCTTACAGCGCCAGAGACCCGGGTTCGATCCTGACTATGGGTGCTGTCTGTACGGAGTTTGTACGTTATCCTCGTGACAGCATGGGATTTCTCCGGGTGCTTCAACTTCCTCCCACACTCCATATGCACAGGTTGTAGGTTATTTGGCTTCGGTAAAGATAGTAAATTATCCCTAGTGTTTCTGATAGTGCTAGTGTACGTGGACCGCTGGTCTGCACGGTCTCAGTGGGCCGAAGGGCCAGTTTCCACGCTGTATCTCTAAACAAAGCTAAACTAAACTGTGTCGGGATTGCTGTGGTTCAGGATTTCATTCCTCCCACTTCTGCAAAACGTGAGTGGAGTGGCCCACAATCTCCCAGAGGGATCCCAAAATAAGCATAAGGCCAATTGGAAAATACCAATGACTGCCACAAACTGCCCGCTCTAACCCAATTGTGCATCAAACATTTTTCAAATGTGCTTTGGTTAAGTGAAAACTTACAGTGGACAAAAAATGTCATTGATATGAAGACACAAGAGCCGGCAGCTGCTGGAATACAGTATTGTGCAAATAACAGAGCACTGGAGGAACTCAGCAGGGCAGGCAGCATCTGTGGAGGGAAATAGACAGTTTAGAGACTCCTGTGCCTTCTATCTGATGGGAGCAGTGAGATGAGAATGTGGCCTGGATGGTGTGGATCTTTGATGATATTAGTTTCCTGTCACTCCCTCAATGGTGAGGAGGTCGGTACCAGTTATGGAGCGGACCATGTCTACAATATACTAATCTCCTCTGTTCCCAGGCGTTCGAGTTGTCGAACCAGGTCGTGGTGCAACCAGTCCGTAAGCACTCTACAGTACACCTGTAGAAGTACTGTACTGTCTCTTCTGTACACGTGTCGATGTTTATAGAGTGTTCGGCAACATACCAAATCTCCTCAATCTTCTGAGGAAGTTGAGGAGTTGGTGAGCTTTCTTTGTAATTGCCTCAATGTGCTGGGCCCAAAACAGACCTTCCGAGATCTGCACACCCAGGAATTGAAGCAATTGACTCCCTCCACCGCCGTTCCATTAATGAAAATGAGTTCCTGGATCCCTGGAATCCCCCTCCTGAAAAGAATGGTTTACTGAGCAGCTTCAGGGGGCAGTTTAATTTGACCATGTTGTTAGGTCTGGCACAGCATGCAAGTACACCAGGTAAAGATGGCAAATTTCCTCCCCTGAATTGACATTAATAAATCGGATGGACTTTACTACAATATGATAGTTTCAGGGGCTGTACCTGTAATTTCACTCTTCATTTATATCTAATATATAATGTTTTAATTTAGTTTAGAGATAACGCATGGAAACAGACCATTCAGCCCATCGAGTGCACACCAGTCATTAATCACCTGTTCATAATAGTTCTATCTTATCCAGAACCAGGGGTCACAGTTTAAAATAAGGGGTAGGCCATTTAGGACTGAGATGAGGTAAAACTTTTTCACCCAGAGAGTTGTAAATCTGTGGAATTCTCTGCCACAGAAGGCAGTGGAGGCCAATTCACTGGATGTTTTCAAGAGAGAGTTAGATTAAGCTCTTGGGGCTAAAGGAATGAAGGGATATGGGGAAAAAGCAGGAACGGAGTAATGATTTTCGATGATCAGCTGATGATGGGTGGCCTACTCTTGCACCTATTATCTGTGTTTCTATGTTTCTCATCTACTCTATGCACACTGGGGGCAGTTTACAGAGGCCAATTAACCTACAACCTCGCACATCTTTGGCATGTGGGTGGAAACAGGAGTGCCTAGAGGAAACTGGCAGTCACAGGGCGAATGTACAAAATCTACACAGACAGCACCCAAGGCCAGGATCGAACATTGCTCTCTGGCATTGTGAGGCAGCAGCTCTACCAGCTGTGCCCCTTTGTCACCATAACATGTTTACAGAATTTTGCTTAACATCTTCTTTTACTTAATTAAATACAAAATATACCAACTTGACAAATAAATTTCAACATATTCTTCCCAAATCACATGGTGTGACACCATTTTGGATTGACGTGAGGCCTTTTTCCAGTTCAGTTAGGACAATGAGCGCCCTCTCCTGGAACTAAATTGCATAACAGATTAATTAAAAACAGATCTGCATAAGGACCAATGGTTTTTTAACTGTATATATTCAAGTTTAGTTTCAAAGTGTAGACAAAGGATCCAACGACTCAGTAGCTCCTAATCAACCACTCCCATTTGGTTACTAATGAACTGCGGATGCTGGATTAAATCGAAGGTAGACACAAAATGCTGGAGTAGCTCAGCGGGACAGGTCGCATCTCTGGAGAGAAGGAATGTGTGACGTTTCGGGTTGAGACCCATCTTCAGACATTTAGTTACTTGGTGCTTACAGAAATGGCACACTGATTCATTATGATTCCTGGGCAAATCGTGCATAAGTAGTTGCAACTAATTATGAAGTGAACAGACTGGCACTGAAGCAAGTTTTCCTAAGCTAATGGTATAAATGATGTCAGTACTCCTGCTTGTACATATCCTTCCTTCACAAGATGGCGCGGCATGGTGGCGTAGCGGTAAAGCTACTGCCTCACAGCGCCAGAGATCCGGGTTCGATCCTGATTACAAGTGCTGTCCATATGGAATTTGTACGTTCTCGGGTTTTCTCCAGGTTCTCTGGTTTGCTCCTACACTCCAAAGACATGCAGGTTTATTGGTTAATTGGTTTCAATAAAATTGCAAATTGACTCGTGTGTAGGATAGTGTTAGTGTGCGGGGTGATCGCCGGTTGGCATGGACTCAGTGGGCCAAAGAGCCTGTTTCCACGCTGTATCTCTGGTCTAAAAAAGTTACAACAACTTGCAGTCACACTGCATTGCAACACATTTGAGAGGACACCAACCAGATATGGAAGGAGTTGATGGAGCAATGAATCTCCCTTATCTCCCACACTCTGGGTGTTCCAAGGTCGTTTGGAGCAGTGATCAAGGACAGCAACAACATCACCAGGCCAGGCCAGGCCAATGGCTGCTACTCCAAGCCAGTGCCATCTCCAGGACAATGGCCAAGTTAAGACAAACATTCTTTAACATCTCTGAACTTGAAATGATGGAGGATGATGCATTGGATTGGCTGAGGACCAAGGTTGGCTTTTGTCACCTCCCCCCCCCCCACACACACAATAACCCCCCCCACACACACACACACAATAACCCCCCCCCCTTGATATTATATTAATATTATAAATTCGCTCCTTTTACCCCATTCCCCACCCTATCCACTCGTGCATAGCCCCAACTGCGCAGACGCGGCTAGAGAGAGGGGGGTAGAGAGGGAAAGGGTGAGGAGGGTAGAGAAGGAAAGGGAGGGGGGTAGAGATTGAGGGGTGGGGGGGGGCGCGGCATCACAGGGGAGGGGCTTGTTCCCAAACGCAATACTCCACTAGAGAGGCAGGGGGCCAGAGAGGGGGGGGGGGGGGGCAAAGAGGGAGGGGCGCAGAAAGGGAGGGGGTAGAGAGGGAGCAGGAGATAGAGAGGGATGGAGAGGGGGTAGAGAGGGAGGGGGAGCAGAGGGTGGGGGAAATTTTAAAATCTTTCCCCTGCACGGAGAACCCGACCTTTTCCCTGTCGGGTCTCCGTTGTTGTTGGGGCTGCAACGTGGAGCGGCCTCCAACCGGAACGACCTGGGGCTCCAGTCGCGGAGCTGCGGACTTACCCACCATCGCGGAGCTGGCCGAGTTCGGAGCGGGAGGAGCTGTGGTGGCGCGCTGCTGCGGCCCAACCCAGAAGATTCGGAGGCTCCAGCTGCAGGTCTGGTGGACGGTGACACCGGGAGCCCGCGGGTCCCTGCTGGGAGACCGCTTTTCGGGGCTTCCGCAACGGCGACTTCTCCCGCCCGAGTTGCGGGGTTGAAAATTACCTGGAGCGGGGCCTTACATCATCGCCCGGCGCGGCTTTAACGGCCGTGGGACTTGCTAGCGCCCGCCGGGGGCTCCAACACCAAGACCCGGAGCAGGGCCTTGCATCGCCCGGCGCGGCTTTAATGGCCGCGGGACACTTACCATCGCCCGCCGGGGGCTTTGACTCTGACATCGGGAGGAGAATGAGGAGTGCAGGGGAGAGATAAGACTTTGCCTTCCATCACAGCGAGGAGGAGATTCACTGTGATGGATGTTTGTGTAAATTGTGTTGTGTCTTGGTTCTTTTTCGTGTGTGTATGACTGCAGAAACCAAATTTCGTTTGAACCTCAATGAGGCTCAAATGACACAAATAAATTGTATTGTAGAGGGGGAGGGGGTAGAGGCAGCACCTACCCAGGTCGTAAAGCAGCAGCCTCCTCACCAGGCGCTGGGCCCGGGCGAGGCTGTGAGCGGGCGTGGACACGAGCGAGGCCATGGACGGGCCTCGAGCCGAGGACCCCGACCGAGGTGGTGGGCGATAGTCGAGCCGAGGGAGGCTGTGAGCGGGCGTGGACACGAGGGAGGCCGCGGGCGGGCGTCGAGCCAGGCTTGGCCCGCGGCAGCAACCTCCCCACCAGGCACGTAGACGCTGTGTGGACGGGACCATTCTCCATGCAGCGGAGGGCCGGCCGATCGTGACTTCCACGAGGGGAAACCCACACACCTGCGTGACGGACGATCATGCGGGGGAGAGGAGGTTGTCCGGTGGGATCGGGATCACCAGCGAGGAAAAGGCGTCACAATTCCCTGAGTCCCAGCGTTGACAGAGGAATTGCAGGTCTCCATAGATAGCCTCTCCCAGAGGGAGTAATTGCCGCAGCAGTCAACTTCCCATCGCGCTGACCCACACAGCGATAACGACCACCGCCGCCATGTTCTAGAACTTCAAGGATCCCAGCGGAGCGCGCAGCACGACTTGAGCAGCAGTTTAAAAATGCTGAGTGACAAATTCAAAGAAGTGAAAGTTAAGAAGCCAAGAAGTACAGAAGACAAAACAGTGGTGATGTCACTCGCAGCGCGAGCAGAGGCAGGCAAACCCATTGTGACCTCATCAGTGAGACCATCTCGTTTATTAACTAAGTTATTTGAGACTTGTGAACTTTTTCATAAATAACTCGAGAAATAATGCATGAAATTTTCAGATAAGACGAATTTTACATCATGGCATAAATCTCTATCGGAATATGTAAACATTTCACCGTTAGCACGTCATGTTTTTGAGGAGATGTGAAATGCACATGAACATCACACACATGACACATACACACATCCAAGACCAGTGTTTTATAAGTATAAAGATGTGCAGGGCAAGTTTTTTACATAGTGGGTCCCTGGAACACGCTGCCTGGGGTGGTGGTGGAGGCAGATACAATTGTGGCATGTAAGACAATTTTGTATAAACACACAGATATGTAGGGAATGGAAGGATATGGATTATGTTCAGGGAAATAAGGGTTGGTCTTGGTATTTTATTCAGCACAGACATTGTGGGCCGAAGGGCCTGTTCATGTGCTGTACTGTTCTAATTGTTGATAGTCAATGGGGGTGAGTTTTGTGTGCGCGATGCACTGGGCTGCATCCACAACTCTCTACAACCTCTTGCAGTCTTGACCACAGCTATTTAAAACTAAGCTGTGATGCATCTTGATAAAACGCTTTCTGTAGAGTATCTGCAGAATTCGGTTAAAGTCAATGGAGATAAACTGAATTTAGTCTTCCAAGGAAGTAACGGCATTGGTACACTGTCTTGGGGTAACTTCAACATGATGGAACAGGGACAAATTGTTGGTGATATTTATGCCCAGGTACATGAAGCTCTCAACCATTTCTGCCTTGGCATCATTAATGCAGACTGGGGCTTTACTAAGATTACTATTGTTCATTCTGCTAAACTGGTCTGTAAATATCACAAATTCTCAATGTTCATACCAGTTTGTGCAGTGAATATGTGCATTAAACAATTATGGACAGATAGTGCAGTCAGCCCCTCATCAATTCCTGGTAGCCATTGTGTTAATAACCTTAATATCACTGTTCAGTTTGGGGATCTTTGAACAGTCAAAGCTCCCCCTCCCCATGTGCTTCCAATTAAGCTTTACACTTCCTTCTGGCACCTAAGTATTTATTTATCAACCAAAGAGAGTACATTTTTCGCAATGTCTTGAATATCATAGAGTCATCGTCATGGAGTTATACAGTCATATACATACGTCGGCCCAACTCGCCCAAACCAACCAACATGTCCCATCTACACTGGTCCCACCTGCTTGCATTTGGCCCATAACCATCTAAACCTATCCTATCCATATACCTGTCAAAATGTTTCTTTTTTTCCTTCTTTTTATTTATTTATTTATTTGTTTTTTATTATTTTTTAAAAGAAGTAAGGAAAGTGAGCAAGAATCGTGAAGGTGCAGGAAAGTGTTGGGAAAAGAAAGCCCCTTAGGGAGGAAGTTAGAGAAGGAAGTAAAGAAAGGAAATAAGACCCTAGAAAGAAAAGAAAAAAAAGGAAAAACAATCGCTCTATTGTAACACAAAACTCGCAAAAAAGGATATACCAACCGTGTTTTAAAAAAAAATTATTTTATACCCCCCGTTACCAGATCCTGGTACCATTTATATTTTAAATTACTATTGCACCTTATGCTTGTAATAGTTCCATAAATGCAGACCACGTCTTTTGGAAGTGGTCTGCTTTGCCTGCTAGGAGGAGTCTCATCTCTTCCAAGTGTAGTGTTTCGAACATGTTTGAAATCCACATTTTTATTGTTGGTATTGGAGCATTTTTCCAAAATTTGAGTATAAGCTTTTTTCCCATTATTAGACCATAATTAAGTAAGTTCTTTTGAAACACGTTTAATTCGGGGTTACCTTCCGATATTCCAAAAATTATCCATTCTTCTTTTGGTACAAGTTTTATTTTAAATAAATGGTGAATCTCTGGAACTCTCTGCCACAGAGGGTAGTTGAGGCCAGTTCATTGGCTATATTTAAGAGATCATTGTGGCTAAGGGGATCAGGGGGTATGGAGAGAAGGCAGGTACGGGATACTGAGTTGGATGATCAGCCATGATCATATTGAATGGCGGTGCAGGCTCGAAGGGCCGAATGGCCTACTCCTGCACCTAATTTCTATGTTTCTAAATAATTTTGTGTAGATTTCAAATATTTCCTTCCAAAATTTTTGGATTTTTATACAAAAAACAAAAAAGTGCGCTATGGTAGCTTCTTGTAACTGACATTTATCACAAATGGGTGAGACATTGGGGAAAAGTTTATTTATTTTATTTTTTGAATAATATAGTCTATGTAATGTTTTATATTGAATTAGAGTATGTCGTACGTTGATCGAGCATTTATGCACATATAGTAAGTGTTTATCCCAGCTCTCTTTTGAAATTTGTATAGCTAGTTCTTGTTCCCAGTCTCTTCTAATACCATCAGTTGTAGGTATTTCTATTTTTAAAATAATGTTGTATAAGTATGATATTAGATTTGCTGATGCAGCCTTTGTCTTCATGGCTTCATCCAATAAGTCTGGGGACATGTTATGATAGTCTTTTGTGTATTTTTTCAGATAGTCACGGATTTGAAGATATTTAAAATATTGATTATTTTTCAAATTATATTTCAGTTGTAATTGTTGAAATGATAATAATTTTCCTAATTCATACAAGTCTCCGAGCGTTTTGATTCCCGTTCTTTCCCATTGTGTAAATGATTTATCTATAATTGAAGGTTTAAACGACGGGTTATTGACTATTGGTATTAAAAGAGATAGATTTCTTAATTTTAGATTCTGTTTTATTTGTTTCCAAGTTCTAATTGTACTATGTATCATTGCATTTTTATTATAATTTTTGTTATTCAGATTTATTGGTGAGAGGAGAGTCGCTCCTGTATTACACGGAGAGCAGTCCTCTCTCTCCATTACAATCCAGTCCACCTGCTGGGCAGAGTTGTCCAGCAGGTGAATCATATTTTTAATATTTACTGCCCAATTATAGTACATAAAGTTAGGGAGCGCTGGACCACCCATCTCTTTTGGTTTACTAAGGTGTGCTCTTTGTATTCTGTGGGATTTATAATCCCATATAAAATTTGTAATGTCTGAGTCTAGTTTTTTGAAAAACTTTTTCGGAAGATATATTGGAATTGATTGAAATAAATATAGGATTTGTGGTAAAAAGATAATTTTTATAGCATTTATTCGACCTATTAAAGACATCGGGAGCTTTTTCCAGAATTTGATTAGATTATTTAGTTTCTTAAGTAAGGGGCTATAATTAGCGTTAAACATAGCGTGATAGTTTCTGGTGATTTCAATTCCTAAATATTTAAATTTTTCTGTGGCTATTTTAAAGGGGAATTTCAAGAGATGTGTTGAGTCTTTTGGTTTTATCGACATAATTTCACTTTTGTTCCAGTTTATTCTATATCCTGAGAAAGATCCAAAGTCCTCAATTAGATTTAATATGTTTGGTATACTGATTTGGGGTTTTGTGATATACAGTAATACATCGTCTGCATATAAGGATATTTTGTTATTTGAATATTTTGTATTATAACCGTAAATATCCGGGTGTGTTCTAATTTTTTCAGCTAAAGGTTCAATTACCAGAGCGAATAACAGCGGTGATAATGAACATCCTTGTCTATTGCCCCTTGTTAATTGGAATTTCGTAGATAGTATATTATTAATTAATATTCTAGCCATGGGTTTGTTATATAATAATTTTATCCATGCGATGAAGTTCTCTCCCATTTGAAATTTTTGCAATACTTTAATCATATAATCCTATTCTACTTGATCAAACGCTTTTTCTGCGTCCAATGAAATGATAGCTAACTCGTGTTCTTGAGGTTTGTGAGAGTGCATTATGTTAAGCAGACGTCTCAGGTTATTAAATGAATGTCTCTTAGGTATAAATCCCGTTTGATCCTCATTTATTAATTTACTAACATATTGACTTAGTCTTCTAGCTAGTGTTTTCGCTAATATTTTTTGGTCCGTATTTAACAAAGCAATAGCTCTATATGAGCCTGGTTTTACTTCGGAGTCACATGAGTGACTACGTGAAGAAGCCCGCTCAGTGCGCAGGTGCGGCATTATCGTCCAGCTGTGCACACGCGGCCCAGCGGGAGTCGGGCGCTCCCGCAAACCAGCCTGAAATAAGGAACGTTAGGTAAGTACCTAGGATTAAGTATCTACCTTAATCGGGCCTTGTGTTTTTTGCTCCAGGGGGAGCAAAGCAGCAGAGGAAGCGGCCCCCGTTCGACTCCAGCGAAGGAGCCGACAGTGGAGGGGGATAGGCGCAAACGGGACCGCACACGCTGCGGACCACTGACAGGGAGCTGCGCTGATGCCGGTCCGCTGAACAGCTGTTCGGTTAACAGCAGCGGACCGGAGGGAAATTTGAAAACCCGACCGGCACCCCTGCAGACTCCTGACAAGGAGAATCGCCGCCCGGGAACCGCTAGAATGCCGCCCAAAAACGGCAGGCAGCCTCTAACTACAGGTAAGACAAAACCTTACCAAAAATACAGGTTCTACAGGAATCAACTTCCTCCAACACTGGAACAGGCTGGAGACAGCAAAAACAAGTATGTCTGTCTCCCCAAGCCAGAGGAGGTCATGGAGCTAAAAACCTCCAGGAAAATGAGGGGTCACTGGCTGAATGCCAAGGGAGCTGACACTCCTACCCCAGTGCTATTGCACTAGCCATCTCCCTTGTCGAGGGATTGATGCGACAACGGAGGTAGGGCATATGCCTCCTCAAATTTATAGCACCCCCTTTTGCTCCCTCTTTTGAGGCTAGCTAAGGAGGCCAGGGCTGGGCTGGCTTAAACGCTGGGCAGGCGGATGAGAACAGCAGTATGCCAGGGGAGCAGGATCAGGAAGAGCTGCTGGGTGTCGTGGGCCACTACATGGCTCCTCCACGCGACCATCTTTCCAACAAAGCCCTGCAGGAGAAGGCCTTTCTAGAGGTAAATCTGCAGGCAGCTGGGTCAGCAGACTCACAGTGAAGAGCAAAAAGCAGCGAATTCTGAAGCTCCTAACATCGAAAATCACCGCCTTTGCTCGTTCCACGTTTCATACTCACCTGGCAGGCGAGACGCCATGATCACCAAGGTGGTTCTCCCAGGACGAGGCTATCCCATTGCACTTCGAGTGTGCTGACGCCTAAGATGTTCCCAAATGCGGGATAATCGACTGCCATTTGTGGCATATAAGACCTGCCCTCAACCCCAAATATACGGGACTATGCAAACCGCTGCAGCGGGAAGAGAGGCAGCTAAACCTGTGCGCCTCATGAGGGCAGGCCCTGGAACGAGCAGGACATCTCATCCAACACCCAGCTGGCAGCACCCCTCGGCATCCACCAGTCAACACCCACATCCTAGGACTGGTGAAAGCCGGGGACCGCTGTTTATTACCCCCAAAGGTCTTTTTTAAGACAGGGGCCCAGAGCGTGACCCCAGGAAAAATGCGCCGCCCCACCGACAGCACCAGCAAACCAGCAAAACTGAGCCTTCATGAAAAAACAATGAACATGGAGGTAGGTAGTCTGGTTCCTCCCAGTTTACACAAAATAAGGGTGCTCTACTAACTGCGGGGGGGGGGGGGGGGGGGGGGGGGCATTTACACTTGTTGAAAGAAGCATGGGGTGCTGTCACAAATAACAAATATATACTCAACAGTATTAGTGGATAAAAACTTGAATTCAAATTGGGCATATTACCGCCAGTTCAGCAATGCGCCCAAAGGGCATTTTTTCCCTCTAAGAAAGAGAAGCAAGAAGGTCAAGCTGAACTAGAAAGACTCATTACAAAAGGGATCATGGGAGCTAACATGAACCATTGGAATTTGTATCGAATATATTCACCAAAACTACAAAAGATGGTGAATGTAGCATCATCATTGACCTAATATCACTAAATAAATCTGTTGAGTATATACAATTTAAGATGGAGACGTTTTGTCACTGCCAGACATCTGATCTCCAAAGGATACCTTATGGCAAGCATTGATATGGAAGATGCATACTATCTTATACCCATACACAAGGATCATTGTAGATACCTAAAAATTTATCTGGATGGGGCAACTATGGGAGCATAGAGCATTCCCAATGGTCTAACCTCAGCCCTAAAACTAATTACAAAAATACTAAAAATAGCCATGAAAATATTAAGAAAACAAGCATAATCATGGCATATATTGGATGATATCCTCATATTAGGGAAAACAAAGGAATTAGCTGTGGCAGCAGTTCTAGCTACGAAACAGCTCCTTAAAACACTGAGGTTCATCCTACACCCAGATAACCCAAAATTGAAGCCGTTAACTACCATGGATTATCTGGGCTTTAATATCAATTCTATCCATATGACTGTTACTTTGCCAAGGTGCTCGGGTCACTATAATCAAATCATGAATGTACCCACCGAAGCTATATCAGAATTACAGTGGTGGGCAGACAATGTTTGGCATAGTTTTCAGCCCTATTATTATCACCAATCCTAACTTGGTTATTAAAAACCGATGCCAGTGCTTTAGGCTGGGGAGCAACTAACTCCATATCCAGCACAGGTAACAGATGGACCAATTCAGAATCATCGTTACTACACACACCGGGCATCAACTATTTGGGATTGGTGGTCGCCTATTGGGTTAAAAGCATATGCATTTCAAATGCAGCACGTACATATACGGTTACGGATTGATAATACTATGGTGGTGGCTTATATTAACCATATGGGGAGCATAAAATCATTATCGTGCAACAAATTGGTCAAACAGATCTGGCAATGGTGTGTCAAAAGACATTTTTAACTATCGGCTGCCTATCTCCTAGGTAAGCTAGAACACAGTGGGAGACACCACGTCACGGGGGAAAATTTATGATAACATTGAATGGATGTCAAACCCAAAATATCTGCTAAAGGTATTAAGCAATTTGAACGCCAGATATCAATTTGGTTGCACAAGACGGAATCACCAGTAACCTATGTATGTGACTTAGGAACCAGATCAGAGGCAGCAGCGGTAGATGCCTACACGCTGGATAGGGGGAATTTCTGCTTTTGCTTCCCTCCCTTCTGCCTCATCAGTCGGGCACTTCGCAATACAGATGGAATCTGTCTCCGGGATATTGAAGGTGCCCGACCGGCCTACATAGCCATGGTTCCCAGTTCATCACGACATGGTGGGCGAGTCACCTATGGATTTCCCTAGTGGACCATGGTTGCTGACTCATAATAAAGTGGGCGATATATCTGTTTTTTTAGATATATACTCCCTTGTGGGTCTTTCAAAATTTGCGAGTTAAACCTCCAGAACGATTTGTTCGTAGACATTCCTTCTAATTTTAGAACAAAAGTTAGCGGGGAGTGATCTGAAATCGTATTGGTGTGATATTTAGGGTTCATAGTATAAGGGATTAGTTTTGTATCCACTAAGATGTAGTCTATACGTGAGTATGTTTTGTGTACCATTGAATAAAACGAGTATTCCTTTCCAGTTGGATTCGCGATCCTCCAGACGTCTGCTATATTTGTATTTTTTATATATGTATTTAAGAGTTCACTAGTTTTAGATTTCATATTACCTCTTTGTTTTTGCATCGATTTATCTAAGTACGGATCTTAACGTTTCTTAAACATTGGGATAGTTCCTGCCTCAAATACCTCCTCTGGCAGCTCATTCCCTATACCCACCACCCTTTATGTAAAACTGTTACCCCTCAGGTTCCTTTTCCCCCTCACCTTAAATCTATGTCCTTTGGTTCTTGATTCCCCTACTCTGGGCAAGAGACTCTGTACGTTTACATGATCTATTCCTCTCATGGTTTGGTAAAGTTTTCCTCTGGAAGACAAGGATGCTGCGTGTTATGCACTCTTAGATGTAGCTTCACCAATGCACAGTTCTAGAGACACTTGGACACACATTGGATTTCTGAACTGTTCGAACTCTTGCTGTGACACAGGACAATTCTGCCAGAAGCCAATAAACTGCCCATCCAACTAATCATTAATGTTCTTTCATGTCACTTCAGTGAGTTGATGAGTGTTCCCAGCATTTCATGTCCTTTGACTTCAAATTCCTGGTACCAGCAATTCAACTTGGCTCCAGACCCAGGTCACATTGTAAAGTCAACAGTGCATGAAACATGTCTCCAGCAGCCTCCCTTTAATCCTAGTTTAGTTTAGGAGATACAACCCGGAACCAGGCCCTTCAGCCCACTGAATCCAGGCCGACCAGCGATCCCTGCACACTAACACTATTCTACACACACTGGGGGCAATTTACATTTATACCAAGCCAATTAACCTACAAACTTGGACGTCTTTGGAGTGTGGGAGGAAACTGAAGATCCTGGAGAAAACCCATGCAGTCACGGGGAGAATGTAAGAAAACTGCGTACAGACAGCACCCGTAGTCGGGTTCGAACCCGGGTCTCTGGCGCTGCAAGTGCTGTAAGGCAGCAACTCTACCACTGCACCACCATGCCGCCCCAGTGCTGTGCATGTTACGGAGCCACCCAGATGCCAGGGTTCACCCTAGTGATGAAGTTCGCAGTGAGGAGGCAGCTGCTGTGATCAAAAAGCCACATCTGGCCCACAATTTCAATGGAAATGAACACTGAAAGGAGTGAAGACGTACGGTACCAGCATTCATTTCATATTGTCATCGTCAGCCAACTCCTGGCCATCAGACCGTATGTGGTATGTTACGGTTTTGCTTTCTAATGCCAAGACACAGTAAAAACCTTTGTTTAACATGCTACCCAAGTGAGTCATCCATGCCCCGATGCAACCAAACCATGCAGAATGTAGTGGTACAGCGACAGTGAAAGAAATATATAATGAGTTGCACTGCAGGCTCCTTCTGCATACTGTCCCTTTAACCTTGTATGAGTATTTTTGTGAAGAGCTGAGGCACTGATTCTGTGTAAAAATGTTCAGCTGTGGTGCCTTGTTGCACAATTTTGCAAATAAAAATATATTGAGCTGCCTGAATCATATGACCCGAGTCCGAGCCTTACTTGGAATAATGCTTTCATCAGATTCATGCAAGTAAAAACATCTTGTCAATAATAATTACTGAGTGTTGAGATCTAAATGTGATGATGTCAGAAACTGTTCTTCAAGCTCAAGTGTAGGTGGCCATGGATGTAGTGGGCTGGAGAGCCAATTTCAGGGACAGTTTCTTGCCAGTTGTAGTCAGGCAACTAAATTGTTCTCTCATCAGCTGGAGTGCAGTCCTGACCTCCCATCTATCTCATTGTGAGAGCATTGAACTATCTTTAACTGGGCTTTATCAGACTTTATTGTGCACTAAATGTTATACCATTTATCCCGTATCTGTACACTGTGATTGGAATCTGGATAGCATGCAACAAAAAGCTTTTCACTGTACACGTGTCAATAATAAACTAAATAAAACTAAACTAATCACAATTGGGCTTTTTGGTTATCGAGTCCACATCACAAGATGAGATATTGTTCGGCCAGAGCTGAACACACTTCTTGGCATCTTCATTGTAGGCAGCGAGATCGACAGCTGTGCATTGGTTTCCCAGTTGAGGGCATTTCAGCAGGTGATCCATTGTTTGTGGTTCAACACCACATTCGCAGGTGACATTGTTGGAATTATTTCCCCATTTGTTTAGAGACACCTAGGCTCTGCCAACACCAGTTCTCAATCGATTGAGGCCTTTCCATCTGGTCCAATTTACATCTGCACCAGGAGGGAGTTGCTCACTTGCCGTTAGTCCCATGACAGTTGAGGGAGGTCGAGTGGATACTCTATCACCCCATATGGAGACTCATGCATCGCTTGTTGTAATGCCAGCCTCAAGTGGAGTCACACAGTTAAGAAAACATTTCCTTGACTTTAGGCGGCTTGGAAATGGTATCTGGGCAAACATTGGATGTGGTTCATCTGTTATCTGCCGCTAGCACTCCTTCATGCTGGCTCCTGGTGTCTGGCTTCTGATGTCTGGCGGGGCTATGCCTGTCAGGGAGTAGAGACCGTCAGTACTTGTTGGCTTGAGCCAACCTGTAACACATCTGCAGGAAGCATTGAGAGCTAGGTTCAGCTTCTTGGCATGGGCATGCATACTCAGTGGTAGAATAGCAGAGGGCTAATGCAATGGAAAGTAGGGTCTGTTGGCTAGCTCCCCTATCTTGTGTTGTTGAGCTTACTAACAACATTGTTGTGAGCACTCACTCTCGCCTTTGTCTTCTCAATATGGGTCTTGAAGGTAAGACATCGGTCAAGGGTAACACCAAGGTAAACCGGATGTTCACAGTGCTCCAGACCAGTTCACCTGAAGTTGTCTCTTGGCTTCCCGGTTTCTCAAGCGAAAGACACACACCTGTGTCTTAGATGGGTTTGCACGGAGGTGGTTCTCCACTATCCATGTCCTTCAGAGATGCTGCCTGTCCCACTGATTTACTCCAGTACAATGTGTGTTTTTTCGGTGACTAAGCTTACATAGAATGTCATCGGAGCAACGTGAAAGGCCAAGAACAGAGATTCATAGTCATACAGCACAGAAACGCTGATCAAGATGCCCCATCAAAACTATTCTCATTTGCCCATGTTTTCCCATATCTCTAAACCTTTCCTATCCACGTACCTGTCCAAATATGTTTAAATTGTTGTTGTATCTGCCTCAACTAGATCAACAAGAGATCAGAATGGGTGTGAGATGGAGCACTAACGTCACAGGGAACCAAAAACGTGGGGTCAAGCTGATGGACTGAATGAAGGTTTCACAAAGCTGCCACCTAATCTGCATATCACCTGCCCAGTATGGCCCCTGTAAAATAGTGAAAACAGTGCGCCAAATGAAGAGAGATACAGTGGCGCAGTGGTAGAGATGTTGCCTTGCAGCGAATGCAGCGCCGGAGACCCGGGTTTGATCCTGACTACGGGTGCTGTCTGTACGGAGTTTGTATGTTTTCCCCGTGACCGTGTGGGGATTTCTCCAAAATCTTCGTTTTTTCCCCACACTCTAAAGACGTACAGGTTTGTAGGTTAATTAGCTTGGTAAATGTAAAAATTGGGTGGAGGATAATGTTAATATGTGGGGATCGATGGTCGGCACGGATCCGGTGAGCCGTGGGGCCTGTTTCCGCGCTGTATCTCAAAACTAAAAATAAAACTAAAGATCCAAGTAAGTTATCATTTCAATGGAAAGTGTATTTGTGGTCATTGGTGATGAGCTGAAGAGATAAAAGGGCAGATCTTGACTTCTGCAGTTCACTTTTAATTTATTTTAAATATGGCAAAAGTGGAATTTTTAATTCATCCCTTAATGCCCTGGAGAAGATTGGAGTGAGACGACTTCCTGAATTATTCTGTTCTCCCGCAATGTGTAAATAACACCCCAAAGTCCCCATTCACACCCACCCCTCGTCTCTCTCCTTCTGATCTGCCCAGGTCTTCACATACACACACATGCAAACTCACACACATACAAGTCAAGTCAAGTCAAGTTTATTCGTCACATACACATACGAGATGTGCAGTGAAATGAAAAGTGGCAATACTTGCGGACTTTGTGCAAAAGACAAACAAACAAACAACCAAACAAACTACAAACAGAATGGAACAGAATCACACATTCTTTTACATATTAAATAGTGTGGGCGGAAGGAAAAAAGGAAAAAAAACAGCAATTTTAAAAAAAGCAGTAGAGTGGTACAGCAAAGTTAGTCCCTGTTGAGATAGGAGTTTACAGTCCTAATGGCCTCTGGGAAGAAACTCCTTCTCAACCTCTCCGTTCTCACAGCATGGCAACGGAGGCATTTACACCGTTTACATGCTGTTTACATGATGTTACACCATTCTTTCTACTACCTCCACTCCATCCCCAATCATCCAGCTCCTCGTCCCATCTCCAACTCCTCCTTCTGCCTATTATCCAAACTTACCCTGACTGGATTCCTCACACCCTGTACCCATTGACTCAATATTCCTCCTTCTAGTTTTGCATTTCACTCCTTGCCCACCATTCTGATCAGATTCCACCAACTGTACCACTCTGTTTACTCCACATCACCCCTAGCCTCTGTGACTATCTTCACCCTTCTCCGCCCCTCCACCACACCCCCGCCCACCGCAATCATCTGCCAATTAACCCTTTCTTGCCTGCAACCATCTATCGCTTGCCAGCTTTTGACGCACCCTTTCCCTTGCCTCAATCTAACAGCTATCTCCCCTCTATTCCAGTCTTGAAGATGGGTCCTGGCCTGAAACATTGACTATCCCTTTCCCTCCACAGATGCCTCCTGACCCATTGAGTTCTTCCACCAGAACTCAAATTCCAGCATCTGCAGTCTCTTGTGTCTCCCACAATGGCATTGGGTGGGGAATTCCAAGATTTTGACCCGTCAAAAATAAAAGAGAATTAATACTCTTACATCCAGATTTTGGTGGAACTTCTTGGAAATGTCCAAATGAACCTGTTCCCCTGTGTACGATAGATACCCTTGTGGCTTTGGTGGTTAAGGATGTGGGTTTGTGAGATACTGTCTCAGCAGCCTCTGCATGTAGCTGCATTTTGATGGTACACACTGCAGCCACAGTGCACCAGTGGGGGAGGGAATAAATAATCTAGGGAACAGTCCAATTTTCCTTGATCTCATTGTGGACATTGGACTCTGTCTCTGCAATTGTTGTGCTGCATTGCTGAGAACTATAATCTGCACTCCGTATCTTTCCCTTTGCTCTACCTATTGTGCTTCAGTTTGGCTTGATTGAGTTTAGTTTAGTTTAGTTTAGAGATACAGCGTGAAAACAGGCCCTTCAGCCCACCGAGTCCGTGTCTGTGTCGACCAACAATCACCCATACATTAGTTCTATTCTACATTCTACAAATTACAGAAGCCAATTAACCTACAAACCTGCATGTTTTTGGATTGTGGGAGGAAACCGGAGCACCCGGAGAAAATCCACGTGGTCTCAGGGAGAAAGTGCATACAAATAGAACCCCTGTAGTCAGGATTGAACCCGGGTTTTCGAGGGTTCACCCCTCTGAAGGATTTTCTGATGTCGACCTCTGTGTGACCGAAATACCATCACAGCAAATGGGGGCTCAGGGAGGCACATCAGTGTTCTCCCTATCAAAGCGTGCGTAAAACGCATTGAGCTCGTCAGGGAGTGATGTTACGCCGACATTCGAGCTGCCTCCTGATTTCGCCTTGTAGGAGGTGATTGCATTCAGGCCCCGCAACAGCTGCCGAACATCTGTCTCATCCTCCAGCTTGGAGCAGAAGTCCCTTTTGGCCTTTTTGATGGCCTTACCAAGGTCGTATCTGGACTTCTTGTAGACCACTGTATCATCAGACATGAATGCCCGGTGTCTGGTCTTCAGAAGAGTGCGGATCTCAAAGTTCATCCAAGGTTTCTGATTGGGAAACACTCGGAAGGTTTTTGTCGGGATGCAGTCCTCCACACATTTCTTAATGAAGTCTGTAACGACTGTGGCGTATTCGTTCAGATCCGTTGCCAAGTCCCTGAACATTGGCCAGTCTACAGACTCCTCACCTCTGGGGGTGGGCTCTTCAATTGCTGCCTGTAGGCGGGAAGAAGCAGCACCGCGGTATGGTCGGATTTACCGAAGTGAGGGCGAGGGATAGAGCGATAGGCATCTTTGATGGTGGTGTAGCAGTGGTCGAGGGTGATCGAATAGCTTGGATAGTGGCCAAGCATCTAACAGCTTGGATGTAGGGCTTAAGGTACTGTGTATATTCTACACACTATCATTCAGAGGGAAGATGAACAAAGTTGAATGGAAATTACATATTACAATTAAATATTACATATCATGCTTAAAGAAACATGTAGCATGATGTATAAGAACCAAATACCATACTTTGGAAGGGGTAGGATGGGGACCCACAGTCTCGTTTATATCAACGGGTCGATGGTTGAAAGGGTCAAGAGCTTCAAATTCCTGGGCGTTCACATCTCTGAAGATCTTTCCCGGTCCGAGAACACTAATGCAAATATCAAGAAAGCACATCAGCGCCTCTACTTCCTGAGAAGATTACGGAGAGTCGGTTTGTCAAGGAAGACTCTCTCTAACTTCTACAGATGCACAGTGGAGAGCATGTTGGGTCGTGGCTTGGTTCGGCAACTTGAGCGCCCTGGAGAGGAAAAGAGTACAAAAAGTAGTAAACACTGCCCAGTCCATCATCGGCTCTGACCTTCCTTCCATCGAGGGGATCTATCGCAGTCGCTGCCTCAAAAAGGCAGGCAGTATCATCAAAGACCCACAGCATCCTGGCCACACACTCATCTCCCTGCTACCTTCAGGTAGAAGGTACAGGAGCCTGAAGACTGCAATGACCAGGTTCAGGAATAGCTACTTCCCCACAGCCATCAGGCTATTAAACCTGGCTCGGACAAAACTATGATCATTAATAATCCATTATCTGTTATTGGCACGTGATCAGTTTATTTATTCATGTGTGTATATATTGATATAATGGTATATGGACACACTGATCTGTTTTGTAGTAAATGCCTACTATGTTCTGTTGTCCTGAAGCAAATCAAGAATTTCATTGTCCTAACAGGGACACATGACAATAAACTCACTTGAACTTGAACTTGATAACAGAGAATAGCGATGATTGTGAGGCAGGGAGGGGGTGTTAACTTAAATTACCCTCATGTAGGTAATAAGGGGAAGGATTTCTGTACTATCCTATACGGTTTTTCTTGATCAAAATGTCCCTGTCTCACAACCCACAGCAGAAGAAAGCATTTCTGCACCAACTTCCAGAGAACATTGTTTGTCTAGTGGAGCAAGTGTGAATGGGAGGATATTTAATGAGTGAATCTTGTCGGCACAGTAACGCAGTAGTAGAGTTGCTGCTTTACAGCATCAGAGACCTAGGTTTGATCCTCTCCAAATGCCTGTATGGAGTTTGTACATTCTCCCAGTGACCACATGGATTTTCTCAGGGAGCTCTGGTTTCCTCCCACATGCCATAGACGTACAAGAATTGGCTTTGGTAAGTTGTAAAAATTATGCCCAGTGTGTGTAGGTCAGTGTACAGGGTGATCGATGGTTGGTGCAGACTTGGTGGGTCGAAGTGCCTGTTTCCCTGCTGTAAAGTCAAGTCCAAAGTATCTTAGTATCATGTCTTTAGACTAGCCATGGAAATTGAAAAGGAAATTTAAAGAGTACAAAAACATAATTAAAGGATGACTATGATTGAGAACAGAGCTAACTGGTTGAATTGAAATTCTACTAGTGGGAAAGTCTAGGACCAGAGGCCGTAGCCTCAGAATAAAAGGACATACCTTTGGAAATGAGATGCGGAAGAATTTAATTAGTCAGAAGGTGGTGAATATGTGGAATTAATTGCCACAGAAGGCTGTGGAAGCCCAGTCAATGGATATTTTTAAGGTGGGTGTTGACAGATTGTTGATGAGTAAAGATATTGTGGAGGAAAATGTGGTTGAGAGGGAAAGATAGATCAGCCATAATTGAATAGCGGAGTAGACTTGATGGGATGAATGGTCTAATTCTGTTCCTTATAACTTATGAACTTATGCATTGTAATCAAAGACTGGGATGCGAAACTGTTATTATTAAGCAACTGATGGCTCTTAAACCAAGGGCAGTTTGGTTGTGTGTGTACATTCCCCTTAGGGGAAGGGTAGGGGAACCAAAACCAGAGCATCCAGATTAAGCAATATGGAGACATAGAATGCATCTGGTTGAAGAGAACGAGACTTAATATTGAAAGCACAGAAGGGATGTGAAAACAGAAATAAGATCAAACAGAGGACATTTGGGTATATCAACAACTGGCATCAAAAGGAACTGGACAGTCTTCTACGTTGATATGAACACTAAATTAATAGGCAGCATGGCTTGATCCGAGCCTAAATGAGCACCCACGCACGCAGACAGATGGCATAGCTGAGATATTAGTTGAATAATTGACATCTGTTTAGTCATGGAAGAAGACACAGCCAGAAAGACGAGATGGCTGAGATTCTGTGTGGACTAAAAATTGAAGGCTGGATATAATTAAATTGAATAAATCACCAGGTATGAGTGAGAGGATTAGTAAGTTGTTAAGGAAGGAAGGGTGGAAATAGTGGGGGCACTGGCCATATTTGTCCAAGCTCAGTTACCAGCTTGGAATCAGAAGACTGGTGATCTGCAAATATGACAGCTTGGTTCAAAAAGGACATCACAGCCCAGTCAGTTTAAGCTTGGAGATGGAGAAACGTTTACATGACAAAATCCTGGGACCAAGTTAACAGTCGATAGGATGAGTGTAGATTAATTTGTGAAAGACAAAAGGATTTGTAACTGGCAATAATGGACCCGATATACTTGTATAACACAGTAACGAGAATGGTTGATGAAGGTGAGATGATCGGTTTGATGCATGCAAGCAAGCCTCCAAAAGC
Source organism: Leucoraja erinaceus (assembly GCF_028641065.1). Lineage (NCBI taxonomy): Eukaryota > Metazoa > Chordata > Chondrichthyes > Rajiformes > Rajidae > Leucoraja > Leucoraja erinaceus. Next base: position 49,821,437 of record NC_073377.1, on the reverse strand, counting down.
ATTGAGTTGGCATTGCCAGCAAAGTTGAAACTGGTGGAATAGAAGGGACATGGGCAATTTACTTGAGGTAAGAAAAGAGAAAGCTATGATGAAATGGAGACCTGAGAGACTTTAGATGCTGGAATCTTGAGCAAGAAACAAACTGCAGGAAGAACTAAGTGGGTCCGGCAGCATCTGTGAAGGGAAATGGACCTTCAATCATGAATAGGGGTCCTGACCCAAGATTCACATCTATGCTGCCTGACCCGCTGAGTTTCACATCTATGCTGCCTGACCCGCTGAATAGGGGTCCCGACCCAAGATTCACATCTATGCTGCCTGACCCGCTGAGTTCCTTCAGGTGTGTGTTTTTAGTCTTGATGATAAGTTTGTTTTTCATTCTGAAGGAAGATGGATAGAGGTGATCCCATTTGTTTTCCTGATTTATGGTAATAATGTCATTTCGAGAGTACATGGAGCAACTTCAATGATTTGTCGGTGCCAGTGAGTTATTGGTTCTCAACTGGAGCCTCTGGTGGAAATGGTAGAGCAGCTTCCTGTAGACTACCACGGGGGGAGGCACCCAGCTGAGTGCTCAACCATACTGCAGAGGTCGTCACCCGGACAATGAATCGGAGCAGTTGGGGGGGGGAGGGGGGGGGGGGGTGTTGACCCCAAGGCAACTCATAGTTCTCACCTGCAAAATTTCCTCCATTCTGGAAATGGAGAGTGTAGATTGGTTTATGCATGACAATCGATCATATATAGGTTAGCATCACTAACCCCACCTTACTGTATCATTTATATTAACACCCACTTCCTACACTGCTCGGTTTGGGTAGCGGTCAGGATGCTCTGACAACTAACAACCTACTGTACTGCTGTAGTCTGCATATTGAGTAAAGATGATCTTGGATTACATGTCGCGTGTATCTCTTGTTTACAGAGAGGAATCCACTATTGTCTTGGAAATAAGAAGCTACATGAAGAGAGTATGGAGTAATGATTTGAGTTTTCGCCATCAAGGGTTTTGGCTTTTACAATTTCATTAAAACATTTGTATTTTGGTAAATAATGTGATGCTTGCTGTGTGAGTAAATGATTTGTACATTGGGTATAGGATGGAGAAGAGATCCTCAGCCCCCATGATAAACACAAAATGCTGGAGTAACTCAGTGGGCCAGGCAGCATCTCTGGATAGAAGGAATGGTTGATGTTTTGGGTCGAGACCCTTCTTCAGACTGAGCTCTCTCTGAGGTTCTCTCTGAGGAACCTCATGGCTCAAGTCCCCATGGGTTCTCAGAGCTGGCATCAAAAATCAGATCGCCTCTCCATCTATATCCTTGTACAAAGACCTGCCTAGGCTAAGGCATTACAGCTGGCCCTGAAAGATTGTTAGCAGAGGGAAAAAAAGGCAAATCCTACAGGTTCCAAGTGAAACCTTAACATTTTTGCCTTGAACCGGAGTTTGGGAGGTCATAAAGTCATAAGGAATGGGAATAGAATTAGGCCATTCGTCCCATCAAGTCTGCTCCAGTCTCGGCCCATCAGGTCCATTCAATCATGGCTGATCTATCCCTCTCCCTCCTAACCCCATTCTCCTGCCTGCTCCCCATAACCTCTGACACCCATACTAATAAAGAATACGCCTGCACTAATCAAGGGAGGCTTTTAAGTGATGTTTAAGAAGCTTTTGGCAGGGAATGGTGGGATATGGATAATGTGCAGGCAGATGAGATAAGTTTATCTGGACATCATGTTTCACACAGACATTGTGCCATGAAGGGTGTGTTCCTGGGCTGTACTATTCTATGTTCTATGTTCTGCGTTATACATTTAAACTATATGTTGTCCAGTTGCACCCATAGTGCCAGAATTTTAATGACTATGGTACTGAAAGTTAGAAACCCCTCAGACCTGTTCCCAAACACTTATCATAACTGCACGCCAGGTTTTCTACCACATCCCTGGTGAAGTTATCAGAGTGAAACCCTTCTAGGGAAATTCCATGTGTGTGAATCAACATTGGTCCTAGTCACTCCTGCACCACATTGAGAGTCATATTTGTTCGTTACTTCATTTGAAGTTTTACTTCTCCATTGGTGAAAGGAGACAACGCAGGGAACCTTCAATTGACTGGCAGCATCTATGGAGAGAAACAGAACAGAAGTCAGTGGCCTTTCAACTTCTCCATTGTTTTACCTGCTGCCTGCTGATACCATGGACACAAATACCAGCTCTCACAAAACGTTGTCACTAAATCCATTTTTCATTTGCCTATCACCGACGTCAACTTTCATTGATACATGTTGGCTCTTTGATCTTCCAGTTACGACATCCAGCTTTCCCACTCCAGTTTCAGTAGCAGACCTTTAATTGTTCAGCCTGAAATTCACTCCCTTGATACCCCATACCTACAGAAATCATCTCAAAGCTTATTTCTTTGGCCAACCTTTCACTGATATCTCTTCCACAAATTCTCTCTGTCCATTTCTCTTTAAAAAACGGCTCTGGAATATTTCCTATTTTGATGCCACTACATTATTGCAAGCTACTGGATTGTCGTTTAGTGCTTCAATATTTCTTTAGACTTTAAAGGTACAGTGTGGAAACAGGCCCGTGGTCCAATTGAGTCCGCGCCAACCAGCGATCACCCCGTATAATAGCACTATCCTGCACATTAGAGACAATTACAATTTACAGACACCAATTGGCCTACAAACCTGTACGTCTAGAGTGTTGCAGGAAACCGGAGAAAACTCATGTGTTCACAGGGAGAAAGTACAAACTCCATACAGACAGCACCTGTAGTCAGATCGAACCTGGGCATCTGGCCCTATATGGCAGGAACTCTACCACACATGCCACCATGATTTCAGCCCCAAGTTCAAGTGCATGAACACAAAAATAAACACAAACAGAACATTGCTGAATTGCATTGCAAGCAGGTTATTGCCCATAATCCCAGTTATAGACAATAGACAATAGGTGCAGGAGTAGGCCATTCTGCCCTTTGAACCAGCACCGCCATTCAATGTGATCATGGCAGATCATCCCCAATCAGTACCCCATTCCTGCCTTCTCCCCCATATCCCTGGATTATCTTTGTTGGAAACCTTGAAGAGCCTGGATCATATAGGGTAATAGCCCTTTTAAATACAGAAGATATTCGCTAAGACATTGGCTCGTAGATTAAGCTTGGTTATTAGTAAACTAATACATCCAGATCAAACTGGATTTATACCTAATCGACATTCGTTTTATAATTTGAGACGTTTGTTTAATATAATATATTCGCAACGAACGACAAATGATTTCACAGGTGAAGCTGTTATCCACTAATCCGACAGCTAGAATACTGACAAATCAAATGCTTTCAATTAAGTTTCACTTATCCAGGGATAGCAGACAAGGATGCGCCCTTTTACCAATGTTATTTGCCTTAGCCATAGAACCCCTTGCTGAGAGTATTAGGTCACATTCGGGCATTCACGGATATAATACTAAATATATCACCAATAAGATTTTGTTATATGCAGATGATGTACTTTTATACATTACTAATTCCCAAGTTAGTATCCCAAATGTACTAAACATTATAGAACAATTTGGTGCTGTTTCAGGTTCTAGAATAAATTGGAATAAAAGTGAAATTATGCCAATAAAAGCTCAAGACCCTTCTCAACTCAAAACATTTCCTTTCAGAATTGTTACCGAAAAGTTTAGATATCTCGGAATTTACGTGACTAGAAAACATTCCTCTCTATTTAAAACAAATTTCCCACCATTAATTACTAAACTATATGCCTCCATTCAATTCTGGAAAACACTTCCTATCTCCCTTATAGGTAGAGTAAATGCCATAAAGATGATCTTCCTTCCGCAACCCCTATATTTATTTCAATCAATACCGATATATCTCCCTAAAAGTTATTTTTTAATTGATTCTATTGTCACTAACTTTATTTGGGACTACAAAACCCATAGAATACAAGAAAGACATTTGTGCAAATCCAAAGATAATGGAGGATTAGCTTTTCCTAACTTTATTTTCTACTACTGGGAGACTAACATTAAAAACATATCTTCTGGTTGGACGATACATGTCAATGGGTAAATTGGTTAAAAATGGAGAGGGAAGATTGTTTGCCTTTTAACATAGGCTCGATTCTCCTATCTCCAACACATCTGAATAAGTCAACGTATGAGCAAAATCCGATATTACACAGTACTCTACGTATCTGGAAACAGTTGAAATTAAGTCTTAAACTGAGAAACTTGTCTCTCCTTCTGCCTATTGCAAACAATCCCTCGTTTAAACCATCTACTTTAAATCGGGTGTTTGTTAAAAAACCTGGGAATTAATACTGTGGGAGACCTCTATATGAAGGGAACTTTCTTTTCTTTTTCAAGAACTGCAGGAGAAATACCACTTGAATGCAAACAATTTTTTTAGATACCATCAAATCCAAGATTATGTGAAAACATACACACAAGATTGTCCTCTTATGGGTCCAGATATATTAGACAATTGTTTGAATAGACATGCCGATACAAGTAAGTTGATATCTTACATTTATAACGCTCTCTTAAATGTTGATACCCCACCTTCTGAGATTTATAGGCGAGCATGGGAAGACAAGTTTGGTTTACCTATTTCAAAAGATATATGTGAGGAAAGCCTATTATACATACATTACTGTTCTTTAAATGTCAGGCATTGCCTGATACAATTCAAAATATTGCATAGGTTATGCTATTCAAAGACCAAATTGAATAAGATTTTTCCAACTGTCTCCCCAATCTGTGATAAATGTCACCTCCAAGAAGCTACCTTAACCCATTCCTTTGCTTCCTGTATAAAAATACAACATTTCTGGATGGGAATATTCGATATCATCTCTAAAACACAAAATTCAACTGGAGTCAGATGTAAAACTAATAATTTTAGGAATGTCGGAGGGCTGCTTTGGAACGACATTCCAAAGACGTTTCCTTGACTACGGCTTAATAACCCTCGAAAAAACCTATACTCAAATTCTGGAAAAAGACAACAGTTCCCACAGTGAAGATGTGGATCACAGAAATGTCCGAGACACTATACTTAGTAAAAATAAGGTTTGTTTTGGCTGATAAATCAGACCAATTCTCCAAAACATGGTCTCCTTTCACTGAATTTCTTCAACAATAGAATGGTTGAACACAAATTTAAAACCGATGCTTGGGATGGGTGAGCGGGTGGGGGCGGGGGGGAAGGATAGTGGGACATATCTCTGTCTTTTTTTTTTCTCTTTTTTTTTCTCTCACTTCTTTGGCAGTTCAGGGGTCTTTTCTTCTCTCTTTTTTGTATCTTTCTTCTTTCTCTTCATTCTTTCCTTTTTACTTTTTTTCCCCGATTCACTTATCAGTTTATAAAATGTTAAAAATGAAGCTGTACGAAAATTGTATAATTGTTATGCCGATTGCTTTATTCTTGTACAATTGCTTCTAATAAAATAAACATTAAAAAAAAAAAATAATAATAATCATAACCATATTGTATTAGCCAAGTATGTTTTGCAACATACGAGGAATTTCATTTGCCATAAATCATACTAATAAAAAGCAACAGAATACATTTTAACATGGACATCCACCACAGTGACTCTTTACATTCCTCACTGACAGAAGGTGACAAAAAGTGCAATCTCTCCCTTCTTTATCCTCCAGCGGGCGGGGCCTCTAACCTTCCGTTAACGGGATGATCTTACACCCCTAGCTGGCGGCAGGCCATCCTTGTCGGGGCGATCAAACTCCTGCATCGGGGGGGAATCTCAGCACCCCTGCGCTGGGTGATCGGAACCCGGGTTGGGGCTAGTCGAACGTTGTGCAGCTTTTGGACATCAGTCTCAACCCGAGTACGAGTTCTCAATGGAAAAATCCACAGTACGCGGATGGAGCGTCGATCCCAGGCAATGGATCGACTCCGATGGTAAGTCCACGTCCCCGTGGTGAGGCTCAAAATCAGTCTCGAGCAAGGCCTCTAGCTCCATGATGTTAGGCCGCAGAGCGACCGGAGGTACGATCCGGAAAACAATCGCATCTCCGGCAAGGTATAGGTTTGAAAAAAAGTGTTCCTCGACCCCCTCCCCCACCCCATTCATAAAACAAACCAGAGATCATTAACACAAACTTTTAAAACACACAAAAAATAACAAAAAAAAGATGAAAAGGACAGACAGTAGGCGAGGTTGCCATCGAAGCGCCACCCAGTGGTATTGACCACATTGTGGTGCTGGTGGTCTCGGGTTTGTCCCAGTGGCTCAGTCTTCCTCAACCTGAGACAGGACATTGTACCTGTACCTAAAAATGCCTCCCCAGCCTGTCTGAATGACTACCGTCCGGTGGCCCTCACCTCGGTAGTCATGAAATGCATTGAGAGGCTGGTCAAGAAACACATCTGTGCCTTCCTCCCTCGCAACATGGACCCGCTACAATTCGCATACCGTCCGAACAGATCCACGGATGATGCGGTCTCCCAGATTCTGCACACCGCTCTCTCTCACCTTGACAGCCAGAAGGGGGGCTATGTGAGGATGCTGTTCAACACGATAGTCCCCACCAGACTTGCTGAGAAGCTGCTGGAATTGGGGCTCAACACCCCCCCCCTGTGTGCCTGGGTCCTGGACTTTCTAACCACCAGGCCCCAGGTAGTCAAGATGGGAGGAAATTCATCGAAGTCCCTCACCCTGAGCACTGGATCCCCCCAGGTACCCCTACTGTACTCCCTGTACACACGACTGTGTGGCTAGGTTCAGCTCCAACTCTATAATCAAGTTTGCTGATGACACTGTGGTGGTGGGCCTGATCTCAGATAACGATGAGAAGGCCTACCGGGAGGAGGTGGCTGGTCTAGCAATCTGGTGTCAGGACAACAGCCTCCTCCTGAATATCAAAAAAACTAAGGAGCTGATCGTGGACTTTAGGAGGGCACATCATCCGAGGACGTACACTCCATTGAGTATAAATGGGGATACTGTGGATAGGGTGAACTGTTTTAAATACATGGGAGTCCACATCTCAGAGGATCTGACATGGATATCACACGCTGCAGCACTGGTGAGTAAGGCAATGCAGCGCCTTTACCACCTCAGTCAATTAAGGAAATTCTGAGTGTCTCTGAGGATCCTCCAGTGCTTCTACTCAGCGGCTGTGGAAAGCATCTTGTCTGGAAATATCACGATTTGGTTTGGGAACTCCTCTGCCCAAGGACAAGAAGGCTCTGCAGAGAGTAGGGCGTTCGGCCGAACGCACTACGGGAACTATACTCGCCCCCCTACAGGAACTATACATCAGGAGGTGCAACTCCAGAGCCAACAAGATCATGGGAGACCCCTTCCACCCCAGCAACAGACTGTTCCAGCTGCTACTGTCAGGCAAACGCCTCTGTTGCCATGCTGTGAAAACTCGTATCTCACCTGGGACTAACTTTACTTACCAATTTACTGTTGTGTGGTGTCTTTTTAAAATTGCTGTTTTTTCTTTTTTTTTCCCCCCCACGAATATGTAATATGTGAATATGTAATATGTGAATATAAGATTCTGTTCCATTCTGTTTTGTATGTTTTTTTTGCACAATCCGCAAGCATTGCCACTTTTCATTTCACTGCACATCTCGACGTATGTGGCGAATAAACTTGACTTGACTTGACTTGACTTAAGAAGACAGCTAGCAGGGAGGCATCCCACTATTCCTCCCTTCCACTTTTTCTCCCTTCCTCTCTCTTCCATCCCTTTTCCCCTTCCTCTTTCCTCGTCCGCTTGATATATTCTGGGACAATGAAGTGTGCTGAGTGCATCCTACCCATCCCAATAAATCTTCACTCCCTCCACCAGCTGTGGTGTGTGCCATCCACATAATGCAATGCAGCTTGGAGTGGTATCACTGTTCCTTCAGCATGGCTGGATGAAACTTAGATCACGGGGAGAACGTACAAACTCCATACAGACAGCATCCGTAGTCGGGATTGAACCCAGGTCTCCGGAGCTGCAAGCGTTGTAAAGCAACAACTCGGCCAATACACCACCGAGCCACCATATATGTTCTGACATATATAACCCCAATTTCTCATCGGCTCTGCACACACTAGAGGCAATTTGACAGACGTCAAGTGCTCTTTAGTTTAGTTTAGTTTTGTTTAGAGATACAGTGCAGAAACAAGCCCTTGGGTAACCGAGTCCAGGCCAAACAGCGATCCCGGTACACCAGCACTATCCTACACAATAGGGGCAATTAACAATATTTACTGATGCCAATTAACCTACAAATCTGTACATATTTGGAGTGTGGGAGGAAAGCGAAGAACCCAGAGAAAACCTACGCAGGTCACGGGGAGAGAACTGTCATAAGGCAGCAACTCTACCACTGCACCACTGTGCCACCCATTTTGCAGATGACCTGCTGCTGGTCATCAACATCAAGGTAATCAATTCAGTGAAAGATGCTCTTTGGACTTCTCGAAACTTGTTAATATCCTGGCAGTGCGAGATGTCTATTGGGGAATGTTGCCGACTGGCCCGCTTCAGACTGCAGGAGTACGTGCTGAGGGACGCACTAAAGCTCGGTGCAGCCAATGCCAAGGCTCTATGGGGCAGGACCAAAGTCTAAGGTCCTTCCACTGCTGCACATTAGGAGACAGGTTTCTGATGGAGACACCGGGAATAATGATATTTCTATGAACACTACCAAATACAATGCTAATTAATGTATGTATAGCTGCTGAGAATATTGGAAGAATTTTTGCATAGTTCGTGTTTTGTATATATTTTTTTATTCTGAATGTTTATTTTGATTTTTTTTTAAAAACCCACGCGTCTTTGGGATGTGGGAAAAAACTGGAACCCATAAGGTCACAAGGAGAACATACAAACGCCACACAGACAGCACCTGAGGTCAGGATCAAACCTGGGTCTCAGGCGCTATGAGGCAGCAGTTCTATCATGGAACATCTTATCTAGCAGCATTTTGGAAGAGCCTCACCACATGAATTGTGAAGCGCAGGAAGGTGGCCCACTACCAGCTTCTCCTGGGCAACCAGGAATGGCCAGATAAACATCGGCCTTATTTGTGTAGAGGTGAACTGCAGATGCTGCTTTATACTGATGATAGACACAAAGTGCTGGAGTAACTCAACACGTCAGGCAGCATCTCTAGAAATAAAGGATGAGTGCATTTCGGGTGGGAGTCATGAGTCTGAGAAAGTGTTGCAACCCAAAACGTCACCCATCCTTCTTCTCCAGAGATGCTGCCTGACCCGCTGAGTTACTCCAGCACTTTGTGTCCATCTCATGCCTTATTTGTTACATCCACACCCTGTGAATGACGAAAGGAAACACCAGCCACACTTAATGGACCAACCAAGTGTTAATTCTCTACCTGTAAATTAGAAAAGACCCAACATGTCAGTTCACCTGCACCTTGAATCTTATTGTCCTTGAGAGAAATAGCATGGTGTAGTTCGGTTACAAAATTACAACCAAGGCTTTTTGTAATCTCTTCAGATATTTTCTTTATTCCATTTTTATTACAAGGTCAACAAGAAGCCCGAAGGATAAGGATAAATAACAAGCCACAAGTAGCTAAGGATAAATGCCAAGCCACAAGTAGTATATATCTTGGCAGCAATATACTTCAATGAATGCCAGCATTACTATATATTCTAGAACTGAACAATGAGCATTTATTTTTAACCATACCCCAGCCACATCATCATTCCACATGCCCAAGTGCACTTTGGAAGAAGGAAAGCTAACAAGGAAATTAATACTGATTTGTGGGTTGGCTCTTCCAGTTTTGTGACCCAGGCGTACTTATAGGACTTGTTCTCTGACCAGCAGAGGGCAGCTGGCTCATTTCTGAACAGGCATCACACTCGCTTTTGCTTTCAACAGTTTCATTTCACAGCAATCATTATTTTTTCCCCCTCACCTCATGTTTTGATGGGCTGGATAGATAGATGCCAGATAGCGTAATATCTTACGGTGCAGGATGTTGCAACTTTTAGCGATCACCCTAGGGACAGTTTTTCCAACTTAGCGACATCAATTAACCTACAAACCTGTACGTCTTTGGAATGTGGGAAGAAGAAACTAGAGTACTCGGAGAAAACCCAGCCGGTCACGTGGAGAACGTGCAAATTCGGTAGAGACAGCACCCGTAGTCAGGATCGAACCCAGGTCTCAGGCGATGTAACTCTACCGTTTGCATCACTGTGCCTCCCTGGTATTTCAGTAGAATAAAATAGCGCTGCATTTTCCCTAAAGGGGTCTTATCCCCTGAGGAATGCCTCAATCGAAGCTTACCACTGGACTATGGAACAACTTCTCCCTGCCCTCCATTATCAGACTGCGGAATCGTCCTCCCATAAGCTGGGATGCAGCCCCGATCTTCCAACCTACCTCATGGCAGGTATTGGACTATCCACTCTGGTATCTTTCCCTTTGAACTGCATAGTGTGCTTGGGTATGGATTGATTGTACCCATGTATAGTATTATCTGATTTAAGTGGATGACTTGCAAACAAAAGCTTTTCACAGTTTCCTAGTACACATCGGAATAATAAACCAAATATTTTCCCTTACATTATTTTCTTTCCTTCCACTATCATCCCCTTCTCTCCCACTTTCCTCTCCCCAGTATTCTCTTCTACTCTCTCATTCTCTTCACCCTCCCTCCCTCTCACTACCCTTCGCTTTCCCCCCTGCTGTCCTTTCTCCTTTCCATTGTCTCATCCATCCCTCATTATCTTCCCACTGTCCTCTTCCTTCCATTCTCACCTCATCCTCTCCCCACTGAGCTCTTTCCCCTTCCTCTATCCTTCCCTTCCCCATTTGTTCCTCCATTAATCCACTGCCTTAAACCAATGCAATAGAATTTCAAATCCACTGTATTTAAAATCATGTTCATGTTTATCAATGAGCTGCAAATAGATCAAAATTGCTTATTTTCCCACCAGAGGTGAAGACTCTCTCCTGTCAGCTCTTGAAAGCTCCAGTCATCATTTCAGAATTAAACCATTCTTTTACCTTATTAATCTTTGGTAACATTCTGCACATTGTCTCCTTCCCTCACTGATCACTTTAAAAATATATTAATGGTTTGGATATATTTGAAGCAAACTCTTGCATCCACTTGTTTCTCTTTTTCAGTGAAAGTAAGATTTAAAAATCTTACGCACACGATCAAAAGTACATCAAGTAGTAGAAACAAAGAACTGCTGATGCTGGTTTATACCAAAGATGGACATAAAGTGCTGGAGTAACTCAGCGGGTCAGGCAAAACTACATTGTGTCTGGCGTGGCACAGTGGTAGCATCAGTGAGTGAGTCACACCAGGAGGCGAGCACATAATCCACGCTAGTTCCTCAACAACCCGGGAGATACGACATTATCCAGCGTTTAAACTAAAGCTCTGTCTAACCTATCAGTTGGACATGTGAGATTCCCTGCCCTACCTGAACATGGAGAGGATCAAGGATAATACCCTGGCCACCATTTATTCCTTCCTTCATCTCAAGAAAGCAGTTCAGAGGGTCATTTATGAGTCTGCTTTCTTCGAGAATAAATTGGCTGCCACCTCCCACTGGGTATACTTCAAACATGAATCCCATCTATGGACTGCAGGATAGTCTGAGGTGGAGATACAAGAAACTGCAGATGCTGGAATCTTCAGCAAATAACAAAGTGCTGGAGGAACTTAGCGGATCAGGCAGCATCTGAGGAGGGAATGGACAGGTAACGTTACTTGCCAGCCTTACTGTAGGCGAGGTAGGATGAAGGCTGGCAATTGATAGGTGAATATAGGTAAGAGGGCTGATTGGCAGAAGGTTGGAGATAGTGACAAAGGATAGACATGAAAAGGAGCCAAAAGGTTGTCAACCAAGGAACGAAGAGGAGGAGTGAAATGTAAAGTCGGAGGGAGGGATATGGGTGGTAGAGGAAATGGGGGTTGGGAAAGAGGGGATAAGGGACTTGGGTCATTTCTTCCTTAATGCAGGCCATCTTAAATGGATATTTGATCATTGTTATATTGGAGAAAGGGTAAGGTCCCTCAAGGTTAAATGAGGGAATTTATGATTGATTTCTGAGTTAGTGAAATCTTTAATAAATACTTTGTATTGGTATTCACCAAGGAGAAGTGCACGGATGAATGTGAGATCAACAAGGGGCAGGTTATATTCCAGAGCATGGTGATATCAAGAAGGAGGCGCTGCTAGGTGTCCACCAAAAATATTAAGGTGGATAAGTTCACCTGCTGGGATCTCTCCCAGGAAACCGAGAAAGGCAAGAAAGGTGGTTGCTGAGTCCTTGGCAGAGATCTTTATATTCCCTTTAGCCACCATCAAGGTCCCAGAAGACAGAAGTATAGCCAATGCTTTCCTTTTGTTTAAGAAGGATGTACAAAATCAGGAAAGGAATAGATTAGGTAAATGCTCTTGATTCCCCTACTCTTGCCCAGAGGAGGGGAATCAAGAACCAGAGGACATAGGTTTAAGATGACGGGGAAAACTTGAGGGGTACATTTTTTACACAAAGGGCGGTGGATGTATGGAACGAGCTGCCGGAGGAGGTCGTTGAGGCATTTACTGCCGCAACGTTTAAGAAACATTTAGACATGTACATGGATAGAGGGATGTGGGGCAAATGCAGGCAGGTGGGAATAGTGTAGATGGGACACGTTGGTCAGTGTGGGCAAGTTGGGCTGAAGGGCCTGTTTCTGTGCTGTATGACTCTATGTCTAAGGGTTACAGAGACAAACCAAGAAATTATAGGTACGTGAGTATTTCATCTGAGTTAGGGAAATTATTGGAAAAGATTCTAAGGGACAAGATTTACCCGCATTTGGAAAACATGGACTTTGGGATGGTCAGCATAAATTTGTACAAGAGTTTCGAAAATTTGTTTGAGTTTTTTCAGTAAGTGATTGACAAAGTTAGGGCATTGAATGTTGTCTACATGGACTTCAGTAAAGCATTAAACGGGACATGTTGCAGCTATATAAAACTTTGATTAAATTGCATTTTGAGTATTCTGTGCAGTTCTGGGTGCCACACTGTAGAAAGGATGTGGAGGTTTTGGAGAGGGTGCTGAAGAGGTTACCTGGAGAGGTTGGGGGAACTTGAATTGTGTTCGCTAGAACGTCGGGACGACCTGACAGAAGCGTATAAAGTTATGAGGGACATAGATGAGCTAGATATTCAGACTTCCTCACCTAGGGTGGAAATACAAAATACCAGAGGGCATTTATAGTGCTATATAAATGAAAGGGAGGAATGAAAGATTTAAAGTGAAAGGGGTAAGTTTTAAGGAAGTGTACAAAGCAGTTTTTTTTTTTAATTCAGAGAGTATTAGATGCCTGAAAATGGTAAAGTGGATAGAATTTCAATGTTTAAGAGGTGTTTAGACAAGCATAGGAACAGTCAGTGAATAGGGGGATATAATAATGTGCTGGCAGATGGGAATAGTTGGATTGGCATCATGGTTGGCCATCATGTGGTGGACCAAAGGGTCTGTTCTTGCACCGCACTGTTCTTTGGTATATGTTCTATCCTGTGTCGCCAATAGATGTCAGTGGGCCATTCGTACACTCAGGCTGCTCCAGTCCACAAGCACACTTCTTCCTTCCTACAAAGTTCATGTGACTGCACCGGAAACAGAAACTCTCCCATGAATGCAGAGGACAATAATACTCTTCTGTTTAATATCAAATAACTCAGTGTCCCAGATCATTCTGGGACAGAATGGCTCAGCAGAATTGTAGCAAAAATAAATGAGCAAATAGGCGATTCATGTATATCCATCATATCACATATGTGCATATTTCCAGTGTTAATGTCAAAATAAGTATACAAAAAAACCATTGGACTAGATTTTCATTGCCTTCGTTTCGGCTTGATAACACAAGTTATTTGTGTTCATGTACACGTGAGCACCACAGCAAGGCCGTCTGTGAAGATACTGCTGCAACGTTCCAACAGTCAGGCACAGTGGTAATAGTGGTTTAATAATCTGCAATCTGTTTTACAAGTCAGGAAGGCATCTCACAGGGAGGGGAACTTGCAGGTGGTGGCGCTCCCTCGCAACCTGCTGCAATAGCCCTTTAGCTGAAGTAGGCTGGTTTTTTGGTAAGTCTCTGACCAGCCCCTTTTAAAGGGAAACCCACTACTCCAGACTGAATTAGGCTTCCCATGTCATAAGTTCACACCTGTGACTATGCATTGACAGCAAGATATTTAGTGTAAAATACTTTGGGATGTCCTTCCTTCCTTATTTCCTCAAACGTTCTTGGAAAACTATAGTGAATAATATATATATATTTTTTTAAATGACCTGAGCAGTGAGTTAGACTGGGATCAATGCTCCACAACAGAAAATCAACAGCTGGCTGGAGAACTTGCCACTTAACAGAATCAAAATGCTCACTAGAGGAGCATTATTAAACAACATTTACACAAAAAAAGCAGAGCAAAAACCAGAACCAGAGGTAGAAGTGGAGAGATTGAGGCACGGAATTACTGCCTGTATGGCCTAGGCAGCTGTTGGCATGGTAACAAAGGGAACAGTGGAAGTCAGGTATGTGTCAGGACTGGACAAGTGACAAATTGTTGGAGGCATTTTTAGCCGGAGGATGTTGCTGGGGTCAGCCCAAGAGCGGCCCAATAACAGGTTTATTACTTCAACTGCACTCTGATAATTTTCGGATGCGATCCATTATATTATTTGCCATTGCTTTTTCACTACAACCAAATAAATCATAATCTTTTTATTTATTTAGCTCCAAAAAATTTCCCCATCACTTTCATGATCATCATCTTGTTAAATTGTAACGCATGCTTTGATGTGATATTACGTGGCAATAATATAAGCCCAGCTGGCAAGGGAATAGATTGTCACGAGCAATTGTGCAGTAATAAAAAGATTCTCAGCTTTAGCTTCTTGCTTGTGCTGTTCCTGAGTATTTTCACCAGTTTATCTGTTGGGACAGAACCAAAGCCGTGATTTTATTGCTGGTGGGTACTGAAATGTTAATTAAATCGGAGTCTTTTTTATGAATGATTATTTTTGTAGTAATTCTGACAACCATAAATATTCCTTGGGAACAGTTGCAGTTAAACTGTGAAGAAATTAGCTATATATAAAAAAGAAACAACTGCAGATATTGAGATAAAAATATGAAAAAAATCCTTAAGTGACAAGAATTGATTAATGTTCTGTCAGATCTGGAGAAACATCAATTAACTTTCTATTTTCTACATCCCTGCAGCCCAGCTGTGTATTTCTTCTGTTAGTGCTTCTGAAAATATGAGGTTCCTGTGGTAAAAAAAATGTTTTCCTGCAGATTGGTCACTTATATTCCTTTGTTGAGTTTTAGCCCCAGTAATTCCAGGGTAATATACGTTTGCACTGATTTAACTGGATAGTTGTCATGGTGAGCATTGTACTGGTTCTGATCCAGAGTTCCAGTATCTTCAGGCATTATCATGTCCACTTGAGAAGAATTACCAAACTCTGAATTAATTGAACCACCTGGGTCAGGTTCATTTTGCAACTCTGTTACATTTGAGGAGTTATTCAAATATGGATTTTCTTTAATTATTTGTTGCAACAGGTCATTTTCATCAGTAGTTGGTTGCCACCAGTTATCTTCTTCTCCATCGTCTGTGTTTTGCTCAGATCCCTGGTCCCCTATGTTTGTTTCTTGAACAGTTGAAGATATCGGCTGTTCTGGCAACACACTGTTGGCTGGGACTTGACTCTTGTAGCTTTCCTCCAAGACTGTGTATATGACCAAATCTGCAGGTGGCAACAGCCTGTCCATTTCAGTTCCGTCGGTAATGCTCTCCTGTGGTGAAAACAAGGTGGATGAACCATCCATTACTGCAGTGTGCAAGGATAAGCACATATCTTTCCGAGACAGGCATACGTCTTCAACTGTGCTGAAGTCTGAGATGAATTCGCTCCCAGGATTCGGTATTTTAAGAACATGAGCATTCTTGAAAAATATAAAGAAGAGTTAGAACTGTTTGGTAAAAGAACACAGTGTAATTCCCGTGAATCTGCTCACATTCCACTATTACACTCCAGTATTTGGGGTGGGAGATTGCCACCTTCACATGGTCCACCCTGTTTCGTCTAATGCAATGAACCCGACGTGCACAAACAAAAGATCAAATAGAACAAGTTACCTACAACTTTAAGCTGTGCACGCCACAAGCAAGAGAAAGATCAGATATTTTCTACCAGCACCACTCTCCCTGAGGCACCGTCAATCCTCTCCGTAACTTGAATTTCCCAAGCCCCGGGTTCCTGATTTTTATTAATCCTTCTAACTATAATTACTGGGATTGGCAAATAAGTTATTTGTCCCTGCATCACTCTGACCTCGGCAACAAACAATACTGAAGGCACAGATAGATTTCACAGAGGTAACTATATTCTACTTGAAGTTTACAATCTCTTCAATCAGACGCCAAACTTTCACTAAATCGTTAAAAGATACAGTTTCTTCCCAGCTGTTATCAGGCAACTGAATCATATTACCACAACCTGCGAGCAGTCATGAATTACTATCTACCTCTTTGATGACCCTCGGACTATCCTGGATCGGACTTTGCTGGCTTTACCTTGCACTAAACGTTATTCCCTTTTCATGTATCTATACACCGTAAATGTATCAATTGTAATCATGTATTTGTCTTTCTGCTGACTGGTTACAAAAGCTTTTCACTGTACTTTGGTACACGTGACAATAAACTAAACTGAACTGAACTGATGTCTTATGGTCTTATGGACTTCCTCAGGCATCCTTTCCTTAAGCCACACTCATGCACCAACCCAACATTTTTGATAGCTCTGTCTGACAAAGGCTTTTTAATAATCTTTAAACATTTCCTTTAATCACAATTGTTTTAACCAGATTTAAATAATTAAAACACCATTTTTAATTTTCAAAACATATCAAAACATTAACGAATATTTTTTTAATATCCTACAATTATAGTGTTTTCTAGTACTGATTTAAAATATCAAACCATACCTCTGTATAGCCCGCATTATCACAGAATTGTATATTACACCCTGAGGTGATAAGTTTTAAAAGGAAAAAAAAAAGAAACGTGAAATTGTGTAAAACTTTCAGCCAAAATAAATTACAAAAAGAATGCCAATGAGGTGGAAGAAGTCAATTTTTGAATTGTTTTTTGAGGATCCTCATATATATAAGCAATGTAAAATCTTCAAAAAAAATCACAGAATCAGCAAAAATATACCTTAGTTTGTTGTTTTTGCAACCATTCAGCCATACTACTTCCTGCTGGGTCTGCAACTTCAGGCCAAAAACATTTTTTAATCCTGAAAGTAACAGAAGTAATTGTCATATCCATAACAAAATGTGTGTCATGGAAAATGGAACACTAAACAAGCTTTCAGCTTAGTTGCATGATTAAAAAATAGCTACATCAGATTATCACAATGTCACAATTTTAAACTCAACCAATGGAATGAAGCAGAGGGCAGTACGATCTGTGTTGGCTGCTGGCATAAGATATAATAGTGGCATTTGGAGATTTTTGGATAGGCACATGGATATACAGGAAATGTGGATTATGTGCATGTAGGTTAAGGTTGGTCTTGACATCATGTTTAGGACAGACATTGTGGTCCAAAGGGGGCTGTTCCTGTGCTCTTCTATGTTCTGTGCCAAGCTGCATCATGTGTCGCATTGTGGCAGCATCAAAAATCAAACTCAATGTGTATCTACTCAGTATTGCTGACAGTGAGCTGTTCCTGTTTGAATGACTGAACAGTTTCTTCCACTTACGCTGTTCTGCTGATAGAAATTCACCTGACCTCCTGATTTGTACGGTGTGTGAATTCCTGCTCCATGGGTAGAGAAGACCAGAACGCATCTAATATTACTTGCCATTTCGGACAGTCTTTTTCAAGTTGATGTGAACATACCTACGTTGGTTGTTAAAACAAGCCAACACTCCAATCATCAGTAGCAATAAGCAGAGGACTACAGGCACCACGATCATCACGATTTCTTCTTGCTCTGCAAAATATTCAAAGCAGGATATAATTTTAATACAACATCAGTGGCAACCCAGATCACAGCACATAATGCTTGTATTGTGATTTAAATCTGACAGAACATTATTCCGTGGAGACATAAGAGACTGCAGATCTGCAGTGAAATAAAAACCAAGTGCTGGAGAAACTTATGGAAAGGGGGGTTCTTGCAGCATCCGTGGGGTAAGGAATTGTCGACATTCCGCCTTGAGACCCTGCATGAGGACTGAGAGTGGAGAGGAGAGATAGACTGTGTAAATAGTAGAGGGAGGGGGGGAGACAGAGGCAAGCAGATGATAGGACGATGGAGGGAGGAGGATCAAGCATCAAGAGTTTTGATTGTCCTATGTACCAACAAGGGAATAATTTCATTCTTACTTGCTGCAGCTTCACAGTCTCGTGAGCGCAATAACACACAGATAGTATATAATAATCAAAAATACAATAAAGTAATACTAGGGAACCATAATTGTGTAAAATAGCGTGAGTCTGTAGTGCAACCAAAGTTGATCAGTGGCTTTATAGTAAATGTCAATGGATAGCTTGTCCAGTGAATTGGAGGTCGATCCAGAAAAGGAAAATAACTATTGAGGTGGTACAATTGTATTTGAGGACAGGGTGAAAGTTTATAGCAAATGTGATGAACTTGAAAAGTTCCACACCAGTGCAGATATCAGTGCTAATGCAGGCATCATCGTAATGGAGAAACGTTTGGGAGTCGTACCAGAAAAGGTTTGGAACAATGACTGTTCCACATAGCTGATGAAAAGACATGCTTAGGTGGGAAAACAATTTTCAGCATTAATTTAAAATATTATTTTAGTACCATCCCTCATTTAATGTTCCATTTAATCATACTAAATATGAAGATAAAGTTGAACTTCCAGCAGAATCTAAAAATATTCATGGTTATGAATGAATGCCAGAAACACACATACAAGTTAAGAAATACTCTATAATCTGTTGTCAAACTCAGCAAGCAGTGAGTAACCTATAATAATTGAAAATACATTTTCACAATTGGCACAAGAAACTTCAACCATATTTTGCCTTCCTTGTAAGAAATACACCATTATAAATCATTAACTCTTGTAAATTCATGAATGTTCAATTATTTTAGTTTTAATATGTTCTCCTCTGTATGTAAACCCCAGTCAGTATTTTAATTCATTTTGACTTATCTCAAATTTGAATCTTGCTGAACATTCAAACAGGACACTAGAAACATATAAAATTATAAAATGACTGGACAAGCTAGATGCAGGAAAAATGTTCCCAGTGTTGGGCGAGTCAAGAACCAGGGGCCACAGTCTTAGAATAAAGGAGGGGTCATTTAAGACTGAGGTGAGAAAAAACATTTTCACCTAGAGAGTTGTGAATTTATGGAATTCCCTGCCACAGAGGGCAGTGGAGGCCAAGTCACTGGATGGATTTAAGAGAGAGTTAGATAGAGCTCTAGGGGCCAGTGGAGTCAAGGGATATGGGGAGAAGGCGGGCACGGGTTATTGATAGGGAACGATCAGACATGATCACAATGAATGGCGGTGCTGCCTCGAAGGGCCGAATGGCCTCCTCCTGCACCTATTTTCTATGTTTCTATGTTTCTATGACAAGTATAATACAAAGTTAAGTTAACATAGAAACATAGAAACATAGAAATTAGGTGCAGGAGTAGGCCATTCGGCCCTTCGAGCCTGCACCGCCATTCAATATGATCATGGCTGATCATCCAACTCAGTATCCCGTACCTGCCTTCTCTCCATACCCTCTGATCCCCTTAGCCACAAGGGCCACATCTAACTCCCTCTTAAATATAGCCAATGAACTGGCCTCAACTACCCTCTGTGGCAGAGAGTTCCAGAGATTCACCACTCTCTGCGTGAAAAAAGTTCTTCTCATCTCGGTTTTAAAGGATTTCCCCCTTATCCAATCAGCTAACTATCCTTAACATTGGATAGATTTTGTGCACATCTAATATTTCTGAATATCGATCTTTTCTTAAATTCACTTACCATTCCCATTTGTTTTGAAGAAAATCAAGCTGCTATTTTTACCTCCTTTCACCGTTGATGCCATTACATACACAGAGTATTCAGTACTTTTCTGCAGAGTTTTCAGTGTGTATTCAAAAACATTTGGCTTCAATGGTACAGCTACAAAATATTGGACAGTAATTAGAAGACAGCAAAACAGTTTTTTGAGACAATGTTTTAGAGAATGAAATATATAAATGGATAGTTTCAAAATATTATTTATTATCATCATTCAGTAAATGAACCATGGATGAGGAACTCCCAGTGACATTCCACATTCCACAAGGATCCGAGCAATGGGATGGACCTATTGCTGCAAATTGACACAATGTTTGACTATAACAAACACTGCTTTCATGCACACATCCAAGAAAAGAAGAATTATGAAGTCATTAATTATTTAATGTTTCATTAAAGTTTGAAATGGTAGGTCTTCCCTCTGCTGGCAGTTACTTCCACAAGTGTTGTTTGCTTCAAATTCTCTGTTAATTTCCAAGAGACTGGAGTGTGCAACAGGACAGTAAATAGTTTTGTACTCTGGTCCAACTTGGAGCAAAACCATCAGGCAGATTTCCTAACATAACTGCAGGAAATCTGCAGGAAGTCGGTGCTTTAGGAATTCCGTCTCAGAGTGCAGCAGTGAGGTCCTCTTAAGAAGTCCAGGACTTCCATGTTCACAAATGCTTGCACAGATGTCCGAACTTTGTGAGGGAATGCTGGCAGTTCTACAATTCTCAAGGGAAAATGGAGTGCATACACTCTCTAAAATGTAAAAAAAGAAGTGAGAGCTGAAAAATGAAAACATTCTATTTGAAAATGTTTAATCAATGGTCTGTATGACTTATTTCTAAAAGGAAAATTGGATTCTGTTTGTAAAACACACAATTGAATAATAATGTAAAATTACATTTGCACTGAATGTAAAGGTAATAGCCAGCATTAAAACACCTGTATCAGAAAAACTGTGGGAAACACTTCATGTAATATGTGACTAAAGCAAAGTCGAGGCTTCTTTCATTCTATGTAAATTAAAGTCAGAAAATTGAACAGAAAATGAACAAAATTTAGTTGTAATAACACTAAAAGAGTTGTAAACTCAATTTTTGAATGAATATTGGACAATTGAGACCGTACCATAGAGAGTTATACCAAAAGCTACAGACAATGAGGCATTCACAATGATAACCTAGGACAGCGAATGCTGAGTAACTCAACCAACGGATCAGGCAGCATGCCTGGAGAACATGGATAGGTGACGTTTCTGGCCAGGACCCTTCTGCAGACATATGAGGCTGAAACAGGATCCTGACCGAAAAAGTCATCTATTCATGTCCTCAGAGATGCTACCTGTTCCATCGAGTTACTTTGTGACTTTTGTTTTGTTAACCAGCATCTCCATCCCTTGTGTCTACGATAATAATGTAGGTGTTTGTAATCAGAAGTGATATGGATTCCTTACCATTTTCATCCACGGCAGATTTATAGAAGATAGTGTAATTGGTGATGAACCCACGTCGCTTTTCCAATGGGATTTCCTGCCATTTAAGCAGGGCTTCTGTTCCCATTATTTTATGAGTGACACCTGGGCCTTCTGCTGGATCTGAAAATGCAACATGCGGCATTTATTCACATAGATGCCACCATTCTCATCTTCATGGCAATCCACAGGGGATTTTTACATGACCACAGTAACCAAGCCTCCAAAGTATTTAATTGACCAGAAAGCAGCTGGGAATATTTTGAAAGGTACGTGAAAGTTATTTATTTATTTATTTTACATCACCAGTTGTTTGGGAACACATTTCACCCATTTGTTTTTTAATCACACACTGGCTAGTAATTAAATCAGTCAATGCGTCAATAATTCATTTAGAATTCAGTAGGCCCACAACCAAGCTAGGTCCAGAAATTGCCCCTCCCCCACCCCTTATCCCCAATTACAATTCTAACCTTCCAAGGGTCAGATCCCGACCTCTGGCTCTCTGAACCTGCGAAGGCTTTGGACCCTTGCCATCAGGTCCTAACCTGGCACCCATGACCTCTGGTCATCCTTTCTGCCACAACTAGGGTGACATAGTGGCGCAGCTGGTAGAGCTACTGCCTCACCGCGCCAGAGACCAGGGTTCGATCCTGACCTCAGGTGCTGTCTGTGCGAGGTTTGCACGCTCTCCCTGTGACCACGTGGGTTTCCACTGGTTGCTCTGGTTTCCTCTCACATCCCAAAGTCAGGAAGGCAGTGGTGGACTGGCCAGGGTGTCAGCTTGCCCGATGGCAAGTGGGCCCCTGATTAAGTGACAGCAAGTGATGGCAAGTGGGCCTCTGTTAAATGATACCATTGTAGTTGTGGGTGGGCCCCCTTTGTCTCCTGGCAACCAACATTTTTAGACCCAGTCCGCCACTGCATGAAGGTTTGTAGTTGAATTGGCCTTTGTAAATTGTCCCCAGTGTGTAGGAAGTGGATGTAAAAACGGGATAACATAGCACAAATGTGAATCTGAATGGGTGAACAATGGTTGGTGTGGACTTGATTGGCCAAAGGGCACGTTTCCATGCTGTATCTTTCAATCATTTAATCATCAAAAGTCAACATTTGTGTTTTTCTAACTGAGTATGTCATCCACAGATTATGAGACAATCTTATTTGGATAAGCCATCGGATGCACTTTTTAGTGTGGCTAAATGTTAGGTTAGGTGTCTCCTGGTGTGTCTTGTGTAGGGAGGGGGTGGTGGGTGGGGGAAAGGGGGAAAGCACTTTCGGTCGCCTCCTCGACAGAGAGGAGACTTTTTCCAGAACCAGGGGGCACAGCTTAAGAATAAGGAGTAAGCCATTTAGAACGGAGATGAGGAAACACTTTTTTCTCACAGAGAGTGGTGAGTCTGTGCAATTCTCTGCCTCAGAGGGCGGTGGAGGGGGATTCTCTGGATGCTTTCAAGAGAGAGCTAGATAGAGCTCTTAAAAATAGCGGAGTTAGGGGATATGGGGAGAAGGCAGGAACGGGGTACTGATTGGGGATGATCAGCCATGATCACATTGAATGGCGGTGCTGGCTCGAAGGGCCGAATGGCCTACTCCTACACCTATTGTCTATTGTCTATTGCCTCCTTCGCGGCCCAACATCATGGATTAGAGTGGTCTTTCCCGGAGTTGGGCCCAGTACTTCAGCAGCGGGCGCAGCATGGACTTTTCCATCACGGTGCGGGCAAACCCTTGCTAGGAGTCGCCAGAAAGGCGTGCTCCGATCGCTGGCCTGGTGACTTTGGCATCATGGGGCTGTGGTCTGCGGAGCTTCTAGCCGTGGGCATGGCGTGGATTTACCATCCAGAGTCTGGGATCCCTTGCCGGGGACCACCGGAGAAGAGCTCTGACCGCCAGTTTGCGGCCTATAACATCCTGAAGCCGTGGTCTCCGGTAGGAAAGTGCCGATTCGGGCACTCCAAGCCGCGGAGTGTGTTTGACCATCCCAACGTTATAGTTTTGATCATCCTGACGAGAGGGCCTGTACATCCGGCCGTCCGTAGCGGTGACTACGGAGGGTTCATGGCCCCGACCACAGATGAACAAAGGAGGACTGACTGAACTTCGTTGCCTTCCACCACAGTGAAGAATGCTGGTGGATGTTTGTGTTAAATTCTATTGAGTATTGTATGTTCTTTTTTTAAGTGTACCGCTGCTGGCAAATTAATTTCACTACACCTTCGGGTGCATGTGACGAATAAAATTGACTGACTGACTTTGAACAATGGCACTATATGTTACAAAGAATTCAATATTTTCAGTGAATACGGTTACTTACATTGAAATACCTATATATCTGTGCAATTGTAAAAATTAGGATGAATCAAACTTAAAGGAATTTTCTGAATTCAACATCTTTGGAATTCAATCTAAAAGCACGTCAATAGTGCATGAAATACTTATTTTGGTTAATTGCAAAACAGGAGGAAAGGAAATTATTTTAACCATAAAAAAAAGCAAGAAACAATTAGATTCAGATTCAGATTCAATTGTAATTGTCATTGTCAGTGTACAGTACAGAGACAACAAAATGCATTGTTGTTGGAAAGCATGCAAATTACTTTGGAATTGTCTCTGGAATTTACCTTGATTGTAAGTCAGGAAATGGAAATGTAGTACTGAGCCAACTTGGCAAGCTGCATTTATAAACTGATGACATTAACTGGATTTCCAGAACAGAATAATGCTGCATGATCTCTGATGTGGCGTCACACAATCACTAAAGAGTGCATAAACCATTATTTCACATCAAGGTCTCTGGAAAACCCCCAATACCCCCTGAGTATTTACTTACAGCTTTGTTGTAGGTATGCTAGTGTTGAAAGTGGATTTCCTGGACCTTCATTGAACACGGCATAAACAGAGATGTTATAGCGCACAAATGGTTCAAAGTCCCCTGTGAAAGAATACAATGCAAATTTATGCAGCTGCTTCTTCAAGTTCAATACGTTTTTAAAATATGGGCAACTCACCATAAGACATAATAGCATAGAAACATAGAAACATAGAAAATGGGTGCAGGAGGAGGCCATTCGGCCCTTTGAGCCAGCACCGCCATTCATTGTGATCATGGCTGATCGTCCCCAATCAATAACCCGTGCCTGCCTTCTCCCCATATCCCTTGATTCCACTAGCCCCTAGAGCTCTCTCTTAAATCCATCCAGTGATTTGGCCTCCACTGCCCTCTGTGGCAGGGAATTCCACAAATTCACAACTCTCTGGGTGAAAAGGTTTTTTCTCACCTCAGTCTTAAATGGCCTCCCCTTTATTCTAAGTGTGGCCCCTGGTTCTGGCCCCATTCGGCCTATCCATTCTACTCCACCATACGATCATGGCTGATCTACTTCTTCCCCCTCGATGCCATTTCCTGCCTCTTCCCATAACCTTTGATGCCCGCACTAATCAAGAACCTATCAAACTCCACTTTAAAAATACCCAATGTATTGGCCTCCAATCATCTGAATGGATTCCACAGATTCACCACCCTCTGCCCATATAACTTTCTCCTATCTCCATTCCAAAGGTATGTTCTTTTATTCTGAGGTTGTGCCCTTTGGTTCTAGACTCTCCCAATGCTTTCCACGTCCAATCAGTCTAGTCTTTTCATTATTCAGTAGGTTTCAATGAGATCCCCCCATCCTTCTAAACTCCATCGAGTACAGACCCAGAGCCATCAAATGCTCCTCATACATTAACCCAATCATCCCCAGGATCATTCTTGTAAACCTCCTTGGGATCCTCCCCAATGCCAGCACATCTTTCCTCAAATGCGTGGCCAAATGCTGCACTCAATATTCCAAATGTGGCCTCACCAGTGCCTTGGATGGCCTTATAATATAATATTTCATTGGTTATCTTTTTAATGAAAATATTAACACAATTCTTGAAGTTGTTTAAAGATTTTAAAGATTTAATTTTTGGTAGTCAGTATAGTTTAGCATTGGGCTATTAACCATTAAATAATAAATGGATTGTCAGGCTGCCCAGCTGGCTAATTTTACAATTCACATGGCTTTCCTCCAGGTCTCTGGTTTCCTGCCACATCCCAAAAGCATGCGGGTTGTAGATTAATTCTTCTCCGTAAAATTCCCCTGAAGTATAGGAAGTAGATGAGAAAGTGGGATAACATTGAGCTAGTGTGAACAGATGATCAGTAGTCAGCATGCACTGATGGGCCTGTTTCCATGCTGCATCTCTAAACTAATTCCACTTGAGATTGTGATAACTATCTTCTTGAATTATTACAGTCCTTCTGGTGAAATTAGACCCTCAGTGCTGCTGAGTAGTGTCTTCTAGGGTTTAGACCTAATGGCAATGAAGAAATGTTGATGCACCTCAAGGCTAAAATGGTGTGCAGTAGGACATTTGGTGGGGACATCCCTGTGTACATGCTGCCCTTGTCCTTGGTGGTAAAGAATGGGATTAGCAGGTGCTAATACAGCAGAGTAACGGCAATGTGTTTTGTAGATGATACACATTGTTGTTACTCTATGCCAGTAGTGGTGTGAATGAATGCTTATGTGGCCATCTGCCAAAGTTGACATTATATTCAGCTATTCCCATCCACAAAAACTGATCGAAACTAAACTAAACTAATTCTCCTTGCAATTGCGATGATGAATCCCCCTTCTTGAACTGTTGCTGTCCTTCTGGGGAAATTATTCCTACAGTGCTGATGAGTTGTGTCTTCAAGGATTTAGACCATGTGACAATGAAGGAATCAGGATGTACGTCCAGGCCAGAATTGTGCGCAGTAGGGGGCAGCACAGTGGAGCGACGGTAAGATTGGTGCTTTACAGCGCCAGAGACCCGGGTTCAATTCTGACTGTTTGGAGCTTGTACCTTCTCCCTGTGACTGCCTCCGATTTTCTCCCACACTTCAAAGACGTCAGGGTTAATTGGTTTCTGTAAATTGTAAATAGTCCCTAGTCCCTAATCACCTAAGGGGTGATTGTTGGTTGGCATACAGACTTAGTGAGCTGAAGGGCATGTTTCTGTGCTGGATCTCTAAAGTCTAAGGTCGAGGACATGTAGGCAGGGAGGGGCATTCATGTTATAGCATATAAATAGTTCAAAGTCTCCTGTGAACAAATACAATTATTCGAACTACCCCAATGTCACTATTGCCTCTGGAATAGGTCTTGTTTGAAAGTCAGGAATAGTTCAATCAAAAGCCAAAAGAACCAAATTTGCAAACTGTGGTACCAAGCTCTTGTGTGAGTCAATGTTCACAGGAAAGGAGAGAGGTGGGAGAACGGGTTACAATTTTTATCCCTCAGAACATTTGGTGCAATGTTTTTTTACCATCTTCGTAAACTAGCATCCACACAGTATTCCTTTAATGATCATAAAATGTGTTTACCATGTAGATAAGCCATTTCAGTAGTGTTCTCTTCATGTTGCCAGTGCAGTGGTCCAGCACAGGGGTTTGTATCCAAAAACAAACACCATTCAATGATATATCCATTATCTGGCCAAATTGGAGATGTCCACTGTATGAGCAGTCGGTTATTCTGTGATGTAACGTTAACATACTGAACACTTGGTGTATCTATATATTTTTTGAAACATGGGATGAAACATAGCATAATTGTGAAAATACAGCCATTCTGATTACGGGGCAGAACCAAACTGTCTGCTTTACTCTTTAACCAGTTTCTATGGTCATTATGTATGGCAAGGGAGATATTTCCAATTCTGCCAATGCCACTCTGAAATTAGATGCCAGTAGGTCGCTGAGATTAGTGTGATGCTCTGTAACGCCATCAATGTTTACTACGGAAGAACATCCAATCCGTTATTACGGCTCGGCTTTTGATTGAACTATTCACACCTAACCACATTGATCCATTTTCTCCTTGGCACCTTGTCTTCCTGTGGTGCACAAAAATAAGATGGAAGACCTGGGATCAAATCTCGCCGAGTTCATTGTCTGTGGTCAGGATTCTTCCAAGTGAAATAGCTGCTAATACAATGTATCAACAGACTGCCTGAAGATAATTCTGGATTTCCAGTTCAGAAATGTGACTGGCCCTAATAACCTTTCAAGAATAATTTAGAAAATAACGTAATTGCCCACCCTGTCATTTGTAAGCAGTCTTATGAGCACAGACTGAGGAAGGCAGTAAATTTAGAGATGGCAGGAAATATGAAATTACACCAACAATGATTACTACATTGATAATAATTCATGCTTTTTCAACTACTATAAACAGTTATAAGTGAAATAATGACAGTGCATTAGGGACCTACCTGTGTCGTTTATAGCTGGAACTTTCAAGATAGCCTCAGGAGAGTCACCTGCTGAATTATAAGCAACGACGGTAAGAACATATGCTTCATCTGTTAGCAATAAGGAATAATTCAAAGATGTTGTGTTATCCTCTTGTATCACTGTGTGATCGGTTTGTTTCTCAGACCGTATCCTGTATCCCAATATGATTCCATTTGCTTTGGACTTGTTCAAAGCCTGCAACAGAAATAACAAGACATTTGCTGTCATTTCACCGGGTGCAGACTATGAATTTGCTGTAATGTTGTTTCTGTGATTCATTGTTACTGTTATTGTACACAAGATTTTTTCCACGTGCTCGCGAGTATGGATATAGAAAGGTAGGGCAGATGAAGTTGTGGCAGGAGGAGCAACTTCTGCTTTTTGGATCATTGGCATCCCTACTGGGGCAGGGCACCTGTATAAGAAGGGTCGGTTGCTCCTCAACTGAAGGAATCCCATATCCTTGCTGGGAGGTTTGCTGTTGCAACCCAGGAGAATGTAAATAAGTGAGGTATGCGGAATGAGGAATCTGGAGCAACAGTGCAGCAGGTCCCCAATCCTCAACAGGACTGACGGTGGGCTCTTCAACCTTAATAGGTTGAAGGCCAAGAGCAATGTCAGTAACACCACCATCATGGAGCTTCAGAAGACCTCCAGGGCATCCTGAATGCCTTTGCCAAGGCATGGGGGCCTAGCCAGAAACATCAAGAAGACCCAGTCCCTACATCAACCTCCACCCAACCAGCCGTCTACCCAGCCCACTATAAAAATGGACGAAACCACTCTTGAAAACGTTGACCACTTCCCCTACCTTGGCAGCATTCTTTCCTCAAAAGCTGACATCGACTCTGAGGTCAACCATCACCTGAGTTGTGCCAGCGGAACCTACGCCAGGTAAAGAGTCTTTGAAGAACGAGAACTAAAGGCTCAAACAAAACTGCTGGTCTACAGAGCCGTTGCCCTCTCCACCCTGTTGTATGGAGCCGGGTCATGGACCACCTACAGCAGGCACCTGAGAGCCCTGGAACACAACCATCAAAGATCCTTACAAATGATTCTGAGGATCAGCTGGGAGGACAAACGCACCAACATCAGCGTTTTGGAGGAAGCCAACATGACCGCATCACCACCACAATAATGCAGCACCAACTTTGATGGACTGGCCATGTCATCCGCATGTCCAACACACGTCTCCCTAAACAAATCCTGTACTCTCAACTGAAGGAAGGTCGGCGAGCCCCGCGCGGGCCAAAGAAGCGTTTCAAGGACAACATCAAGAACAGTCTGAAGAAATTCCACATCACATCGAGCAACTGGGAGCACATTGCACTGGACAGGCGCTCCTGAAGGAAATCCGTGCAGGAAGGAGCTGCACGTCACAAAATGGAACTACGCCGTGTCACAGAGACAAAGCGACAGCACCGTAAGGAGAGAGAGAAGGGGGCTCAATGACTACCAACCACCGCCAGTCTCCACTGCCCACGTTGCACCAAGGTGTGTGGATCGTGGATCGGCCTCTACAGACATCTGCAGACCCACAAGTAGACGACCCTATGGAGAGGAGAGGACAGTCATACTCGTTTCGAGTGACCGCCGATGATGATGATGTCACAGATAATCTGTCCTGGGTCCAGCATATCGATGCAGTCACAAGGAAAGCTCATCAATGCCTTTGCTTCCTTAGAAGATTGAGGGGACTCGGTTTGTTAATGAATACTCTATCAACATCTCCAGGTGCTCAGTAGAGATCATATTAACTGGTTGTATCACAGGCTGGTTCAGGAAATTCAAACGCTTTGGAACGAAGGAGATGAAGGGGTTTATTTGCCTTAAAAAGGTAGGTAATATCATCATCGACCCACCCCACCCTGGCCAGGCTCTCATATTGTAACTACCATTGGATGCTTTGATCGCCCGGCGGATGGTTCGACTGCTCCGACCGCGGGGGAAATAAAGAGGAAGAAGATTGGACTTTATTGCCTTCCATCACAGTGAGGAATGTGGGGAATCCGCTGTGGTGGATGTTTATGTTAACTTTTATGTATTTGTGTGGCTCGTTGCTTTTTTTTTCGTATGGCTGTATGGTAATTCACATATCACTATACCTTAATTGGTACGTGACAATAAAGGCCTTTGAAACCTTTGAAGCCTTTGAAACCTTTCATGTGCTGAAAACCATACCACCAAGTACAAAAATAGCTTCTTCACAACAACCATCAACACTACACAATGCTAATCTCAGCAACATGATCTTTTGTGGACTGTGTCTTTGGTTACACTATGGACCTCACTGTTTGCCCTCTCATGGTTACCTAGTATTACAGTTACTAATTTATTGTTTTTGATTATTATGTTATCTGGGTGTTATTGCGTTTACAGGCCTGTTAAGCAAGAATTGTATTGTTCTATTGTCAGTACAATACAATTAGATACTCTTGAGCTCTTGAGCTCTTGAGGTTGTAATGGTTGGGTACTTTAACTCAGAACATAGAACATCAAACAATGCAACACACACGAACGTGCCGTTCAGTAATGTCTGTGGTGAATGTGATACCAATCTAAATTCATTCCATCTGCCTACATAAGATCCATCTTCATTAATTCTCTGCCTGTTCGTGTATCTGCCTAAATACCTCTTAAATGTTGCTATCGTCTCTGCTTCTACTACTAACCCCTTCCAGACACCTACCATGCTCTGTGTAAAAAACTTGCATTGCACATCTCCTTTAAACTTTCCCCACTCTCACCTTAAATACGTGTTATCTAGTATTTGGCAATTCCATCCCAGTAAAAACAAATCTCTGATATCTACACTATCAATTAATTTATAAACCTCTAAAGCAGGGGTCGGCAACCTACGGCCCAGGGGCCGGATCCGGCCCGTAACCTGAAATCATCCGGCCCGCTGGCATTTTTTTTTTTCAATTAATTTTCGTGACCTGGGAACTGCAGCTAGACCCACGACTGGCGGGCAACCTGGGAACTGCCCCCAGACCCAGGGACACGAGGGATCTGGGAACTACAGCCAGTCCCGGGGCATGCAGGCAACCAGAGCGCTACAGCCAGTCCCGGGGCATGCAGGTGACCTGGGAACTGCAGCCAGTCCCGGGGTCGAGGGATCTGGGAACTGCAGTCAGTCCCGGGGCACGCAGGCAACCACAGCGCTGCAGCCAGTCCCGGGGCACGCAAGTGACCAGAGCTCTACAGCCAGACCCGGGGCACGCAGGCGACCAGAGCACTACAGCCAGTCCCGGGGCATGCAGGCGACCTGGGAACTGCAGCTAGTCCCAGGACGCGAGGGATCTGGGAACTGCAGATAACTAATTGAAAAACACGTGAAAACTAATGCAAAAACCAACACCAAGTGTCACACTAGTTAGTATGTATTATTAGTATGAATTATTACTAATTTATGTATTATTAGCATGTATTATTACAAATTACTAATTTAGTTAGTATATATTATTATTAGCTCCATTTATTAACTATGGCGATAGATGTGGCCTGCCATCCGCTCACAGACATGGGTGCCGGCCCCTATGCAGAACAAGGTTGCCGACCCCTGCTCTATAGAGTCACCCTCAGTTGCCTATGCTCCGGAGAAAACAATCTAACTTTGTGCAACCTCTCCTTATATTTAATACTTTCAAATCCAGGCAACATTCTGGTGAAAGATATAAAATACTGGAGTAACTCAATAGACAATAGACAATAGACAATAGATGCAGGAGTAGGCCATTTGCCCCTTCGAGCCAGCACCGCCATTCAATGTGATCATGGCTGATCATCCCCAATCAGTACCCCATTCCTGCCTTCTCCCCATATCCCCT
This sequence comes from Leucoraja erinaceus, assembly GCF_028641065.1. Classification (NCBI taxonomy): domain Eukaryota; kingdom Metazoa; phylum Chordata; class Chondrichthyes; order Rajiformes; family Rajidae; genus Leucoraja; species Leucoraja erinaceus. Next base: position 49,789,697 of record NC_073377.1, on the reverse strand, counting down.
GACTCCGCTATTTTTAAGAGCGCTATCTAGCTCTCTGTTGAAAGCATCCAGAGAACCTGCCGCCACCGCCCTCTGAGGCAGAGAATTCCACAGACTCGCCACTCTCTGTGAGAAAAAGTGTTTCCTCGTCTCCGTTCTAAATGGCTTACTCCTTATTCTTAAACTCAGCAAATAAAGTGTGAATTGAGTTTGAAGAAAGGGTTCCTGACCCAAAACAGTCAAGCAGGATCCCTGAAGATCGTGGACAGGTGACGTTTAGGGTCGGGATCCTTTCTTCAAACGCAATGTCACATTTTATTTGTACAAGCCGGAGAAAGAAAATGCTGAGAAAATGTCAACTTCTTTCATCCACGTTGCATAGGTTAACACTGGACTAAAAGGGTTGCTTTATTTAGGTACTCACTGCAAGGTTAATTTATTTTTTGTATTCAAATTGAACTTGAGTTGAATTTTAGCTCTTCAAGAACGGGAATCTGTGCTGCTGAGTAGGAAAAGTGCTCATCGCATTGCAATGAGCTGAAAGCTGTGATCCACGAGTTATGTGGACTGATGTAAGAATGGTGGAGGAGGGCAGAGGAATTGTAACAGCTGCAAGTAAACTGCAGCCTAGTTTCCTCAATAGGAAACAGCTAATTGAAAGGGTACGCCTCGCGCCTATGGACATATGCCGGTTGCTACATCAAACTTAAACAATCAGTTTAGCGACCAGAACAGTTTTAAAATATCTTCTGTATTGGCAATATATTGTATAATTTAAAAATATTTTAAATGTTTGTAAGTTTGACCTGATCAATTTAAAATCAAAACCAAGTGCGACATCTCTGTAGGACAACATGAATATATAAGAAATGAATAATTTGTTTTTGCTCCGTCAGCTTTGTAAACAGAGGCTTGGAAGATCTTTTATACTTACATCCAGATTTAATCTAAGTCTGCCTAAACCCTCCCTGTACCTATTGTCCTCTAATCCAGGCATCATTTTGGTAAACCTCCTCTACACGCTACAAAGCCTCCACATGCTTCCTGTATTGGGATGACCAAAACTGCATGGAATTCTCCAAATGCTGCCTAACTGAAGTGTTATAAAGCTACATGATGTCTTCCTGACTCTTGTACTCAATGCCCTGACCAATGAAGGCAAGCATATCTTCACCACTCTATCTCCTTGTGTTGCCACTTTCAGGGGATTATGGACTTGGACCCCAAGTGTTTAGGGTCTTGGCATTCCACATTTCAAAATGCACCACATTTGTTCGGTTTAAACTCCATCTGCCATTTCTCTGCTCATTTCTGTAGCTAATCTAGATCCCACTGTATACTTTGACAGCCTTCCTCACCTCTGTGACCATAGCAATCCTGGTGTCATCTGAAAACTTACTAACCATATTGTCTAGTGAAAATTGATTTTATGGTCAATTAGCCAGTTTAAAAAAACAAGTTACCTTCCATTGAAGATGTATCTCTTTATTCCCCTGAGAATCAGGATGTTTAATTTGTCTCCATAGTTCTGGTGCTGCCAATGGTTCTGAAAGTATAGCAATGAAATAAATAATTAGTTAGGACTCTATAACAGTTTGCTTTTCTCAAATCAATCACTTTATCCATATTTTACAGAAATATGAAACAGGCTTTCTTTTCTTCTCTTACATTTAGCCTGAGATAGTTATTAAGGTATTATATTCTCCCATCTTTCTCTTTAATGTTATCCAAACTTAATTTTCATTTCTGCAGGCATGTTGAATTTAAAAAGTAAACTTTCAGAAGAGGGAGGGTAGAGAGAAGAAAGGAAAGTGTGAAAAGTTCGGGAAGCTGAAGGACAAATAGATTTTGTTACAATTGTTACAACATCGTGCATAAAATGAAGAGCAATTGTTAGAGAACAGCAAAGTTAGATGAGTAAATGTGCTTACAGTGGTGAAGAGCTGGAGATTTGTAAGTGGTTGATTGTTTAGCCCCACTGACAATTTTTTCCTACGCTGCCCTTTAAATTGTCTTGCCCCGTTAGTAAATGAGATTATTGTAATTTTATTACATACTAGCTTCAGCAGTTAATCCAGTTTCTTTGGAACTCCAGTCACTCCACTTGGTCTGCTCCTTACCAATGCATCGCACAGCTACTGTATAATTAGTGAAGGGTTTGAGATTCTTAATTACAAACGATTTATTAATAATTTCTTCTTTTTCTGTTACCTAAGAAAATATAAATAGGTACAAATAATTTTTACTATGTTTCATTCAAACAGTGTTATCCATATAAGCAAAATGTCAAGCATTCATAGTTTTTTGCAAAAATGTGTGTGGACCTAATGTTCAGTTGTCTGGTTGTTGAGCAACAGAATTAGATGAAGAACCAGGAGAGGTTTGATGAGTATGCCAGAGAGATGGAGGGAACTAGCTCAAACTTAATGTGTGCCTGGATACCGACTCTTAGGGAAAAAGACACAGGCAAAAATCCAGCAGAAAACTTGTGACCTAAAGAATAAATTGTGAATGGAGAGAGTGCAGAGGCTCAGCAACTTGCTAAGGCTTGTAGTTCTTCAGCCGTGCAAAAGCAATCTATGGTCCAAACAACCTTGGTCTCAGTCCATTGAACGCAAGGAATGGGGGGTCAACACCAACTGTTGTTTTACTACAGCCTTTATTTTTTTTATTCCTCTGAAAATGGAGGACATGCCCAGCCTGACCTTCCAGTCTTATCTCCCTACACCGCGTTTCACAACTCCTGCATTCTCACTCTCTAACTGCCCCCATTCATTCATTGACCCAATAATCCTGTGCAGTTTATCCCTAGTGTCACCCTGGTTTTACCCTTTCAGAGAAATCCGGCGCCCCCATCCTCCATACAAGCTTCTTCTGTCTTCTTCCTGCTTCTGATGAAGGATCTTCGACCTAAAATGTTATCTCTGTTTCTCTTCCCACAGATGGGACCTGACCTGCTGAATGTTTCCAACATTCGCTGTTCTTGCTTTCATCTCACCTTGAGATTTGTAAGCAGTTGATTAGACAATAGACAATAGGTGCAGGAGTAGGCAATTCGGCCCTTCGAGCCAGCACCGCCATTCAATGTGATCATGGTGGATCATCCCCAATCAGTACCCCGTTCCTGCCTTCTCCCCATATCCCCTGACTCCACTATCTTTAAGAGCCCTATCTAGCTCCTGCTTGAAAGTATCCAGAGAACCGGCCTCCACCACCCTATGAGGCAGAGAATTCCACAGACTCACAACTCTCTGTGAGAAAAAGTGTTTCGTCGTCTCCGCTCTAAATGGCTTACTCCTTATTCTTAAACTGTGTGTGTGTGGCCCCTGGTTCTGGACTCCCCCAACATCGGGAATATGTTTCCTGCCTCTAGCGTGTCCAAACCCTTAATAATCTTATATGTTTCAATAAGATGCTCTCTCATCCTTCTAAATTCCAGAATATACAAGCCCAGCCGCTCCATTCTCTCAGCATGACAGTCCCGCCATCCCGGGAATTAACCTTGTAAACCTACGCTGCACTCCCTCAACAGCAAGAATGTCCTTCCTCAAATTAGGGGACCAAAACTGCACACAGTACTCCAGGTGTGGTCTCACTAGGGCTCTGTATGACTGCAGAAGGACCTCTTTGCTGCTATACTCAACTCCTTTTGTTATAAAGGCCAACATGCCATTTGCCTTCTTCACTGCCTGCTGTACCTGCATGCTTACAGTGGGATTGTTGAGCCCCACTGAGAATTCCTTCCTATGCTGCCTTTTAAAACATATGTGACAGTGTTTTCCCCAGTTAGTAAATGCGGTTATTGGAGTTTTATTACATACTAGCTTCATTACTATACTAGTTCATTTGGAGCTAATCCATTTCCTTGGAGCTCCAATCACTACACCACCCCCCCCCCCCCCCCCCCCCCCCCCCCCCCCCCACCAAAAAACTTGCTGCTGTAGTGAAGACAATCCTCAGAACTACGAGGAAAGTGATAAACCTATTGAGACTCCATGTGTAAGCCTACATCAGGGTCACCCGAATCCCAGTAGTCGAGCTGCAATATGCACGCAATGCACACATTTGCTGAGCTTCAAGACGTTACTGACGTTTTCACTGAAGGATAAGAGAGGACGAGTCTTCACTCAACACCTTGAAGGCAAAGATCTACCAACCTACCTCTGCTGCACCAAATTGTCCTCCAACAATGCAGGTTTACAGCAAGAGCCTGGAAAATATATTCCATCTCCATATTCCAGAACATGTCAGAGAGAAAAAAAACAATTGCTCAAAATATCCTTGAGCAAATGATGACACATGGGAGTGTATAGCCCACAACCATTTAAAGTAGGAAGGTTTATCCAAAATGCGATAAGTCCAGCATCACAAGCACACTGTAAGAATCGCTAACCTAACATGACACATTTTCAGAGGTGCTGTTGCCGGTTCTTTGAGCAGACTATCCAAAGACCAGGAGCTCTGGAGCAGGCTTCCTCAGTCAATAGCTATCATCATATTTGTTCTTACTATCTGCAAAGTAGTATTTGCCTCAATAGTAACAGTGACCACACATGAAAAGTAATTCATTGACCGGAGATCACAAAAGTTGCTTGTTACTTTAAAAGAGGAGCTTACAACAGATAAAAGGGGTCAGATACCTGAATCCATTTGGTGGCACCGACCATTTTGTATTGGATGTTATACAGTAAACCAACATCTGGCAACAGCGCTGTGGGATTTAGCCAGGTTACCAGTAGAGATCCGCTTTGGCCCCGGATAGAGAAAACACTTAAATGCTGCGGAGGTCCGGTTCTGTCTGCAGTACAAAATGTAAGAGTTGATCAACTTGACTTGCATTTATCACAAGTACAAAATATGATATTAAAAGCTCACTTCACATTCTCTTTTTTGGTGAGTTTAGTTTATTGTCTCTTGTGAACTGCTACAGTGAACAGCTTTTGTTGCGTGCTAACCAGTCAGCGGAAAAACAATACATGATTGCACTCGAGCCACCAGCAGTGTACAGATGCATGATAATGGGAATAATATGAATAACGTTTAGTGCTAGATAAGCTATAGTAAAGTCAGATCAAAGGTAGTACGAGGGTCTCCAATGAGGGAGATGGTAGATCTGGACTGCTAGCTAGTTGTTGGTAGGATGGTTCAGATGTCTGATAACAGATGGGAAGAAACTGTCTCTGAATCTGGAGGTGTGTGTTTCCAAACCTCTGAATGTTGTGCTATATTGGTCCTATTTTAATGTTTTCTTCTGTAACAAAACAAGGATTAATTTACCATTGGTCAACAAAAATATAACAACTAAACCAACTATCCTAATGGAATGAACAGTACAACAGCATTTCCATATTGATGCATAATTGCTGTGGTAGTGTTCACCCTATTAACAATCATTGGCATTTATATTAACAGATGTACAAGGGATGTTGCTGCATTTAGGGTTAGAAAAAATTACAAATGTAGAAGGGGTAATGTTGAAGGGGCCATTTTGGACTGAAATGAGGAACAATGTCTTCACCCAGAGAGTTGTGAATCTGTGGAATTTTCTGCCACAGAAGGCAGCGGAGGCCAATTCACTGGATGTTTTCAAGAGAGAGTTAGATCTAGTTCCCAGGGCTAAAGGAATCGAGGGATATGGGGAAAAAGCAGGAATGAGGGACTGATTTTAGATGATCAGCCATGATCATATTGAATGGCGGTGCTGACTCAAAGGGCCGAATGGCCTACCCCTGCACCTATTTTCTATGAAAGAGTATTTCAGAAGGAAGAGAAGAGTGGGGCAATGGGTGATTGGACACGGTCCTTGTTACCCCATATCTTCACAGACATCTGCATTAAGACATATGAAAACTAATGTTGGGCGTAACAACAGCATGCGTAACAACAATCCCATTTCAAATTACATGATTAACGCCATACAGGAATTAATATGATTACTTTTTAAGGTTACTCATATTGACCTCTATATTATGCATGTGTCAAGTACTGCAAACATGAAATGGCACTGCTGGCATCTTCTGCTGAATCAATGCAGTAAATTTAAAATGTATTCTATATTCCACAAATTGCGGAATATGTGTGGTGACCTACCCCATGCTACTTCACTGGGATCAGATCAGTGCCGCATTTTGATATGTGGCATCTCTGCTGACTGGAACTTCATATTTTATTGACCTTCCCTTTGCTACAGTGAAGTACTGACGCATGCAAATTTCCTGTTATTTAATATGCAAGGGTAATGGCATAGAATTGCAATCAGTGATGGAGCACAGAGCTTCCATGAGTTCCATTCAAGTGGCACAGTGGTAGAATTGCTGCCTTACAACGGCAGAACACAGGTTCGATCCTGACTATAGGTGCTGTCTGTACGGAGTTTGTGTGTTCTCCCTGTGATTGCGTGGGTTTTCCCCGGGTGCTCCGGTTTCCTCCTACATTCCAAAGACGTATAGTTTTGTCGATTAATTGGCTTCTGTAAATTGCCCTTAGGGCGTAGGATAGTGCTATGGGGTGATCTATGGTCGGCATAGACTCAGTGAGCCTGTTTACGTGCTGCATCTCTGATGGCTAAAGAATTGTCACAACAGCTTCTCCATTCATTTCAGTGCATGAGGTAGCTACAAGGCACTAAATATAAGAAGCTGTATTAAAAAGTAATGGAGCTTATTCACAGATTCTTTATAAATTTTATGTATTTTAAGTGTTTAAGTTTACTTTCACTAATTATTAAATGTTTTACCTTAAGTCCAAATGTTTTATCTTGTAAGTTACAAAATAAATGTATTGTACAAAAATACCTAATGCTGAACTCTTTGTTGCTTTTTTCTCCTTATTATGTGCAACCAAGTCTACAAGTAGGCATGGAAGTTGTCATATTATAAAGATTGTTTATAGAGTAAATAATATTTACAAGTTTGCCAGACATCCAGGTTTAAAGGATCAGACCAAGCCCGGCCAAGAGCATTCTCCGCCATTACAAACATTTTGTGATGTCCAGAGATGTGTATACGTGGGAAAAGAAAGGAGCATGTGTTCTTCTTTGAGTTCATGCAGGTATCATTTCCTTTTTTTTCTCTGAGGAAACAAACCAAATGAAAACTTAAATACTACTAAAATAGTAAGAAGACATAAGTTTATTTTATCCAATTACAATATAGATGTTAACAAGAGGATTGCTTGAGACTGGATTCAGAATGTAGAAACATAGAACTGCAGATGCTGGTTTATACCAAAGATAGACACAAAGTGCTGGAGTAACTCAGTGGATCAGGCAACGTCTCTGGAGAAAAAAGATAGATGACCCTTCTTCAGACTGAAAGTAGGGGGTGGGGAAGAGGTGGAGGCAAAGAAATACCCGGACAATTCAGGGCCAGCAACAAATGACCTCAGGCAAGGTGGTGCCCTGGTAGAACAATTGTTGGCTAGAGTCGGTGTGATCTCAATAAGGATACAATGTGGTGAACTTTAGAAGTAGTTACATGACTGGGTTAGAGGAAGGGGACAAGGGGGGGAGGGGAGAGGAATGTTTACAGCTTAACCCACTGAGTTACCCCCTTAGTCTGAGGCAGGGTTTCAACCCGAAACGTCACCGATCCATGGTCTCCAGGGATGCTGCCTGACCCGCTGAGTTGCTCCAGGGCTTTGTGTCCTGTTTTGAGATTGATCCTACTGCATCTGTGTTGTTCAAGTGCAATTAGAACGGTTCATATCAGAACCCTTCTTCAGTCGACCTGAAATATCACCTATCCATGTTCTCCAGAGATGCTGCCTGAGCCAATAGGTGCTGAGTTACTTCAGCACTGTCTCTTCTATTGTAAAACAGCATCTGCAGTTCTTTGTTTCTACAGACATGGCCTGAAATAAAAAAGAGATATGGCCAGGCAATAGACTTTAAAGAATATAGACACCTTTCCAGTACCAATCATATACCAGAAATGACAAGCACAAACATTATAATTTAAAGTAACCTCAGCTATAGTGTCAAACAAAAGTACCAAACAAAAAGACATCTGCAGAAAGGAAGTGATCGAAAGACAGATAACAAGTAAAACATATCATGCTTCTTACTTACATTATTCGAAGTAATGTAAAATTAGTCTCTATAAATGTTTCATGCCCTTGATCCCAGGAACAAGTAAAATTTTTCTCTCGGTATGAAACACAGGAAATGTTTTTTGGCTTTTCAGGTGGCACTGAAAGAAATAACAATATTGAAACGGAAATATTACACTTGATATGGTACACAATATAAATTGTATTTCTGCCAAGTATACCAGAAAAATAAATATTGTATTAATTCAGGTATTAAGATCACTTGGATTCATTTCAGAGGAATAGCCAATATCCATGTCAGAAGAAAGCTTGATTTTTGGCTAGATCTCAGTATTGAAAATGGGATGTGTCAAAAGAGGCTGTACAAAGTATAAGAAATTTTATTTTCTTGTTAACACTGTATTTGCAAATCATGAGATCAACTAGTCATTCATATGTTCTGGATTGGTGTGAAGTTTCCCCACTTTACACCAGAGGCAAACTTTGTCCCCATCTCATTCCCAAATATGGGAAGATAATAAAATGGTTGAAATAATCTTAATCAACTCTTAGTCCCGCGACTGCTGAGATTTCACTTCATTTGTTTAAGATCAAACCTTCGAGCAAACATTGAGAGAAATCGCTGCCACCGTGCATATCCAGTTTCTCAAAGCAACTGTGTTTTATTTCCATTAAAATTAAAAGTACAGGGTATTTGGCATGAAATACTTTGATCCAGTCTCTAATGAATTAAAATACTTTTCGCTCAACTGCCAGAAACAAAATTTCAGGGCCATCATTCCCAATATTTTGACTACTGTTCAATGAATTGGACTGTAACCATATCCGGTGCTCCATCTTTGATGCACAACACATGCCGAACATCCAGATGAATGGAATTCTGTCCAAGGATAAAAGAAGAAGTCGTAATCCTTAAATAGATGGTATATTCAGTTACAAAATTATGAATTAAGATGAAAAATGCAATACAGATTTGTTTACAGAGGTGATGATCTTTTCCAAGCCTACACAGAAAATCCAAGCGTCAAGAGTCAGGAAGGTTTAATGGTCATATTTATTGAAAGCAGAACAATGAAATTCTCGCATGCAGCAGCATAACATAAACAGTATATTAAACAAAAAAAGTTTAATAAATTACTGCAAGAAAGTCAGAAGCCCTGAGTGCAATCAAAACAATTTGTAGTTGATATTTAGTTTGCAGTGTTCGAGAGTCTGATGGTTGCTGGGATGAAGCTGTTCTTGAACCTGGTGGTAACGGTTTTCAGACTCCTACACCTTCTTCCTGATGGCAGGAATCAAATGTGGTGGTGGTGTGGCAGCGCCTAACGGCAGCGGCTCGACTACAGTCCGTCTGTCTTTTTTTTTGTCTCGTTAAATGTATGTCCTGACACTAGTTTTATTATTTTTCTTTAGCTGTGTATATGTGGGGGGTGGGGGGTGGGGGAAACCATTAATCTCTTCCCTGTACAACCCGACTTTTTCCCTGTCTATTTATTTTTCTAAAACAGCTCTGGAGTTTTTACAGATCCTGCAACAGAATTCTCCATGGCTTTCAGCTCAACCCACTGAATCTACCTGGAGCATGACACAGAGGCCGTTTGCTCTTTCTGTGCTCATTTTCTAGCTGGTAATGAAAGCTCAATACAATTGTCACAAAATATAATTTCAGGCAAAACCTGGACCTATTGCAAGTATCCAAAAACAGCTGTGACAGTACGAAACACATCAGTCCAATATCTGTCAGTTTGGGAACTCTATAGAACGTCCAGCCTCTGGAAATAGGACTTTATTCCTTGGAGTGTAGGAATGATCTGCAGCTGCTGGTTCACACTGAAGTTCGACACAAAACGCTGGAGTAACTCAGCGAGTCAGGAAAACAAGAATAGCTGATGTTTCAGGTTGAGCTGGTGCCGGCTCTGATTTGTTCTGTATCTTTTCACTCCTCTAGTTTCCCTTTCCCCTGACTCTCAGTCTGAAGAAAAGGGTCTCAACTCGAAACATCACCTATTCCTTTTCTCTATAGATGCTGCCTGACCCGCTGAGTTACTCCAGCACTTTGTGTTTTTATTCCCTTGGGGCACAGGAGGATGAGGGGTGACTTTAGAGGCGTATAAAATCATGTGAGGAATAGATTGGGTAAATGCACAGAGTCTCTTGCTCAGAGTAGGGGAATCAAGAACCAGAGTACGTGGTTTAAGGTGGGGGGCGGGGGGAGGGGGGGAGTGAGATTTAATAGGAACCTGGGGGGTAACTTTTTCACACAAAGGGGTGGTGGGTAAGCGGAACAGGCTGCTGGAGGAGGTAGTTGTGGCTGGTACTATTGCAATGTTCAAGCAGCATCTAGACAGGTACATGGACAGGATAGGTTTAGTGGAAAATGGGCCAAATGCAGGCAGGTGGGATTTGTGTAGATGGGGCATGTTGGTCGGAGTGGTCAAGTTGGGCCGAAGAGCCTGTTTCCACATTCTATGACTCTATGGGGTTAGTATGGGAAATGGATAGAGGAGTTAAAATTATTAGCAGCCAGGAGATTCAGCAAGTGTAGACCTTTTCACCATACACTTGTGCTTGATCCACCAAGGCCTGATGGGTCTCCCATATTAGTTACAGAGATGGTAGGTTATATCAGAAGAGATTGAGTAGGTTTGAACTTTATTCTCAAAAATATGAGATCCGACCTAATTCAAAGGTCCAAAATACTTGAAGGCCTTACATAGTAGAGTTAAGCCACCCAGTCTCAAATTAAGGGGTAGTCATTTTGGACTAAAATGAGAAGAAGTCTCTTCACGCAGAAGGTGGTGAATCTTTGGAATTTCTGATCCTGAAGTATTGCTGGAATTCTGCCTTTGCAGAGAAAACAGAAATTCTGGATATTGTAGGGACAGCACCTCATATCCTGTTTGGGCAGCTTACAACCCATCTGTATAATATTGATTTCTCTAACTTCAAGTAGCCCATGCATCCCCGCTCTCTCCATCCCTCCCCCACCCAAGTCGTACCAGCTTCAAAGTCGTCTTCTTGAGTCTCATTGTCTGTAACTCTTTTTCACCTAGTCCCTAGCTAACTATGGCCTGTTTCTTTTATCATTGTTAGTTTTTTTGCATATCTTACATTCATTAATTACCACCAGGGACGCCAGGGAAGATGGCCGCCCTGCCGGCAGTCTGTTCGTTTTTTCATCTTTTATCTTATTTTTAGCGTTTGTTGAAAGTGTGTTTTAATGTTGCTCGGTTTGTTTTGTGTGGGGGGAGGGGGGAGGGAATCGGGGGAAACTTTCTTACAGGTTCCTACCTTCCGGGAGATGTGATCATTTTTCGGATCACATTCTCCAGGCTCTGCAGCCTTCGATCGATGGAGCTGGAAGCCTCCTTGGACTGTCGTGAGCCCCACTGCGGGGCGCGGACTTACCATCGGAGTTGATCCCTTGCCTGGGATTGCTCCCCCGTGACCACCACGGAATCAACACCAAGGGCTCGCAGTCTCAGGTGAGGCCGAGTCGGGAGCTCCAAAGCCGCAGAAGGTTCGTCCCGTCCCGACGCGACGTTCGATCGCCCGGCGCGGGGGAGCTGACATCCCCCCCCCCCCCGATGTGGGAGCAGATTGCCTCGACGCAGAGGGCGCAGAACACCGCCGGCTACGGGAGTCAAGACCGTCCCGTCAATGGGGGCTCGAGGCCCACGACCGAGGATGAACTAAGGGAAAGGACTTGAACTTTATTTTGCCTTCCATCACAGTGAGGAATGTGTAGGAGTCACTGTGGTGGGTGTTCATGTTAAAATGTGTTTTGAGTGATCTGTCGCTTTTAATTGTATGACTGACCTGGCTAGTGAAATTTCTTGCATGTTGCAAAACATACTCGGCGAATAAAATCTGCTTCTGATTCTGATTCTCTGATTCTTAATTCTTTATCTCTCTATAACACTGTCTATATCTCTCGTTTCCCTTTCCCCTGACTCTCATCTGAAGAAGGCTCGATCCGAAATGTCATCTATTCCTTTTGTCCAGAGATGAAGTTACTCCAGCTTTTTGTGTCTATCTTCAGGTTAACTGCAAATGCTGGTTTACACCACAGATGCCTACGTTTGGATGAAAAGTCATTCACCTTACACATTGACTGTCTCTCTCGACAGACGCTTCTGCCCTGTTACATGTTTCCAGCGTTTGCTGGTTATTTATCAGATTACCAGAATGTGCAGTATTGTCTTTTGGCTTCTGCTTAAAACATTGCTATTTCTCATTCAATAAAAGCACCTTGATAAGGTCTACTCCTTTCCCTGGCAATTATTTTCACTCTTGTCTTTTCCTCATTCACTTTCAGATTCAGGTCTTGTCTTTTAGACTTCCGTTGAGAAGTCATCCATTTGGAGCAATAACTATATTTTTCTCTCCAAAGATGCTGCTGGTCTGCCGAGTACTTGCATGTTACTATTTCTGCTGTTATCCTTTGGCTTGTTTTGAACACACCCACTCTTGTTATTCATCCCGTTTTTTAGCAAATTATTTAAAAAAAACAGGCAATGGTATTGAAATATTCAGATTTTGGAAACGATAAACATGAGGAAATGGATAAACATAATATTAATAAATATGTTCACATGCATATATGGATACTTAATGGCTTAATTCCCAGAGCCTTTTACTCTTTGCATTAATCCAAATCAAACTTGAATCCTTCCAGAAAGAACTACTTACATCCTGCTTTAATAGTAAATCGGTGGAGGATGTTCGGTGCTCCTTTGATATTAATGTGACATGTCAAATATCCCTTCACTGCATCAAAATGCTTTATGGTTACAATCGAAACGGTCTCATTGAAATGATATTGCTCTTGTGTCATTTTGGTATCATTCATTTTCCAGAATATAAGACTTGCATTTGCCTCTAACGATTCAAAGCACTCCTTTCGAAATGCACAAGCCAGCGACAGAGTTGAATGTAGCTGGACCACTTTTGAAGTAGACTGAGCATCATGGCAATGTATTGATAATCCACCTGTTCATTCAGAAAAGAAACAGCATATCAAAGCCAAGTTGAAGGCTGTGCAAAGATAGACACAAAATGCTGGGGTAACAGCGGGTCAGGCAGCATACTGTATCTGGAAACAATTATTACATTTAAGGCTGTGCCGTTTGAAATCAATAATCTTGTTGAGTACAGTCCTTTAATTAAAAGTTTGTTTGGCAAGTTAACTGTATTGAATAGGTCAGTCAGCAGCTGGACAGATAGAAACTGAGTTAATACGTCAGATTGACAAACTTTCATCCGCAAATTGTAATGAAATGTCAACACACTAATACTTGAACACTGATTCGTTCTTCACAGATGCTGCTTGACTCCCAATGCCCACAATCTGGGTTCACTCCTGACTTGCATGCTATCTGTGTGGACTTTGCATGTTCTCCATGTGTCCACATGGATCTCCACCAGACATCAAAATGCTGGAGTAACTCAGCGGGACAGGCAGCATCCCTGGAGAGACGCAATGGGTGACGTTTTGGGACGTGACCCTTCTTCAGACTCCTCCAGTTGCCTCCCACATCATAAGAAGCTGCAGGTTGGTAGATTAATTGGCTAGGTTAAGTTAACCAAATGTGTAGGTGAGTGGCAGAATTAGTATTGGTATCAACTTATTGTTGTCATGCGAACCGAGATCCGGTGAAAAGCTTTGTTTGCATGTTTAGTTTAGTTTAGAGATACAGCACGGAAACAGACCATTCATCCCACCAAGACGATCCCCACACATTAACACTACCCTACACACACTAGGGCCAATTTACATTCAAACCAAGCCAATTAACCTACAAATCTGTCTTTGAAGTGTGGGATGAAACCGAAGAACTCGGAGAAAACTCACACACTCATGGGGAGAAAGAACAAACTCCGTACAGACAGCTCCCGTAGTCGGGATCAAACCTGGGTCTCTGACGCTGTAAGCACTGGAAGGCAGCAACTCTACCGTTGCACCACTGTGCTGCCCGGTTATAGGTACAATCAAGCCATACACACGTGCAACAAGCAGTAAAAGGAGAAAAATACCGCAGTGCAGAATCCAGTGTTACTCTGTTACAGCTTTACAGAGAAAGTGCAGAATCTAGGGGAGTTGACGAGAATGTGGGGAGAATGAAGGGAAAACAATGATATTAATATAAAGTTAGAGTAATGGGTATTTGATGGTCACCATGAACCCATGGCCAGGAAGCGAGCGGGCAAGATCATCTCTGACCCCTCTCACCCTGGCCACAAACTCTTTGAATCACTTCCCTCTAGAAGGTGACTCCGGATTGTCAAAGCTGCCGCAGCCAGACATAAAAACAGTTTTTATCCACGAGTAGTTGCTCTAATCAACAGCCAGGAATCTGTAGCCTCCCTTTGATCTGGTATTTTGTTGGTTCACATGCTTGATCAATGGTGTTTTATCATTAATGTTTTATTAGTATTAATGTTTAGTGTTTTCTGAGTCATTCGTAACTGTCACTGTATGTCATGTTGTTACTTGTGAGCGGAGCACCAAGGCAAATTCCTTGTATGTGAATACTTGGCCAATAAACTTACTTACTTACTTACTTACTTACTTACTTACTTACTTACTTACTTAGACTGAAGGGAGTTTAGGTCCGTGTATCACGTCTCTGCTCACTGACTCACATTGCTTCACAATATCACTTCCACAATCTTCATGATTTTTAGTTCCCTCATTTGTTTTGCAATTTCAATGTAAAAGCCCTCTAAGGTTTTGCCTCTTACTCATCCTGTTTTTGTCGATGTGTTGCAGTGTCAACATCTTAGAGATCCTCCCAAGCCTTTGGTGTTTTCACTTCTCTTTCTCCTTGTTATGTTCATTTAATTCTACTCTTTTTCATTTGTGTTTTTGTGTCAAAGTCCATCCAATAAAATAGTAAGATTAAACGAGAACTTACCAGTTTGAAGTTTGATCTGTATTTTATGAGGAGTTACGATGAGGGATTACGTGAAGAACCCGCTCAGTGCGCAGGCGCGGCATACTTCCAAGCAGCGGTGTGGAATCACAGATAGACACAAGTATTTGAAGTAAACATAGTAAAGAAAAAGAGACATAAATTTATCAGTTTGATCCATATAATGAGGGTGGGAGCGGAGGGCACGTAATCCCTCATCGTAACTCCTCATAAAATACAGATCAAACTTCAAACTGGTAAGTTCTCGTTTAATCTTACTATTTTACTTCGGAGTCACCTGAGTGACTACGTGAAGATTTCAAAGCTCTGTGATTTCAAACCGTGTAACATTTTTATTCACTCATTGCCAAAGTTCTTGAGGGAGGAAGTGTTATCGTAATTAACCAATGAATCTGTTTTTCAAGAAACAAAAAAGGTATTTATTAACAATAACAAAAATTAAATTGCTCCCCCGGGCTTAAATTAAATATTTGCAGCTTCTAATATCTTTGCTGCAAATAAATCAGGTTTCATCAACGGCTTATTGTAAAATGTTCTGAATGTTGATTCCCTCAACCATCCTGCTGTATTCAGAATGAGGTCAATAGGTACATCCATTCTTGCTGCCGTTGATGTGGACGCTGCCCTAGTGGAATGAGATTTAAAGGTATTAATATCTATCCCGGCAGCTTTCAGTACCTGTTTTAGCCATCTTGAGATGGTTTGGCTTGTTACCCGGCCATGAGGTTTTTTGTGGCTGACCCATAAGGCTTGTTCACTCCCTCTGATGTTGTGGGTTGTGTCTATATACTGTAGTAGATGGGTCACCACACACAATCGTGGCTCTGGTGGGTAGGCCCGGAATACCATTAGTGGATTGGATGTTCCTGGCCTGCTTTGTTTCACCAGACCTTGTAGAATGAATGTGATCTGATCTGGGGTTGTCACCATGTTGTCCAGTCTCAATTTGTGTAGTGACTGGACCCTCTGAGCGGATACGAGTGCCATCAGCATGAGCGTCTTCAGTGTTGACTGCTCGAGGCTGAGGGATCTAGCTGGTGGCCATTCCCTGAGGTATGTCAGGATGACACTGATATGGGTATGCCTGGGCTTGGGGGGCTTAATATTATAAATGCCCCTCATAAGTTTTACCACCAGTGGATGGGATCCCATTGCCTGATGTCCTGCTGGTTTGAGGTAAGCGGAAAGAGCACTACGTGCTGTGTTGATGGCACTGTTGCTGATCCCTTCATGATGTGTAGATAGGCCAGGAACTCCAATACGTTGGTTACTGTGGCTGTTTCATATGTTGTCCCTGTTTCCTGGCAGTACTTTTCCCATTTTGTGATGCTGGTTAAGTACTGCCTTTTGGTGCCCAGTGTAGATAGTAATGATGACTCTGGGTTAGTCCATCTACCACCTGTGCTGGATATGGAGTTAGTTGCTCCCCAGCCTTGAGCACTGGCATCTGTCTGAAGAACTAAAGTAGGGTTAGTGATGATAATAGGACTAAAACTATGCCAAACATTTTGTGTCCACCACTGTAGCTCTGATATTGCTTCCGTGGGTAATATCATGACACGATCATAGTGACCTCTATGTCGTTTTAGTGCCTGTACCTTTGCTCTTTGTAAATTTTGATAGTGCAAAGGTCCAAATTGTGTAGCCGGAAATGCTGCTACCATTTTACCAATCACTGTTGCTACTTGTTGAATAGTTGGTCTTTTGTTGACCATTAAATTATTGCATGATTGTGCTAATCCAATCATTTTCTCCCTTGGCAGGGTAACAGTCATATGGACTGAGTTAATTGTGAAACCCAGGTAGTCCATGATAGTGGATGGATTTAACTTAGATTTATCTGGATGTAGGACGAACCCCAGAGTTTCAAGGAGCTGTTTTGTAGCTGAGACTGCTGCCACAGCCAGTTCCATTGTTTTCCCCACTATGAGGATATCATCCAAATATGCCATGACAATATGTTTTTGTTTCCTTAGTATTGCCATGGCTGGCTTCAATATTTTTGTGAATAATCTTGGGGCTGAAGTGAGCCCATTAGGCAATGCTTTGTACTGCCACCGCTGCCCCATCCAGATAAATTTTAGGTATCTGCTATGATCCTTGTGTATGGGTATTAGATAGTAAGCATCTTTGAGATCAATGCTTGCCATGTAGTATCCTTTGGAAATCAGTTGTCTAGCAGTAACAAATGTTTCCATTTTGAAATGTATATACTTAACAAACTTGTTTAGTGATGTTAAGTCAATGATGATGCGACATCCACCATCTTTTTTGGTTTTGGTGAATATATTGGATACAAATTCCAAGGGTTCATGTTTGGTCTTTTCTATGACCCCCTTTGTGATAAGTCTCACCAGTTCAGCTTGTCCCTCCCGTTGCTCTTTGACGTAGGGAGAAAATACCCTTTGGGGCCAATGTTGAACTGGCGGCGTTTTTTCTGATATTAACTAAATTTTATATCCACTAATGTTGTTGAGTATATACTTGTCACTCGTGACCATACCCCATGCTTCTTTAAACAAGTGTAATCTCCCCCCTGTTAGTAAAGCACCCTTATTCTCTATATGCTGGTAGGAACCAGACCCACCTACCTCCATGGTTATTGGCGATTCTGTTTCTTCGTTTTCCTGAAGGTTCTGTTCTGATGTGCTGGCGATGTTGGGGGGAGGCGCATTTTCCAGGGGGTCCGCTGCGGGCCCTGATCTAAAAAAGATCTTTGGGGATAATGTGCGGACCCCAAGCGTTCACCAGTCCCATATTGCGGACGTTGACTGGTGGATGCCGTGGGGTGCTGCCGCTTGGGTATCGGAGGTCTTGGTTTGCTCGTCCCAGGGCCTGCCCTCATTAGGCCGAAGGTTTTTGATGCTTCCTCCATCTCCTTCAGTTTTTTATTGAGATCTTTCCCAAATAGCAGCGCGTCCGTCTCCGCAGCTGGGGCTTTACACAAGCCAGCAAATTTGGGATTGAGGGCAGGTCTTATGATTTACCTCCGGAGATTGTTGATCTCAAATTGTGTGGTACACATTAATGCCAGCACATCCTGCTGGCATGTATTCATCTCCGTGGTCTCCACGGAACGAGCAAAGGCTGTGATGGCCGACGTCAGGAGCCTTAGGATCCGCTGTAGCTTGAGTTCTTGGGTCCGGATGTGTGCCCCCACATGCCCCCAGATTTGGCTGTTGACACTTTTTACTTTGAGGGCCTCACAGTTTTCTGGTGCTGTGTGTTGTTCCAGCACCTCAGCGAGCACCTTTTCCAGTAATGGTTTATTGGATAGATGGTTGATGCTGGCCGCCATTCTTGGCTCCAGCGGTGCTCCAGCCCGTGGGGTTGCTACAAAGCGGTCCACCACACCCAACAGCTCTTCCTGTTCCTGCACCCCTGGCATACTCCCGAATTCGTCCGCCTGCCCCTGTTCCAGACCAGCCCTGCCATGGTCACCAATGCTAGCCTCCAGTAATGAGGGAGCAGAGGGCAGTGCACAAGACACTGTGGAGGAGGTACCTGTCCTTCCTCCCCGGGGGCGCTCTTGCTGCGTGTCCCGGTGGAGCATCTGCTCCAGGAGCTGCTGAATGCAGCTCAGGCGGCTGTCTCTCCTCCGCTTTGGTGGAGACATGTCCCCCTCCGACGAATCGGAGATGACCGGCCGGTTGGACTTCCTGGCCGCTTTCCCAGTCCGCCGTGCAGGCTTTGGCGAGACTGGGCTTGGCTCGGTCTCGGGGATAGCGAAACGCTCTGAGAGCGACGCTGCCGCCGGTTGCTGCCCCGCTGGAATGGAACGCTCCTCTGGTGGAGTTGAAGCGGAGGCAGTTCTCTTTGAGAGTTTTCTGTGTTGTGTCGACATTCTGAAAGGCAAACACAACTCCAACTCTCCTCCGTTATTCCACACGCACCGTCTACTTACCTGACGGTCCGTTTTAAAGTGCAGCTGGAGAGCCTGACTCCAGCTGCCGCCGCTGTTGCACTGCTGGCGTTAATGCCGCGCCTGCGCACTGAGCGGGTTCTTCACGTAGTCACTCACGTGACTCCGAAGTAAAATTACCTGGTACTTTTATTGAGTTAAAGACATTAAATATGTTTGTTTTTATGTTGTTGGTGATGCTGTGACTATTCCTAGAGTCTCTCTCTGCCCAGATACTAATGTATTCAGCCTAGAACAATGACCGCGTACTGAGGTAAGTGACTTCAAACGACAGTAGGATGTGTTTCAACTGAAGACCAGATTTTCCACCATTGACTCCATCTACACTCACAAAGCCTCAGAAAAGCATGCAACATAATCAAAGATGGGTCTGAAGAAGGGTCTCGACCCGAAACATCGCCCATTCCTTCTCTCCAGAGATGCTGCCTGTCCCGCTATGTTACTCCAGCATTTTGTGTCTATCTTCAACATATTCAAACTTGTCCCATCCCGGTCATTCCTGCTTCTCCCTGCTCCCGTCAGGCAAAAGGTACAGAAGCTTGAAAGCAGGCAGCATCAGACTCGGGAATAGCTTATTTCCCTCTGTTATCAGGCCATTCCATAAGCTAGGGTACTGTCCGATTCACTTCTACCTCTTTGTGGACATTGGACTCTGTCTATGGAACTAATGCATTGCAATGCTGATAATTATATTCTGCACACTGTATCTTCCCCTTTGCTCTATCTGTTGTACTTGAATTTGACTTGATTGTATGTGGTATATTTGATCTGTTTGGATAGCAGGCAAAACAAAGCTTTTCACTGTACTTTGGTACGCATGGAAATAATAAACCTTAGCTTAGTTTAGTTTATTGTCACGTGTGCCCAGGTACAGTGATAAGCTTTTGTAGCATACTAACCAGTCAGTGGAAAGACAATACATGATTACAATCGAGCCATTCACAGTACACAGATACATGATAAAGGGAATAACGTCAATGCTAGATAAAGCCAGCAACTTAAACCTACACCAGCCAGCTTGTCCTTCTTGACTGTCATTAAGTGATATTCTGCTGGGAGACCAGCATCCATGGACATCGGCTGAAAGCAGAATTGGCCTCAGACCTGACATCCTGCATATTCCTACACATGAAGAATGCTGACTGAAATGACACACTGGAGAGCAGACTGTGCCTGTGGCCACTATCCTAGCAAAAAGTAGAAATTATAAAATTAAATATTAAATTAATAAATTAGTCTGAAGAAGGGTTTCAGCCCGAAACGTTGCCTATTTCCTTCGCTCCATAGATGCTGCCTCACCCGCTGAGTTTCTCCAGCATTTTTGTCTACCTATTATAAAATAAGACAGGTTTCTGCACTTTTATCTTAATCTTATTTTATTTATCTTAATTTGGTTATCAGCCACCATGTAAGAGACACAGAGCTCTCAGGTCGTGATCAGACTTGCATATTAAAATTCCTGTAATTTTGACCATCCCTCCTATTTTCCGCTCCATACCAGTCTTTCACTTTTATTTCTGTTTTACTGCTCATAACCTTTTGGCTTTGCTCTCACTTAATATTTAGGTGAGAGCAAAGGCTGTCACGTGTCTTAATATCTGCCATCTATTTTGCCTTCACCAGTTCCTGCTTTCCTAAGCTCTTTCACTTTCTTTCTTGCACATTTTGTGTTTCATTTCCCATATAATTTCTGCACAACATCACAAGAAAGAAACGGTTTGTACTTAAAACATGCCTTTCAGATCCTCAGACTGATTAAAAAATGACAATAGCTCTAACTGAAGTAGACAAACAAATAGTTTGATGTTGCACAGGAAAAGGGCTGTTATCAGTAAAGACTATTATAATAGTTTAATATAGTTTAGAGAGAGAGCATGGAAACAGGCCCTTTGGCCCAAGACCATGCCAATCATCGATCTCCCATTCACAATCCTATGTTATCCCACTTTCTCATCCACTCCTTACACACTAGAGGCAATATTACAGACCAATTAACCTACAAACCCGCACATTTTTTGGAATGTGGGGGAGGGGTCGGGGACGGGAGCACCCAGAGGAAATACACAGGGTAACAGAGAGAACTTGCAAACTCAGCACAGACAGTACCTGAAGTCAGGATCAAACCCAGGTCTCTGGCACTGTAAGGCAGCAGCTCCACCGGCTGTAGGTAGAGTTGGTAGAGCAGAATGATTTCAGCACCAAAGGATACCATTCGGCCACTATGTCCCCCCCGTCTCTACCAGGGCTGCACTTTGATTCCACCTACTTATCTTTTCCCCATGGCCTATTTCTCCACTATGTATTTATCCAGATGACTCATGAGGCCACAATAGAACCATCACATCTGGGTGCAATGCATTCCAGAATCCAACCACACATTTAAATGTGAAAGTGCATTTAATCACAAAACACACCTTTAATTTTATACCTTTGGCTTATATTCTTTGAACTCTTTACCAACAGGAACAGGCTCCCACTATCACCCTTTTATATATTTTGCCGATCATCCCTCGGCCTTTTCTTTGGCAAAGAAAATAGCTGCCACCCTTATTAATCTATCCGTGAAATTGTAATCCCACATCCCAGGAACAATGCTCGTAAATCTTGTCCAGATCTATTCTAATGCTTTCATATTATTGCATTCACCACAATCCTCCAAATAAGGTCATATTTATAAATTTATAAATAATTCAGCAAAATTTGCTTGTATTTGTAATCAATGCCTCTATTGATAAAGTCCATGATTGCATAGGAAGGAACTGCAGATGCTGGTTTAAACCAAAGAGAGACACAAAAAATTGGAGTGACACAATGGGTCAGACAGCATCTCGTGAGAAAAGGAATAGGTGACGTTTGAAGAAGGGTCTCTACCCGAAATGTCACCTATTCCTTTTCTCCAGAGATGCCGTTTGATCCGCTAAATTACTCCAGCTTTTTGCGTCTATCTTGTCCATGATTGTGTATGCTTCATTTACCACTTTCTCAACCTTTCAATGATTTTGCACACACATTCACTGACCCTTCTCCTCACGCACCCCTTTCCGAACAGAATTTTTCCTCCTTCCAAAATCCATTTATTCCAATTTTTCTGCATTAAACGTCATCTGCCATGCATCTGCCCGTTCCACCAGCCCACTTATATCCTGTTGCAATCTATCCAGTTCACTGTTCACAGTATTGACAACTTTTCTGCCATCTACAAATTTAAAGATTGAGGCTTATACCCCCATGTCCAGGTCACTCGTGTACAAATAAAAAAACAATGACCCCTGGAGACTGCTTCAGTCCAAAATATAACCGTTCAGCATCACCTCCCATTGTCTTTGCCAACTTTATGCCATCAATATTCTTTTTATCCATAATTAGCACTTCTTAAAGAGATGGTAGTATATGTAATATTAGTTACACTTGGTTTAACAGCTTTCTGTGATGCAACAATGCTTTTCAAGTCTGTGAGGAGCTTTAGAATAAAGAGATACGTTCTCCTTGTGTATATATATGCACACACTGCGCATGGACTATTAAACATTCGGAACTTACAGAGAATTTCAAAACATGAAGGCAGATGAAAATATGTCGGAAACAAAGGGCCGATGAGAAACAAAACTAGAAAGGAAGGACTTGAAACACCACCTATCCATGTTCTCCAGTGATGCTGCCTGACCCACCGAGTTGCTCCAGAACTTTGTGTCTGGCAAAGGGGAGGGCACTGCTTCATGATGGGGTTCATGATGAGAAGGGAGTGTAGAAAGGAGATACAAGGAACTGAAGAATCATGAAAAAACACAAAGTATTGGAGGAACTTTGGAGTGGGTCAGGCAGCATCTGAGGAGGGAATGGATAATCGGCATTTCAGGTCAACAAACTGGGATAGAAATACAGGCACTTAACATCATGATAGAGATACAATGGGGATATAAATAAAGGAACAAAGGCAGATAGATGTACGTTAGAATTGCCAATGTGGAAATGTATAACAAATCAGCAGGTAAGAAAGTGGTTGCTGTAGCATTAAATGAGTTTGCACTCCTATAACACGTTCAATCTTTATAATGCTTACCTTCAACAATAAATGAGCTTATTGAAAACGTTACCCACGCCCATGCAGATAATGTCTTTTCTGTGGTAACTGGAAAATTAAAAAATCAAAATCAATGATTTCTGATATTATCTTAACACTTAATTGGTTTTTTTTAACAAATAAACTCAATAAAAATAAGAAAACACCTCATGAAGTCACTCAAAAAAAAATCTGAAACAATTATATCCGAAACATTAAGCTCCCTAGAAACTGTCAGGACCATTCCGCATTGCAAGCAATTTCTCTTGTAGTTGCGGATTTGACGAAGTCTCATAAAGATAAAAAACATCTTTCAGTTCAGTTATATTTTTATTGTAGGGATGTCATCATTACATTTACTCTTGTCACGAGTTGCCATGAGATATAATAGTCCTTCTCCTGCAGAGTCACTGCGGTCTCTGGACTGCTTGAGCAGCCACCACATTTATAATGGTTGCCCAGCTGATTGAGAATTTCTCATCTGTAATCATCTTTAGGATATGAAGGATGAGCAACCTTGTAAGAAATGCCATTGAACACAGGAATGTGAAAAAAGACCAAGTAGGTATGTTACAAAACCTACCTGAATCGTGGCTGAGCATCTGCCCTACCCCGTGTGCGCGATTTTGGCGCTGTTTAGAGGGGGCGGGTTTAAAACGCGATTTTTACTAGGCTGTTCCAATCGAAAATGTTCAGCCTAGTAAATCATTAACGGAAAATCGCTGAAAGACCCCGTCGCAAAAGGTATTATTAGTTTTTATTGCCTTGTATAATATTTATAGTAGTTTAAAAATCACTCTCTCAACTCGCAACCTCTCGCAGCCCCAGGGTTTTATAAAGCAAACAATTAAAGGTATGTACCTTATTTTTACATTAAATGGGGCTTGTATATAACCCTGTATATAAAGTTTTCTATAGCGAGTAGTTCATTTTGGGCTCTTTATATCCCGCAGTATTTTTCTGGGCATTTGAGGGCACAAATCCAGCGCAATGTGAACGTTCTAAACCAGCGCGTTCACAGGAACCCACTAGAAAGCCGATTTAAATTGACTTTAATTTACAGCAATTGAACATTAAATTCCTTCCATTTGGCCTATAAATTGATGTAAATGAGATTTAAAAATCATGTTTTATTGTGAATTATTTGTGAATATTATTTGGACACTTGGGCTATTTAAAAATGTTAATCATTTATTAAGAAATGGATAGATGTTTAGATCTAGTAATTGAAGTTTGAAATTAGCTACAATTGGGTAACTAACTAATTATATGCTTTAATTTCAGGTCATCCAAGTAAGATTATTTTATATTTGTTTCAGAATGCTACAATCTATGATAACTGAAAATTTCATTCAGTTCTCTTAATTTTTAAGAATGTTATGGGCGTTTGACTGTCCACGATCACAGCTTTTTTGTTATGTCCATAGAAAATCAATAGGGAACAAGATGTTAATTTCCGAGTATGAAAATGGCCATAACCTTTTTATTACTTGAGATATGAAAGTGAATTAGGTGTCAAATTAAACTTATTGTTATGCTTTATCTGATGGGATAAATTGCAGACTTGATTTTTTAAATCTCAAAATTTTGTAACATTGCTAGACCAAGGGCAACTAGTTCACTCAAACCCACTGGATACTCCAGTACTCTGTGTCTTTTTTTGTAAACCAATATCTGCAGTTCTTTGTGTAGGAAGGAACTGCTGATGCTCACCCGCTGAGTTTCTCCAGCATTTTTGTCTACCTTCGAATTTTCCAGCATCTGCAGTTCCTTCTTAAACACTTACCGGTAATGTCCCCGATTATTCACATGCAGAATCAAAGATTTCTGAAATGTTCATGTGGTAGGTAGTTTTGTAATTCTCTTGCTAAATATTGATTAGAAAAAATCTGTTTTATGCATTTCCACAGAAATGTTCCCTAGTCACCTCGTTACCATTTTAAAAGAATTATTCATATCAAGGAAATAATATTATTATGCAGTTTAGTTTATATTTCCTTCCCTTCCTTCCCTTTGCTCCTCTTGACACTGACTCGTATTAAGGTACCATTTCAAAAATGGTGTTGCCTTGAAGCATATGACTGTCCTTTGACTGTTTTGTGAATCTAGATAGTGGAGTTTGGCTGAAGGGCCCGTCCCACTTTCACGACCTCTGCCGAGTTTGCCCTTGACATACTCGCAGCATGGTCGTCAAGAGGTCTTAGGAGGTCGTAGGAAGTTGTGGGTAGGTCGTAGATAGGGCGTGATGCTAGTCGTAGATACTCGTGGCATCAAGTAGGTTGTGGCGTTTATCTAGCCTGGTGAAAAAAGTCCACGAGTAAAAAAGGTTGTGAATTAGGTCGTTCATTTATCATGGTGAACATCACAATCCTATCTCATCCTTGCAACTTCATACATTCCAACAATCAGTGGTTGGAATGTCATTTATTACTTTTTTCATCTCCCTAGCTGTTGCTCCAACTGAGATCAATCAAATCACTACCATCTGATATTCACATCGACCCTCATGGTGTGTAAACGGCAGTTCATCTACATCTGGGTTTTTCAGTCCACATAAGTTGATGTGTTTAGCCTAGTTGCACTTTATCTTCTCCATGGATTGTCACCTTGTCGTGCTGGAGAAGCTTGTGTTGGCCTGAGATCCTGAGAGCAATGCCGTCTGGAGCTATGCTCCTGGTAGGGTCACCCATGGCAGTAAGGTCAAGGGGGGAGGTCTCTGACAAGGAGCAATCCAACCAAGACTTCAACCATGGAACAGGCGGAGGATGATGGCTGACTTTAATGGAGCGTCACAATGGATGGGAAGGCGGATGAAGGCTGCAGCAGAAAAGGGTCCCCGGTCATCTTGGATTCCATGCCACTGGATTCTGACCCAGACGTTCTCCATGAGAGGACAGTCATACTCGTTTCGCCGATGATGAGTTGTACTTTGTGTCTGGCTTGATTAAAGATTAAAATTAATCGAGCCGAATTAAATATAGAAACTGAAACTGTTTAGTTATTGTGTTTTGGATTTCTGTTGTTATTGACGGGTTTCAAGGCTCAGATACTTTGCATGGTACTTCTGAATTTAAACCTGCCAATAATAACTGAAATCCAAACACAATAACTTAATAGATTCTATTTTTAATTCAGCTCGATGATTTTTATTGGGTATATTTGATTATTATAAAACCTTCAATCAAGCCAGGCATAAAGTACAACTAAAATGAAAGAAAGTATGCCCATTCAAAGTCATTTTAACATTAAAATGAAGTTTTGTTTCGCAGTGGTAAAAGCACTAACCTGGCACTCCCCTAGACAGATTGGATTGCTCAGTAGTCTACGTGTTCATTTTGTAACCATACATAACATTATTAAAATAAATCATAAAAATGTAAATTTTGCTTTGTTCACCTTTATCGCTACCAAAGGCTAAATAAAACCAGTAAAATTCCCTGTCTTCCCTATGTAGGTCTTTGTCGCTGTTATTTCAGTTTTTAACTCCACAAAAAAAATGGAGAATCTCCAAAATTCTCAATGGGGCGGGCTACCTTTGTCTGAAGAGAAACACAATTGCAGTCTGACCTGCTGAATATTTTTAGCATTTTCAGTTTTATTTCATATTTTCAATTAATCCACAAATTTAAATGGTGGCCTTTACATTGCACATGTTCCACAGTTCCAATTATTTCCACACTGCGCTTTAGATCTTAGTTTAATGTATCTTCTGGTCTACACAACTCAGATGTGGTAGGATATTTCTGCTTTTTTTCCGGTCTATTGTTAATAACATCTGCTCCAATGGGTTAACACAGGAATTTCCTATTGAAAATCGCACAAGAATAATACTGGCATTACTTCCCACAATTATCAACTCAATAGATTCCTATCTTTTGTATATCAAACTGTTCAAACCAGTGATGATTAATCACTATTAATCAAACAATGCTACCATCAATTGTTAAAACTTCCAGAATTAACCTGCTGACACACTAAAAATCTCAGTTGACCTCAATCTCCCATGTGAGATATATGTTTGACTTATTTGATTTCATTTCAGTTTAGTTTGGGATATTGCAGATGGGATTATTGGAAATAAGACAAAAACAGGAACTTATACCTTGGCTGCCAATTTACACAATAGAATCAAACAGTTCCAGAAGTTCCTGCCATACATAGGACTTGGTTCAAATCCTATTAAGGATTTCAGGAAAAGACACAAAGGAAAAATAATTTTTCCTCTTAAAGTTCCCTTCTCCATAATTTTCCCTTTCATGTCAAAAATTAATTATTCCTGATGGCAGATCATAAGTAGAGATAGATTTCTCACACCCCAGGAGGAAATCCAAGGCTTTCCTTTGCTGGCTTGGCTGGATCTCAGAGCTCTCTCACAAGGCGCCACAAGAGAGGCACCTAAGCTCAGCTCCAACACACTGCTGCTGTCAATTCCCTCACCAACTCACAGACAAGTATCACCAAACCACACCACAACATATGCTGCTTAATACCCTTCTGCAAAATGGTGCTCCGCTCATCTTTCACAGCAGCTTTCATCACCGGACAGGTGAAGGCAATGATAAGATCAGCACATGCATGGCGACTTAAGCTTAGGCAAGAAAGAGTGCAGAGAAGCTTTCCAGGGATGTTGCCAGGACTTGAGGGCCTGAGCTATAGAGGCAGGTCAGGCAGGCTAGGACTTTATTCCACGAAGTGCAGCAGGAGGAGGGGTGATCTTATAGAGGTGTATAAGATCACAAGAGGGGAATAGATAGGCTAGGTTTTTAACCTAGAGACGGGGAATCATGAACCAGAGGTCCTAGGCTATGGTAAGAGGGGAAAGATTTAATAGGAACCTGAGGGGCAACCTTTGCACACATAGGGTGGTGGTTATATGGAGCAAACTGCCAAAGGAGGTAGTCTAGACAGGTAATATAACAACATTTATAAGACATTTAAACAGGTACATGGATATGAAAGGTTTAGAGGGACATGGACAAAATGAAGGCAGGTGGGACTACTTTGGATGGGGATGAATGGGAAAGTTGGGCCGGAGGGTCTGTGTCATGCTCTATGATATTGCTCTTTGTGCACTGGCCCCAGCGGATCTACTGACATCTATTACAATCATTATACACTTTAAAATCTCCATTCTACCACTACTAACGTTATCCTGTAGAGTCATAGTTACAGAGTAGTACAGTGTGGAAACAGGTTGTTCGGCCCAACTCTCCCACACCGGCCAACAATGTTGCAGCTATCCCAGTCCCACTTGCCTGCACTTGGTCCGTAACCTTCCAAACCTGTCCTATCCATAACATTACATTCTGCACTGTATTTATTTTCCCTCATGCATTACCTGATGTACTTATTAGGGTATGTTTTGCCTGGATAGCATGCAACCAAAATTGGTAATAACTGTTTTTTAAGTACTTTTATACTCAACAGAATAAAGAAAGGCATAGATAGATGTGGAAAGGATGTTTCCACTTGTAAGATAGTCTAGGATCAGAGGACTTAACCTCAGAATTAAATAGTGCTCTTTTAGAATGGTGATGAGGAAGATCTTCTTTAGTGAGAGGGTAATTAATCGGTGGAACTCATTGCCACACAGGGTTGTGGAGGCAGGGCTGCAAACATTGGGTGAGAGTTGGGAGTGAGAAATTGCAGGACCAAGCCTGAGGGAGTGTAGCAACCGAGGGGGGATATGGAGCTTTTGCAATTCTTAGCTTGAAATTGTGCAATCTTGTGCATATTGTTGCGAGTCTTTTAACTTGCACTTGAATGCAATATTTATGCTTTAAATTGGATTAGCAATGAATAAGGTTCGGCTAAATTGCATTCCTAATTACATTCCACAGTAGAGCCAGGCTCTGATCAACAGGTGCAGCATATGAATGATCTTAGTGTATTCATGTATGGAAATCAGATTATAATCAAACACTTGGCCCATGTTGACCAACCTGGGTCTCATTGTACACCTGGTACTACTCCTGACCCTGACTCCAGTTGCATACCTTCTCTCATTCCTGACCCTGAGTCCAGCCTTGCACCTGGCCCCCTATTCTACCCTGATCATAGCTGCTTACCTGCTTTGGTTCCCAGTGCTGAACGCTCCCTTTGTCCCAGCTTTGACTGCACACCTAGTACTATTCCAGACCTTGACTCTGGATGCACACTTGGCCTTGCTCCTAGCCCCTCTGCACTGACAATATATCTGGCCCACACATGAAGCCCCATATCTGAGCCCCTGGACGTAACCTATTAAGTTCAAGTCCACAGGTGCTTATCTAATGCGGTAATCTTTTATGCGGCACCTCACGGACCAAATTTTGAATAACAAAATTTGCTACATCCATTGCCTTCCTTGTTATCTAACATGCTAGTTACTTTGTCAAATAAGTCATCAATTGGTTGAAAACAATTTCTCATCCATAAAATTATATTCACTCAGCTGTATAAGTATTCTGTAACAATTTCCTTAATTTTCCTAACAAACTGTCCCAAAGTCATTTTCACCCCCAATAATATTCTATTTATTGTAATCTTGAGAGTACATAATATTGTCTGTGATATTCATAACACAACAATGATAAACAGATCTTTATTTTGATTGCACCTACCAACATGCATACATTATTATAATATAGTTAATATGTACAAAGGGCAAATTTTTTTTCCAATGCTCCCCATTCCCAATTACTTTTACATTGAAGTGATTGAAATCCAAGTGACGTTTAAATGGCATCAGAAAAATAAAACCTCTGGAATGGATGATATTCATTACGTGATTGGTCAGTCAGTATCAGCACAATTACTTTGAATCTTCAGATGTCCTAGTTCAAGCTAAAAACTAAAGACAAATAATAACCTCCTCACACATTCCCCTGCAAGTATCTCTATCACTTCTTTAAAATATGCCCCTTCTTTGAACAAGCTGTTAAACATCGCATCTGAATCAGTTTCCATCCGATTACACTCCTTGAGGATGTTCGTTTACATGTTCAATTAACAAAACAACGAGATTGGGAACATTTATATTCAACTTGTCAAAGGAATTTGGGGGGTGGGGGGTTTAGAAATAGTCAGTGAGGTAAACAAACATAATAGTTAAGTGGCAAATGACAATAGTACTACCTTCCCAATATTTAACTGAAGGGAAATAATTGGTTATATGCGCTGTGTGTTGTGACAGACAGCCTGACACCTTGCATGTAATTTTAATATTACACTTATCCCATCCCCCTGGATATTCCGGATTAATAAATTAAGGTTTTGTCAACTAATTACAAATCAGGCTAATTACAAATCAATAACATTAGCCAACTTCGAAACAGGAAGTGCTGAGCATTGGGATCCAGACATCACGGACAACTGGCCTCAGTTCCCCATTCACATCTGGCAGTGCTCTCCATCTGAACCTGGGGGCCTCAGAGTATTTTTGAAAGAGGGGGGGGCTGAGCGATCACTGATCACTGGCCTGGGGGGTACCTGGTGAGGGAGTGGAGCAACCGTGTGGGAGGGAGGTGCCCCCCCCCCCCCCCCACGGTAGGAACTTTTTGAAATTTGATGTATTAAAATCATGTTTTAGTGCATTGTAGAAGTATGATTTCAATGTTTTTTGTTTGAAGTATTTTTAAGAGTTAACTTTTGAAGGTAACTTTTTCCACACAAAGGGTGGTGGGTGCATGGAACAAGTTGCCAGAGGAGGTAGTTGAGGCAGGGACTATCCCATCATTTAATAAACAGTTAGACGGATACATGGATAGGACAGGTTTGGAGGGATATGGACCAAAAGCAGGTAGTGTAGCTGGGACATGTTGGCAGGTGTGGGCAAGTTTAGCCGAAGGGCCTGTTTTCTCACTGTATTATACCTCCACCATGCATAAATGCTTCAAAATCAAGTGGTCGAGTTTTATTGCCATATACTCAAGCATAGAAACATAGAAAATAGGTGCAGGAATAGGCCATTCGGCCCTTCGAGCCAGCACTGCCATTCAATATGATCATGGCTGTTCAACTAAAATCAGTACCTCTTTCCTGTTTTTTCCACATTTGCCTTGATTTCGCTAGCCCCAAGAACTAAATGTAACTCTCTCTTGAAAACATCCAGTGAATTTGCCTCCATTACCTTCTGTGGCAGAGAATTCCACAGATTCCCAACTCTCTAGGTGAAGAAAGTTTGTCCTCATCTCAGTCCTAAATAGCCTACCCCTTATTCTTAAACTGTGTGACCCCTGGTTCTGAACTCCCCCAACATCGGGAACATTTTTCTTGCAGTTACAGTAAGTGAAAATCTAGCAGGCAAGCAGCATGCTTTCTCCAAGCACCCCCATTTGACAGTCACTATCTTCCATCCAGTTGTCCTCCAGGATGCACCGAGCCGCAGCCTGGTCCACGCCGGTCACCAGGGCGAATTCGGCACAGAGACTCTCAAGGCAGCGGCACAATGCTTCCGTTGCCTCCGACGGCCCAGGACTCTTGCACTGAGGCTGCTCCATGCCTGGAGCTGCAGTGAGGGACTCACCAGCCCGTCAAACACCCGCCAGCCACGGCTCCTCGTCTGCATCTGCCCCCGCCGCAGCTTCTGCTTCCATCGCTCCCTCCACCCCGGCTCTCCAACACCTGCGGCCCATGCAGTTGATATTAGTTTTGGAATTCTCGTTGATCACAGAATTCCTAATGACAGAGCGTGAGAAATTCTGTGATCAGCGTGGGAGCGTGAGAATCGGGTGAAATGCGTGATTCTCATGCTCAATGCGTGAGAGTTGGCAGCTTAGGTGGAGGTCAAGTCAGTGGATATTTTTATGGCAGAGAAAAACAAATTCTTGATTAGAATGGGTGTTAAGGATTATGGAGAGAAGACAGGAAAATTGGATTAGGAGGCAGAGATCAGCCATGATTGAATGGCGGAGTACACTAGATGGGCCAAATGGCCTAGTTCTATGCCTATAACTTGTAAACTTGTGAACTTGTGAAGAGGCTCTAAGATGCTTGCAATACTGTCATCGCCATCTGAGGATTTATTTCTATTTGGCTCACATTTGTTTATGTGATTCACAGATGAAGCTGTTGATGATGCATTCAGTGGTACCAGGGAGACAGCATGGAGGAAATGTGTCAGCTTCCTGACATAAATAAGCAGGAAAAGTCCAATCACTGACAACCACTGTGGAAAAAAGACAGATTTTTTTTCTGAAACTTTCAGGGTAACCTCCAGAGTTTGTCCCTGTATGTTACAGCACACATCTTTAGGGCAATGGTTTTTATCAAAACGGACAGAGTTCAGGAACTGAGAAATCCATGCATTTTATTTCCTCTTTCACTAATTGAATGTAATCTCATAAAATATTTACTGCCACAGACCACAGTTTGGCCCAATGAGCCTACACTATTCCCGAGATCAAGGTCAAATCCAAATGGCATCTTTTGACTGTAAACATACAGTGCAGAAACAGGCCCTTCACACTATCAAGTCCACGCCAACCAGTGAACACCCCATACACTAGCACTATCCTAAACACCAGGGGAAAATGTTTTAATCATTTTTCTCGAAGGTAATTAACCTAGAAACTTAAACATCTTTTGAGCATGGAGAACACTGGAACACCCAGCGAAAATCCACGCGGTCACAGGAAGAACGTACAAACTCTGTACAGACAGCACCTGTAGTCAGGATCGAACCTGGGTCTCTGGCTCTGTAAGGCAGCATTTCTACGCAGTGCCATTGTGACGTCCACAACGCCACTGTGCTGCCCATGTCTACTGCCATTTTTCTCCACCAATCCGAACAAAAGCTGACCCATATCTGCCCTTTTACGTGAAGCACTTTCCTCATTGAGCATCACCATTTCAAGATTATACAGTAACGCATGAAAACTTGGCTCTTTTCAATGACTTTAGATATAAATCATAATTATTGCAAAACCATACAGAAGCACCAGTATTCACAATGCTAACATGCAGGCTACCTTGCACATGAAATGGAATATAGAACAGTACAAGAACAAGAACCGACCCTTTGGCCCATATTGCCTGTGCCGAACATGATGTCAAGACCAACTCTTACCTGCCTGCACATAATCCATATCCCACCATTCCCTGCAGATCCATATGCCAGTCTGAAAGTCTCTTACAGACCACTATTTTATCTGACTCTATCGCCAACCCCTGTCAGCGCGATCCAGGCACTCACTAAGTCTGTGTTATAAACTTGCCCCCGCACAACTCCTTTAAACTTTGCTCTTCTCACCTTAAAGCTATGCCCTTTAGTATGTGTTTTTTCCATCCTTGCAAAAAAAAAAAAAATCACATATAAGAGTAAAAGATATGTCTAAAGAAATCAGTCTCCCTCTGTCCAATGTGAAACAGGCACCTTCCCTTCCCTGAGTCATTTCAATACAAGTTTCTCAGCCGTTAGAATGTCTCGGCGCAAGTCTTGCGAAAAAGATCACCACAAACCCACAATTCTGGTCATTAACATTACAAACTGCACAGCTGTGCAGTCATAAGTAAAGGATAGGATTCATAATTCTACGGTAAATCATGACATACACTTTTCTAAAAAACAGGAACCAAAACTCAGCTCTTGCCACTGCAACACTAGTGTTAAACAGAAGAACAAAAGTAGAAACAATGCTTATTTTTTGGATAGTCTACATGCTAACAAGAAACAGTCTTCTTCTGCTGGAAATATTTCCCCTTTCGTAGTAACTCACAATTACTGGTATTTCAAGCTTTGAAGCAACATCATTGTTTCTTGATTATTTAGTTTACCCTTTAAATGGATGTATTCCTGACCCACTACTCCACCTCCAGGTCCCTCAGATCGGCCGACTTGGGGCTGTTGAATATCCCGCGGTCTAGGCATAAGCTTAGGGGCGACCGTGCCTTTGCGGTTGCAGCTCCTAGACTGTGGAACAGCATCCCTCTTCCCATCAGAACTGCCCCCTCCTTTAAGTCAAGACTAAAAACGTATCTATACTCCCAAGCCTTTCCTGACATCCACTGAGCGAGGGCTATATGTATATATGTATGTAGTTTGTTTGTTTATACTATTCTTATAACAAATGTAAAGCACTTTGGCCAACGAGAGTTGTTTTTTAAATGTGCTATATAAATAAATGTGACTTGACTGAATTATGTGAATGATGGCGTTTTCTAAATACATATTAATTTTACCATCAACCAGCTCCAGGATGATAACTTTGGATTATCCATTGAAAGTTCATTTTCAGTTTATGACTTGAGTCAATCGAACAACAGAAAGATGTGGAGACACGAGGAACGGCAGATGCTGGAATCTTGAGCAAAACAGAAAGATCTGGGGGAACTCAACAGGTCAGGCAGCACCTGTGGAGTGAATGGACAGGCGATGTTTCGGGTTGGGACCCTTTTTCAGATAGAGATGCTGTTTCATGACTTTCAATGCAGCAAAATGGTGCACAAAGGTGAACAATATGAGATTTTGGACTCCCAGTCGAGAATGGGAATGTTGCCATAAATTCAGATATATGATACAGGACACATGCACATATTTTCATCTGTTAATAATTGAAAATCGCACAAAACATTCCCAAATTCCATGTCAATATTTCTTAATTATACCACGATTGCAAAAAAACAAAAACTAACTCAGCCCAAATCATTCACATATAATTTGCTGCATAGAGTCATTGAGTCATATAGTGTGGAAACAGGCCCTTCGGCCCAACTTGCCCACACTGATCAACGTCCCAGGTACACTAGTCCCACTTGCCTGTATTTGGCCCATATCCGTCATAGCCTGTCCAATCCATGTACCTGTCTAATTGCTTCTCAAAATGTGTGAAAGTTCTTGCCTCAACTACCTCCTCCGGCAGCCTGTTTCATACACCCACCAACCTTTGTGTGAAAAAGTTACCCCAAAGCTTCCTATAAAATCTTTCCCCCCTCACCTTAAACCTCTGTCGTCTGGTTCTCAATTCCCTTTCTCTGGGCAAGAGAATCTGTGCATCTGCCATATCTATTCCTTGTATGTTTTTATACACCTCTGCAGATCAGTCTTCATCCTCCTGCGCTCCAAGGAATATAATCCCAGCCTGCTCAACTTCTCCCTATAGCTTTGACCATCGAGTCCTGACAACATCCTTTTAAATCTTCTCTGCCCCCTTTCCAACTTGACAACATCTTTCCTATAACATGGTGCCCAGAACTGAACACTATACTCTAAATGTGGCCTCACCAACATCTTATATAACTGCAACAACTAGGTTTGTAAATCCCTACGCTTAGAACTTGGATGATCTAATTAGTGCTCAGATGATTGAAAGGTTTAATACACAAAAACTATATCCGCCTGTGGGAGACTCCAACGTGCGAGTGTGAGATTTAAAACTAAAGCTAAACTATTCAGGGAGTCATCAGGAAATGCTTCTTCATCCAAAGAGCAATTTAAATCTGAAGTTCCCTTCCTCAAAAAGCTACCATGGCTGGGTCAAATGACAATTTTGTTTGCTGAGACTGATAGTTCCAAATTGTTTACTAATTCACTGGAACTACAGATGCTGGTTTGTACCAAGATAGACACGAAGTGCTGGAGTAACCCAGCGGGTCATATCTGGAGAAAAAGGATGTGGTGTTTCGGGTCAGGACCCTTCTTTAGAATGCTAGAAGTCTAAAGAAGGGTCCCGATTCAAAATGTCACCCACCCATTTTCTCCAGAGATGCTGCCTGACCTGCTGATTTACTCCAGCACGTTGTGTCTATCACTGTAACTGCCTGTGCAGCATGAAAACATGTTTCAAATAATCTCAACTCCAGTAAACTAACATTCAATGGAAATCACTCCTGATACACACAAAATGTCGACCACCCTTCTGCCACCATGGATGATAACTGGCCTACTAACTTCCTCCAGCAGCTTGCTTTGTGTTCCAACCAACATTTTAAGCCATTTTTGCACCCTAAAAATATGTGGATCAGCACATACATTAATTCAATAAATAGAGCGAGGCTCATGCAGAAGAATTCACTGACTAGACCAAATTTCTGCAATAAGCTTGTTTTAGGAGTTTGGAATTATACATAACAGGTAGGAAAGCAGAGCCAAGGCCGAGATCAGATGAAGATCAGGCATAACCTTATTGAAAGGTGAAGGAGGCACAAAATGCACATAGTCTACCCCTGCTCATATTCTCATTCATGTTCTTATGAATACAGTGAATGCCTCAGTAACGCAGCTGGTAGAGAGCTGCTGCTCACAGAGCCAGAGACCCGGGTTCAAGCCTGACCTAGGGTGCTGTCTGTGCAGAGTTCTCTGTCTCCGTTCTCCCTAGGTACTCCAGATTCCTCCCACATCCAAAGGATGTGTGGGTTTGTAGGTTAATTGGCCTTTGTAAAATTGCCTTTAATGAGTAGGGAGTGGATGAGATAGTGGAATCACTTTGACCTAGTGTAACCAAAGGTCAGGGTGGACTCAGTAGACCAGACGGCCAATGTCCTTGCTGTATTTCCAAAACTTATAAACCTAGTTGAGATAACTAACCTGAAAGAGGCACAGACTTTTAATGCAAACATTAAATACATGGTAAAAGATATTCAATATCATTTCAAAAAACAGGAACCACATCACAACTGTGATGTTGTTTGTAAAATGGGGTAATGAAAGGTTAAAATTATACACACTTTGGTGTAAGATCCTTATTTTTCCTTAAACACACTTACCACATCCAAGAACCTGAAAGTAACAGCAAATGAAGGAAATGACTTGTAATTTTCATAACAACATGCCACATGGTATATGAGTTCAATGCAGTCCCAATATTATTATTATGTTTCTGAAGGTATTTAATGTATCTTTCAGATGTGAGATACAGCATGGAAATTGGCCATTTGGCCCATCAAATCCACTCCGACCATTGATCAGCCATTCACACCAGTTCTATGTTATACCACTTTCTCATCCACACTTACACACTAGGGGCAATTTTACAGAGGCCAATTAACCTACAAACCACACACCTTTGGGATGTGGGCGGAAACTGGTGCACCCACAGGAATCCCATGTAGTTAGAGGGAGAACATGCCAACTCCACACAGACCGCACCCGAGGTCAGGATTGAACTTGGGACTCTGGCGCTGTGAGGAATCTGTCACATAACAAACATTCTCTGTAACATAGTTAACTTAAAGCAGTGAAAACTGATAAAGAATTCATAGCAAAATATTAAACGGTTATCATCCCATCATTTAAATAGGGTACCGTCATGACACGAATTATAACAACGTTCTGTATTAATATAACACTTCTAATGAAATAAACCCAAAGATTATAATTCTGCTTTGTATTTGGGAATTGAAGCATTGCTGTCAGGCCCATTGTTTATTACCCATCTCTAATTGCCCTTGAGAGGTGTTAGTGATCGCTTACTTGAACTGCTTCCAGTGCTTCTACAGTGCTGCTAGGTATGGAGTGAATGGATTGCGATCTAGTGACAGGAAAGGAAGCTGACAGGTTTCCCCATCAGGTTGGTGTGGAAACTGGAGGGGACCCCACGGATGGTGGTACATGATTGGTAATGGAGTTCTGTGAAGCTGGGGGCGAATCCTGGACTAGTTGCTGTGGTGTATTTTGTTAACGACAAATGCTGCAGCCACGGTGGGCCAGTGGGAGAGTGATTGAATATAGAAGGAGATGGGTGAGATCCCAAACAAGTGCATGCCATGGATAGTATCTTGCAGCTGGTGCAGAAAGGCTCCTTTACAAGGACATCCCCAAGACACTGGTCTTCCTTACCACTGTCAGCCCAAGGTTGAAAGTTGTGTGACATTATGAGGAGTTGCTATCATGAATGAACTTCCCTCCTTGTATGTGTATACTGCGTGGATAGCCATTAAATGAAGATTTCTACCGCAGTTCAGCCTTCTCTGTGCTAAATTTAAAAATCACCCCGGCAAATCCAATCTTTCCACAGACTTAAAATGTTGCACCCCCACTAACAATTTTGTACATTTTCTAGGTTAAGATAGCTCAACTTGTATTATTTTATATTTTCAACGTCATATGTTTCTAATTCATTTTCTGACTTTGATTGATTGAAAGATACGGCGTGGAAGCAGGCCCTTCATCACACCAAGTCCACACCACATCCACATCTATCGATCACCCATTCACACTCGTTATATGTTATCTTGCTCCTTATATACCAGGGGCAACTTACAAGCCAATTATCCGAGGAACCCTCACATCTTTGGGAGAACCCAGAGGAAACCCATGCAGTCACACAATGAAAGAGCAAATTACACACAGACTGTAAAATCAAAATTAAATCCTCCAACTTCACACTTGTGCTGTCCCTGGTTCTGGATCACATTGACAGAGCCAGCATTTGCCAAGTTTTAAAACCCTTTGAGAAGGTGGCAGTGGCCACCTTCTTGAATTGTTCTGGTGAAGGTACTCCCATGGTGCTGCTGGGGTGAAGGACGTGGGGAAGTACTTTGCATTCAAGGGCCACCAGCAAGGATGTGCTGGTCTCCTGGCCTAATGAAATGATAGAGAAGTGAGGTTGAGCTTTGAGGTTCCAAATAGAGGCTCCAAAACACAGTTTTCCCCTGACTAATGCGCAAAGGTCACCATGTAAGGCTATTTTGAGCTTTTATATATGTTCAGGATTTATTTGATTTGCACAATAGTTACACCATGCAACACAATGAAAGGTAGCCTTACATTACTGGGACAACAATTCATTTAGACTATGCAGTTATAATCAGTACTTTCCCAGATGCATGCATCTACAACTGGTAAATGGGTGGATATCAGGTCAAGATGATTTTACTCTCCGAGTGTCTATATTTTTCTGCAAATTGAGTTCAAAGTGGATAAGCATGATTTATCAGCCAAAAAACTGCCAAAAGTGAAATAACTTATTTAGGGTCAAATAGGATACAAAATTTGAGGCTAAATGTTATGTTAAAATATGTCTTATATTGTTTATTACAGCCAGTTCAGGCCGGTACGAAGCTTTCCAAAAAGGGGGGTGGCATGACAGGATTACAAAAAAATGTAATGTGAAATAGTGTGCGTGCTGCGCACATCATGAGCGCGAAGCGTGAAGTCCCTTGATGCCAGGGTCTAGGGCCCGCTTAAAGGCCCTGGAAGCTCTGGGGTTTTACATGCTCTCTGATGCATTCTGAGCCTTATTTTGGAGTATTTTTGCACCAAATTTATGACCAATATTTCAGAAATTAACAGGAATCTGAGCTGCCAGAGGGGGTAGTTAAGGGACTATCCTAATGTTTAAGAGACATTTGGACACACATACATGGATAGGACAGATTTAGATGGATATATGGGCCAAAACGCGTGTGAGTGGGACTAGTTTAGATGGGACATGTTGGTCTGTGTGGGCAAGTTGGGCTGAATGGCCTGTTTCCACACTGCATCATTCTATGACTAAAAAGTTAAGAAGAAAAATGAATGTAGATAAGTAGAGCAGATTTGAAAGAGGAGTGAAATGTAAAAGCAGAGAGAGGTTTATGGGTGGAAAGGAACATAGGAAAGGAGGGCGAGAGTGGGCTTGGGCAGATGGGTGAAGGGAAAATAGACACAAAGTGCTGGAGTAACTCAGTGGGTCAGGCAGCATCTGCTGAGAATATGAATAGGCGACGTTTCACAGAGTGCTGGAGTAACTCAGCGGGTCAGGCAGCATCTCTGGAGAACATGGATAGATGACATTTCACAGAGTGCTGGAGTAACTCAGTGAGTCAGGCAGCATCTCTGGAGATTGTATTTTGGGTCAAGACCGTTCTTCCGTAATATTCATGATGTGACATGCGTATCTTTTAACTCTTTAACGATTAGGCTGTCGACTTGGTGTGAGCCCAGCGGGGGTGGCGTGGGCCCAGTGTGGGTGCGTGGGCACAGTGGGGGTGGTTTGGGCCCTGCGGGGGTGGCGTGGTCCCAGCGGGGGTGGGCATGGGCCCAACGGGGATCAGCGGGGGTGGCGTGGGCTCAGCAGGGGTGGCGTGGGGGGAAGATGGCTTGGGAGGCGAGGGGAGCGGGCCCTGCCGCAGCGGCACTGGTGTTGGGGTTACAGCCGCTGGGTTCAGATTCAGCCACTCCCGCCTGGAGACGGGAGGACGGTCTCCTGATCGCCAGGCAAGCCGTTGGTGAGGCTCCGACGCCGCGGATGGAGATGCTTGTCAGGGCGGGCAGACACTGCACCCCCCCCGGGCCCGGAGAAATGGGCACTCCCTTATCCCACGGGCCAGATATCCCACGGGCTTTTTTTTATTCATTTTTTTACGATCTTTTTTTTTTTCGATTTTTTTTTTTCCCCCTCTGGATTTTTTCTTACTCTGGGGGAAAAAAGGGGGGTGCAGTCGCACCCAACGCACCCTTCCTTCAGACGGCCATGCTGTTGTATAACAGTTATTAAACTTCGCTAATTGTCCAAGAGATTTTGCAATCTATGAATATGAGCCTTGGCTTCTCTCATTGAGATGTACTTTCTAAATGCTTTCTTTAACCCTCCCCTTAATAATCGATTCACACAAGATTTATTCACATCATATAAATACGTGTGTACAATGAGACACTAATAAAAAAACAGAAAACGCTGCAAGCACTTTGCTAATGCAACGAATATCGAGGACAGGAACAGACAAGTTATCTCTCATGTAACAACTCTATAAAACTTACACATTGTTGAAAGGTCCGAAGTGTTCTTGTCTTAAGACTTATGTGGCATAATATTCCGGGATCATCAAGAACCATTTCAGTTAGTTAAAACTGAGAACACAATATGTGCGAAATGGAGAGCAGGTTCAGGAACATCTGAAAAATTAAAACACATTTATTTTGCGGGTTGTGATCATTTGCCAGGATTGAAGTGCGTGATGAATGATTTATACAGGCTTATCCCCTTGTCGGATGTGGACTGAACTATTCTGTTTTAACTTCAATATTTCCAGCAGTGGCAGGGCTTTTCTTTGATAAACGGAAATGCAGACATAAACCCATTGACCACACTGAATTTCATATTCTGTGCTATCTATTTACATCACATCCTACACATATGAACTGCATGGGAAGATTATAATCCCCAAATTAACTAAGAGAGTCAATGGAATAAGAACAGAGAAATGCTGGAAAAAATTAACATTTCACAACCAAGATTTCTCATCACACGATCAGTAGTTCAGCAAATGGCAGTGTTGTGGATCGCTTCCAAAGACGCCACACATATGTCATGGAAACTGGTGTAGCCATAATATGTTTAACCAACTGTATCAAGCCACTTTTTCACACAGAGAGTTGTGAGTCTTTTTTGCCTCAGAGGGCGGTGGAGGCCGGTTCTCTGGATACTTTCAAAAGAGAGCTAGATAGGGCTCTTCAAGATAGTGGAGTCAGGGGATATGGGGAGAAGGCAGGAACGGGGTACTGATTGTGGATAATCAGCCACATTGAATGGCAGTGCTGACTTGAGGGGCCGAATGGCCTACTCCTGTACCTAGTGTCTATTGTCTATTGTCAATGTACAATATGTAAAGATTAAAATCAAATGAAAATTATATGTTAAATCCAATGTTTTTAATCTTTTGGATTATGCTCAAAACATTTTGGTATTATTCACAGATGGTTTCAGTCAGAAAGAGTCATCAATAATCATCAATAAGGAAGAATAATCCTGTCAATAACATTTTTATCTTTTGAAATCATCATTATCCTAATCCATATTTTTATATTTCTTCACTCCGATAACTATATT
Organism: Leucoraja erinaceus; assembly: GCF_028641065.1. Taxonomy (NCBI): domain Eukaryota; kingdom Metazoa; phylum Chordata; class Chondrichthyes; order Rajiformes; family Rajidae; genus Leucoraja; species Leucoraja erinaceus. The sequence goes on along the minus strand of NC_073377.1, from coordinate 49,748,024 downwards.
TCAACGCTTATAGGCTAGTTTGAGTGCTCAAAAGTTTATAGGCCAGTTTGAGATTGGACATCCGGTGGCGCTGTTACTATCTGCGTCCGCCTTTAGTCCGGTGTCTTTTTTATTTTTTGTTATGCTTAAAGTGTGTTTTTTTTTTTTTTTTTTTTTTTTGTGGGGGGAAGGGGAAGGGGGAAACCATCCTTCAGTCGCTTCCTGGAGAGGACTATTATTCGAGTCGCGTCCTCCCCCCCCCCCCTACCTACTGGATTGGCGCGGCCTTTCCTGCCAGGATTGACCAGAGCTCCAGCAGCGGCGGCGCAGCGCTGGATACATCGCGGAGCGGGCGATGCCTCACCTGGGATCGCCGTTTGGAGCTCCGGAGTGTTGGGCCTACTGCATCGACATCGCAGAGCTCCCAACATCGCGGAGTCCTGCGACCCTTTGTCGGGGGTCGCCAGTGTGAATCTCCGCCCAGCTCGTCCTGTGGACTTCGGGAGCCGCAGACTCCGGTGGAAGGTGGCCGATTTAGAGGTCCGGTCCGCTGAGGATGTTCTCCTGTTCGACGTCAGGGTTCCATCATTCCCGGCGAGAGGGCCTGAACATCGGGCCACCCGTGGCGGCAACTACGGGGTGCTCGAGAGGCCCCGACCACGGGTGAACATCTGGGAAGATCAGCGAGGAGACTGGCTGCACTTTGGTTCTTTCCCTCACAGTGGGGAACTTTGGTGCCACTGTGGTGATGTTGTGTCGTGGACTTCTGGGGTGTGTGCTTTTTTAAATTATTTATTTGTATGACTGTAAGGAAAATAGCATTTCGTTGTCTCTTGAGACAATGACAATAAATGGAATCCAATCCAATCCAATCCAATCCCATAACAAGTTTAGAGATACAATTAGGAAAAGGCTCTTCGGCTCACCGAGTCCACATTGACCATTGATTACCTGTTCACACTAGTTATCCTATTACACACTAGGGGTCATTTGCAGAGGCCAATTAACTACAAACTTGCATGTCTTTGAGATGTGGGAGGAAACCAGAGCACCTGAGGATGATTGAATGATACTTTATTATCACATGTGACATACAAGATACAAGATACAAGATACAAGATACATTTAATTGTCATTTGGACCCCTTGAGGTCCAAACGAAATGCCGTTTCTGCAGCCATACATTACAAACACATAGACCCAAGACACAACATAATTTACATAAACATCCATCACATCGCTGTGATGGAAGGCCAAATAAACTTATCTCTCCACTGCACTCTCCCCCCCCATGTCAGAGTCAAAGTCAAAGCCCCCGGCTGGCGATGGCGATTGTCCCGCGGCCATTAAAGCCACGCCGGGTGATGCGAGGTCGCACACCGGGTCTTGCTGTTAGAGCCCCCGGCGTGCGCTCGCAGAGTCCCGCGGCCATTCCAAGCCGCGCGGGGCAGTGGTGTTAGGCCCCGCTCCAGGAGCTCTTCAACCCCGCAACTCGGGCGTGGGAAGTCGCCGTTGCGAGAGCCCTGAAAAGCGGTCTCCCTCCAGGGACCCGTGGGCTCCCGGTGCCGCCGTCCACAGACCTGCCGTTGGAGCCTCCGACTCTCCGGCAGCAGCAGCAGCAGCAGCAGCAGCAGCAGCAGCAGCAGCGTTCCTCCACCGCTCCACCCGCTCCGGACTCGGCCAGCCCCGCGACGGCGACGGTGAGTCGTAGCACCAGAGTCCCGGCTTCTTCCTGTTGGAGGCCGCTCCTCGTTGCAGCCCCAACGACAACGGAAACCCGACGAGAAAAGGTCGGGTCTCCCGTGCAGGGAGAGATTTAAAAAGTTTCCCCCCTCCCTCCCACCCACCCCCCACCCCCCATACACACACACCAACAACAAAAAACAAAAAAATGACATTAAAACACAGACAGAAAAATAATAAAACGCGGACAGACTGCAGAGGCTGCTGCTGACCAGAGTCGCGCCGCCCACCGGACATGTCACAGTGAAAATCTTTGTTCTGCATACCAAACACAAAGAATGCCAAGAGTCGGCATGTATACGGCGCTAACAAATTTACAAAGTATTCCCCTATGGTCCCTTATTGTTCTCGGCAGCCCCCCCCCCCCCCCCCCCCACACACACACACATTGGATCCCTCTTTGTTTTCGCTGGCACGTCCTCGACTGACCTATGGCACCCACCACAGCCCCTTCCAACCTCAGGCACCCACTGCGGGCTCGTCCGACCTCCAGAACTCACCACGGGCCCGATCACAGGGAGAACATGCAAACTCCGCACAGACGGCACCCGAGGTCCCTGGCGCTCTACTTCTGCGCCAGTGTGCCACAGCGACAATTATTATGAAATACTACATAACATTGACCGCGATTACTAAAATACATATCATAGAAACATAGAAACAGAAACATAGAAACATAGAAAATAGGTGCAGGAGGAGGCCATTCGGCCCTTCGAGCCAGCACCGCCATTCATTGTGATCATGGCTGATCATCTCCTATCAATAACCCGTGCCTGCCTTCTCCCCATATCCCTTGGCTCCACTAGCCCCTAGAGCTCTATCTGACTCTCTCTTAAATCCATCCAGTGACTTGGACTCCACTGCCCTCTGTGGCAGGGAATTCCATAAATTCACAACTCTCTGGGCGAAAATGTTTTTTCTCACCTCAGTCTTAAATGACCTCCCCTTTATTCTAAGTCTGTGGCCCCTGGTTCTGGACTCGCCCAACATTGGGAACATTTTTCCTGCATCTAGCTCGTCTATCTAGGATGGAAAACAAGGATTCAAACCTGTTAAATTCGCATGTTACAAAGTTTTATATCCACAGATTAATTCACTCCGTAGTCCCCTATGTTCAACTGTACTGACACCTCCGATTTACCCTTCTCCCTCACAAATTGTAGACTGAAACTTACCATATTATGGTCACTATCTCCTAATGGCTCCTGAACCTCAAGTTCCCTTATCAAATCCGGTTCATTACACAACACTAAATCCAGAATTGCCTTCTCCCTGGTAGGCTCCAGTACAAGCTGCTCTAAGAATCCATCACGGAGGCACTCCACAAACTCCCTTTCTTGGGCACCATTACCAACCTGATTTTCCTAGTCTACCTGCATGTTGAAATCTCCTATAACCACTGTAGCATTATGTTTGCTACATGCCAATTTTAACTCCAGATTCAACTTGCACCCTATATCCAAGCTACTGTAGATAACTCCCATTAGCGTCTTTTTACCTTTACAATTCCTCAGTTCTATCCATACTGACTCTACATCTCCCGATTCTGTCACCCCTCACATGGGACTGAATTTCATTCATTGCCAACAGAGCTACTCCACCCTCTCTGCCCACCTGTCTGTCTTCTCGATAGGACGTATACCCCTGAATATTTAGTTCTCAGCCCTGGTCCTCTTGCAACCATGTCTCTGTAATTCCCACAACATCATACTTGCCAAATTCTATCTGAGACAAGCTCATCCACTTTATTTCTTATACTTAGATTTACAGAGATATGTAATCCTGTGCAATTTATGTTCCTTACTTGTTCTCAAGATATGCATACTCATCTCCCAAATGTATTATTGTTCAACTAAATGCACTTTCCAGGCATATTGCTTCGTAATTTTTTTTTTGAAAAATATTATCAATGACATGCATGACTCTCCCTTGGAAAGTTTGCCATTGTATTGGAGACATTAATTTGTGAGATGCTCTTTGGCATACTGTCGTGTTTGTGTGATCTTTGACGTGAGATTTCCTTTAAGAATTTAATTCAATGAGTTCAGGAAGTTTTCTTTCATGCACTTTCAGTTATGATATTTTGTTATTTAAACTCTGCCAATAACCATCAGGAACGGAAGGACATTTAGTTTAGCTTCTGGGAAGACGAGAGATCAAAGCTGACGAGGAAGTATATTAAGATACTTACTGCACGCTCAAGCCAACATGAAATCTTACATGGGGAAGTCCAGCTTCGAACTTGCTGAGTGTTTTGTTGGGGAGGTGAGCACCTACCCACTCCAGCATGGAAATGCAGGCCAAATCCAATCCATCCATAGCGCAGAAGATCTTCTTCTTCTTGCGCATGGTGTGCACAGCCTAAAGTTGTAGGACAACCTGTTCTATTTGATTGTGCATGCCGGGTTGATTGCATTTGTCGAAACAGGGCAGACCACGTGAAGGTTGCAATCTTTCACCCCAAGTGCAGAAGATGTTAATTAGCATCTCAGCTTTCATGGCAGAAAACCCAACAGCCATCCATCAACCAAAATGATGCTGCACTGGGACCATACACCGCTGCCCTGTGACCTCGGACTACAGCACCCATGATTCTGCATTCCAGAGTTGGAACAAACTTTGAGATCATCAAAGAAATTCTACATATTTCACAGAAAATAAGTTCTGACAGTAATCAAATATGCAAGTTCCAACAGGCAACCACTGTTGAAAGGATTAATAGGTGCAATTTTATTTCAATGATGAATTTGTGTGTGATTGTTTGCGCAAAAGTCAGAAGAAGGATCCCGACCCAAAACATCACCTATCCATGTTCTCCAGAGATGTTGCCTGACTTTTAGTTTTGTTTAGTTTCGAGATACAGCGCGGAAACAAGGAGCATATTGCTCCGTTGCATTACCAATTGATTCAGTAACTCTAACGCACAAGAACGTAGGAGACAGCAGAAAGTAGACAACATTGTTCAGTCCTGACCTCCCTGCCCTCGAAGGGACCTACAGGATGCATTGCCTTAAAACGCACCTAATATCATCAAAGACCCACACACTCGCATCACTGCTACCACCGGGAAGGTATGGGAGGCTGAGAATTTTGGTCTCCAGGTTCAAGAACAGCTTCATCCACCAGGCTCTTGAACCACACCTCACAACCCCATCTCAGCAATGATCTACCATGAACGTTGTTTTAAGTTGCACACCATACTTCACTATACATTATCATGGTTTGATTACCCAGTATTACTGATAATGTATTGTATTAATGATTTTCGACCACCAGGGGCGCCGGGGCAATGGCTGCCTTGCCGGCAGTCTGTTCGTCTTTTCACTCTCTTTGTTATATTTTAGTTTGTTAAAAGTTTTGTTTTAATGTACTTCGGTTTGGTTTATGTGGAGGGAGGGGGGAGGTGATCGGGGAAAACTTTTTTTCAGGTTCTTACCATTCCGGAGATGTGATCAATTTTTGGGTCACATTCTTCGGGCTCTGCGGCCTACCACCGATGGAGCTGGAAACCTCCTCAGACTGTCGTGAACCCCACCGTGGGGCGTGGACTTAACATCGGAGCTGATCCCTTGCCTAGGATTGCTCCCACCGCCACCACCACGGACTTACTATCAAGGGCTCGCAGTCTCGGTTGAGGTCGAGTCGGGAGCTCCAACATCGCGGAAGGTTCGACTAGCCCCAACACGAGGTATGATCGCCCGGAGCAGGGGAGCTGACATCCCCCCCAATGCGGGAGCTGATTGCCTCGACCCAGAGGGCCGCCGTCAAGATCGTCCCGTCAACGGGGGCTCGAGGCCCACGACCGAGGAAGAACTAAGGGAAGGGCTTGAACTTTATTTCGCCTTCCATCACAGTGAGGAATGTGTAGGAGTCACTGTGGTGGATGTTCATGTTAAAATGTGTTTTTGAGTGATCTGTTACTTTTAATTGACCGACTTGGCCAAAGAAATTCCTCGTATGTTGCAAAATATACTTGGCGAAAAAAGTGTGATTCTGATTCTGATTATTGTATATTTATTTGTTGCACTGATGGGCCCGCAATCCTGCAGCAAGTTAAAATTTCACTGTTCTGTCCCCGGAGCATGTGGCAATTAAATACTCTTGGCTCTTGAATTTTTAAGTAATGTACTAATTTTCTTTTACACCTGTTTTTCATTACAAACTTAGTTTTCGAGCATTTCTGGGAAGTTAGTTGTGTCCTTTTCCATGACAGAATCAAAGTATTTATTTATTTGCTCTGCCACTTCATTCTTCCCCATTATAAATGCTCCCAGTTTCTCTTTGTGAGGGACCTACATTTGTGCAAACTTACCCAAGGTGTATAATGAATCACCAGGCTAGTTAGTTGAAAAGGAAGGAGATACTGTAAATGTTTTAAATGGAGGATATAGACATAAAATGCTTGAGTAACAGTGGGACAGGTAGCATCTCTGGAGAGATGGAATGGGTGACGTTTTGGGTCGGGACCCTTCTTCAGACTGATGTCAGAGGAGAGGGAGATACATAGATAAGAACATGTAAGGTGTGAAACCAGGACAAAGGGGATGAAGATCAAGGAAAGTTTTAAATAGATCATTGTTAGCTGGGAGAAGGTAACAACAAAGCAAACAGAGATAAAATGTACTCTGAGACAGTCAGACTAATAGAGAACGGGGAAGGGGAGGGATGGAGAGAGGGAAAGCAATGGTTACTTGAAGTTAGAGAAGTCAATGTTCTTATCAGCTGCCCAAGCTTTAAATGCCGGATTTTATTTGAAAATTTTGTCTTTTGGGCATTCATTTAGGGTATCAGGTCTCATTTGCCGCAGTCGCAGATCTAAATTCTCAAATAGGTAATACCACTTTGCTGTATGAGAAATATTTACTCACTTGCTCTGCCATGTCATTATTCCCCATTGTAAAATGTTCCCAGTTCCCATTTGTCCAATTTGTCCAAACTTATCTTTTTTGTTACTTACTTGTTGAAATGTTGACATCCGCTATTAGATTGTTTGCAAGTTACTACCTCTCATCTATCTCTTGGTCCATATTTGCAGAGTTCTCAACTGCTTCCTATCCTCAAATTTAGATAACCTAATCGGACTCCTTTGTGTATATATCATTGTCTTTACTTTTTCTTGTTAACCATGGCTGCGTCACATTTCCTTTAGGGTTTTTGTACCGGGAAGAAATGAATAATTGTTCCAGTTCTTGGATTTATGCCTTAAATGTTAGCCATAGACAGTGAATGTGATCTATTGCACTGAAGTATCGGATGAGACAAGGGCAAAAAAAAGGACTTAGATTGCATAAAACACTCTTCAATTGTACTTCAAATTATATCCAATGAACTACTCTTTACAATATGGTAGAAGAGGATTGGCAGACAAACTATGTGCGGCAGTGTTCAACAAACCGTGACAGACAATTATTGCATATTTTGGTTTAATTGAGGGCTACATTTTGCCAGTTTTGAGAAGAATTCCCTTATTCTTAGAAATGCTGCAGTGGAAATTCTTCTGTCCACTAGAGATAGCACCAGGAGGCTAAACTGAACTTAGCATCTGAAAAGTAACTCAGTATCAGCCAAGATTTTTGAATTCAAATTTCTGGAATGTGGCTTGAATCCACAACCTTCTTGCTCAGTGTTAGAGTACAACAAATTTAACTAAAGTTAAATGTAATTTTAATTAATCACCAAGCTTGTTCGATGAAAAGGAAGGAGAAAAAAGTTTTAAATGCTGGATGCTATTTGACTAGAAATGTAGTCTTTTAGGCATTCATTTAGGATACCTGGTCTCATTTGCCACTGATAACATATCTAACCTCAAAAAAGAAATACAACATTTGCTGTATGAGAAGATATCGGCAAATAACTTTAGAAATGAAATGTATTTGTGTGGTAACATTAAAACAGCATATGCCAATGATAAAATAAATACATATAAATGACTGCAGGAATAACATTTTAAACACTGAAACATTTTCTTTTGTTCTATACATTAGCAAAGGCAAGTAACATAATGCTGGACATTTATATTAAACCTCATCACAGCAAGCATTAATGTAATTATATTTATATTGCATTATGCTGTACTTTTAAGGGGTTGCAATCCTCAGAGTAACTCAGATATCCAGTTCCAGGACTGGAACATGCTATTTACAGTAATACTGGAACAATCTCTTTTGTTAGAGATTTCACCTCAATAAAAATGCAAGCCAGATTACTTACCATGAAATATAATGTCTGATGACACATTAATTATTGCTCCGACCAGGATACCAAAGACCACAAAGTTACAGATATTCTTCAAAACAGTTATATATGTACGACTATAATACCCACTGTGACACACAAAATCACGCACGTCATATTTAAAATATTGAAATATCAACACATGATGGATTAGGGTGGGGTTGAAGACGTGTGTTTGAAAATGTGGTTTCAAGCTTCATTTACGAGCAGCGTTTGATGCATGGGCAGGAATAATTATAAAATCTATCATCTTCCTTGTTTTAACATTGCCTTTAATCTAATAAAAAATATTTAAAAGATGTTGTAGAGAAATTCACTCCAGAATTTACTCTAGAAGTATGGAAATTCATCATTTAAAACTGTAAGTAGTGAGATTTTGATAAGGATATTCGGCACATCAGTAAAGACTCAGAATTAATGTCTCAGTTCCAAAATCCTTCATCAGAATTGGGAGAGAGAACAGGTTGCGCACTGTTATAGCAAAGCCCAATGTGTTGGCCTGTGAAGTCAGTATCATTGATAGCATCCATGCTCAAATCCAGGCTGATGCTGCTTGTGCTCTATCTCCTCTTCTCAACCTTCCTGAGTGCCATGTGTGTCAGCTAATTAATTTATGAGAATCTTTAGACTTCTAATAGTTATTTTCATCATCTAGACCTTGACTCTCGCTACTTGCACAAATGGCTCCAAATGGTCAATCCTCCATCACTGGGTGTTTGCAATGCTCCCATTTGAAATGGTCTCACCAAACAGGTGTCCCTGTTTGCAGATTTCATTATTACACGCACACATTGGATTGCTTGCAGCATTTTATCCCTCACATATTCAATATACTACAGGCCTGGCATACACAAGAGATTAATGTGCAGAATTAGACACAAGAGATGATTGTGCAAAATTAGAGCACATGGTATTGGGGGTAGGGTATTGACATGGATAGAGAACTGGTTGGCAAAGAGTAGGAATTAACGGGTCCTTTTGAGAATGGCAGGCAGTGACTAGTGGGGTGCCACAAGGCTCGGTGTAGGGACCCCACGCCTGGCGTGGCTTGGAATGGCTGTGGGACTTTGCTAGCGCCCGCCGGGGGCTCCAACTCCAAGACCCGGAGCGTGGCCTTGCATCACCCAGCGCGGCGTTAATGGCCGCGGGCCAATTACCATCGCCCGCCGGGGGCTTTGACTTTGACTCTGACATCGGGAGGGGAATGGGAAGTGCAGGGGAAAGATAAGTATTTGCCTTCCATCACAGCGAGGAGGAGATGTGCTGTGATGGATGTTTGTGTAAATTGTGTTGTGTCTTGGTTCTTTCTTGTGTGTATGACTGCAGAAACAACATTTCGTTTGAACCTCAATGGGGTTCAAATGACAAATAAATTGTATTGTGTATTGTGTATTGTATTGTATTTACAATATATATTAACGATTTAGACGAGGGAATTAAATGTGACATCTCCAAGTTTGCAGATGACACAAAGCTGGGTGGCAGTGTGAGCTGCAATGAGTATGTTATGATGCTGCAGGGTGACTTGGATAGGTTGGGTGAGTGGGCAGATGCATGGCAGATGCAGTATAACATGGATAAATGGGAGGTTATTCACTTTGGTGGCAAGAACAGGAAGGCAGATTATTATCTGAATGGTGTCAGATTAGGAAAAGGGGGGTGCAACAAGACCTGGGTGTCCTTGTACATAGGCACTGAAAGTAAGCATGCAGGTACAGCAGGCAGTGAAGAAAGTGATGGCATGTCGGCCTTCATTGCGAGTTTAGGAGCAAGGAGGTCCTATTGCAGTTGTACAGGGCCCCGGTGAGACTGCATGTGGATTATTGTGTGCAATTTTGGTCTCCTAATTTGAGGACATTATTGCTATTGAGGGAATGCAACGTAGGTTCACCAGGATAATTCATGGGATGGTGGGGCTGACATATGATGATAGAATGGGTCGACTGGGCTTGTATTCACTGGAATTTAGAAGGATGAGAGAGGATCTTATAGAAACATATAAAATGCTTACAGGATTGGACAGGCTAGATGCAGGAAAAATGTTCCTGATCTTGGGGGACACCAGAACCAGGGGTCACAGTTTAAAAATAAGTGGACTTATTTAGGACTGAGATGAGGAAAACATTTTTCACCCAGAGTGTTGTGAATCTGTGGAATTCTCTGCCACAGAAGACAGTGGAGGCCAATTCACTGGATGTTTTCAAGAGAGAGTTAGATTTAGCTCTTGGGGCTAACAAAATCAAGGGATATGGGGAAAAAAAGCAGGAATGGGGTACTGATTTTAGATGATCAGCCATGAAGGGCCAAATGGCCTACTCCTGCACCTATTTTTCTGTGTTTATTAATTCCCAGAGGTCTCCAGCTCCCAAAGTCCACATCTAATTGTGCATAGGTGTGAAACAGGATAAACTTGCTAAATATGAAGAACTCACCAGTTCTGCATGGGCCCTGAACTCAACAACATCACTGCAGGACAAAGTGTTGAAGAGCAAGGGAGCAGCAGGAGAAGGATTCCCGCCTGAAAGGTCACCTGTCCATGTTCCCCAGAGATGCTGCCAAACCCATTGATTTACTCCTGTACATTGTGGGGTTTTTGCTCACCGTCAGTGTAGGATTTGCTGAAGACATTTTGTTCCTGTGCTAAATGTTTCTGCAGACTGAACATATGTCATGTCAATACTGTGCTTTGCCACTCAGTCAAATTGCAGTTCTCACAGCTAGTCTGTCCAGCCATTTATATTATAGAATGTATCGAGGCCTTACTAACATTATATCTGCTGTTCTTAAACTAATCTGAAGCTTATATCTAATACAGTAGCAAATCAAAGGCCCATTTCACAAAAACATCCAAGTGTCTGAAGAAGGGTCTCCACCCGAAATGTCACTCATTTCTCCTCTCCAGAGATGCTGCCTGTCCTGTCCCACTGGGTTACTCCAGCTTTTTGTGTCTATCAACAATGGAAAGTAGTTGTTTCAATCTATCCTTAAATGACTTGATGAATTTATTTAAATGTCAATTGTCAATGGGTATTAGAAGCAGATCATGATTGCCTAAAGTCATATGTCAGGACTTTCATATGAAGAAAGACTGGATAGACTCGGTTTGTGCTCGCTAGAATTTAGAAGATTGAGGGGGGATCTTATAGAAACTTACAGAATTCTTAAGGGGTTGGACAGGCTAGATGCAGGAAGATTGTTCCCAATGTTGGGGAAGTCCAGGACAAGGGGTCACAGCTTAAGGATAGAGGGGAAATCCTTTAGGACCGAGATGAGAAAAACATTTTTCACACAGAGAGACGTGAATCTCTGGAATTCTCTGCCACAGAAGGTAGTTGAGGCCAGTTCATTGGCTATATTTAAGAGGGTTAGATGTGGCCCTTGTAGCTAAAGGGATCAGGGGGTATGGAGAGAAGGCAGGTACAGGATACTAAGTTGGATGATCAGCCATGATCATATTGAATGGCGTTGCAGGCCCGAAGGGCCGAATGGCCTACTCCTGCACCTATTTTCTATGTTTCTACCATTAGTCACACTCATACTCAGGATTCAAATGTTAACCTTAATGGAGCTGGTTATGTTCAATACATTTATTTTAACATTTATACCACATATAGCTATAAAGATTTTGAAACCATGTTACTCCAAAAGTCTATTTTAATTCAATTATCATCTTGATAAGAACAGGAAATAGTGCAAACAAGTTCCCCTTTGCTCTCCCTTATAGGCAATTACAGTGCCAGTAATTCATCTCATTTTTTTACTTTCTTCCTGTTGATAATCCTGCTAACTACATTAATATAAACTGGAAATCAAAAGTTACTATGATAAATTAAATGTTACTATTACAAATACTTTGTAACTATCAAATCCAATTTATTAATGTATTATAATTACCAAAGGCATCATAATTCTGGCAAATCAAATAATAATGAACAAATGTCTGATTTAAAATGTAAGCCGTGTAGCTTCTTGGAATGCTTCCAAACTTGCATAAAATTAGAATGACGTCCACGCAAAGGCTTAAAAAGCCATTTATAATTGTTGGGATTCTAGCTACAAACACTAAATTAACAACTTAATATTAGATATTAGAATGAGATCCACAGCATCACAGCTTGGTTTGGGAATAGCTCTGCCGAGACCACAAGAAATTGCAGAGTTGTAGATATAGCCCCCTCCATCACACAGACCAAACTTCCCAACATTGACTCTATCCACACTTGAAGCTGCTTTAGAAGAGCAGCCAACATAATCACATTGCCCCACCCCAGTCATTCCTTCTTCCCCCTGTTACCATCGAGAAGCTTTAAAACGCGCTCCACCAGACTCAAGAACAGCTTCATCCCTTCATGACGGTAATGCTGACCTTGCTGATCATTTTGTTTAACAACTGATTTATTGTTGTAAAGTTATGATGTGAACTGTTAAATAAAAGTGATCAATAAAAATGTAGAGCTGGGGTTAGGATTAGGGTTAGGGTTAGGGTCAGTTAGTCGGTCGTGCTGTCAGTCAGTTAAGTAGGCCGGTGGGTGCTGCAATGGGTGGGTCGTGCTGTCGAACGGCCAGTGGGTGCTGTGCGGGGTTGGTCGGGCTGTTGGTGCGGGGACGGTCGGGCTGTTGGCCCGCCGGTGGGTGCTGTGCGGGGTCGGTCGGGCTGTCGGGCTGTCGGCCGGCCGGTAGTGCAGCGATCGAGCGGGTGACGGACTGACGGAGCCGGCGCTATGGGGGTGCTGCGGGCGGCGTGCAGGGCAGTGCTGCTCCCCACCATCATCAGCATGATGATCCAGAAGGGCATGCGGGCCGAAGTGGACGCGCTGAGCGGCCACACTTATGGAGCCCGCAGCCGGTCCCAAAGTGGCTCCAGCTTCAGCCGTGGACAGCTCTGGAAGGGGGGCGAGTTAGGGTTAGGGTTAGGCATTTTCCTGTCAGTGGAAGGTGCCTTAGCCTTCCCCCAGCCTGGCACTGCCCCAGTCCCACTATGGCCGTGAACCCCACTCTGCCCATTGGCAGTCAGCGGGGTTCAGTAAATGGGGGAATCCACAGGATCTGCTTTCACCCATTAATTAGGCTGGTTCAGGAGCCGGTGAAACCCAGGATCTCTGCGGCAGTCTCACTCAACATACACACTCACAATTATATTCATTATATTATTTTTATATCATATAATTATTATATATAATTATATATAATTTCAGTCATATTCACATCATTTATATATATGGTAAAATAATAATATATGGTTTAAATAGACTGCAGCACGGAATTAGGCTCCCCATAGAGTAATATGAGCATTGAGCACTAGACGGTGCTTACTTTTTCGATCTAATTATCTTAATTAATTAGTGTGCAACTTTTGACACTAACGAGTTATGAATTCCTTCTTAATTATATTTTATCTAAATCTGTGCCAAATTTCAAGTAGACACCAGACATGGGTCACGAAAGTTAAATCCGGGACACATTTTCGATACTCAGTCCACGGCCTAAATTTACTTATTTAGAATGATTTTACAGGTTCGTACTTCATGGGTCAGCATCAAATTCCCTTTTCCATATCAAATTAGAAAATGTTAAAAATGGGTCATTATCTTGGGAGCTAATTAAATTGTGTACATGCTTATGTGATCAATGGATGCCAATTCATCAAGCGAACAAAGTACAAATTAAAGGTAGACAAAAATGCTGGAGAAACTCAACGGGTGCAGCAGCATCTATGGAGCAAATAGGCAACGTTTCGGGCTGAAACCCTTCTTCAGGCTGATGAAGGGGGGTGGGGGGGGAGAAGAAAGGAAGAGGAGGAGCCAGAGGGCTGAGGGAGAGCTGAGAAGGGGAGGAGACAGCAAGGGATACGGGAAATTGGAGAAGTCAATGTTCAAGCCGCTGGGGTGCAGACTGCCCAAGCGGAATATGAGGTGCTGCTCCTCCATGGAATATGACAAATTAAGATCCTGGGAATCATCTCCAAGGACCTTAAATGGGGGGTTACAACAGTTAAAAAGTTGAGTTGAGTTGAGTTGAGTTTATTGTCATTCAACAATATTTTTTGAATAAAATTGGATAACTTGCAGTGATACTGAAAATAGAATAACAGAACACACAATGAACACAGTTTAACATCCACCACAGTGAGTCTACCAGGCACCTCCTTACTGTGATGGAAGGCAAAAAGTCTCAAAGTCACATCTCTTCCTTGCTTGTTCTCCCTCTGCGTTGAGGCGATCCAGGCTTTCGATGTTGGATGGTCAGTCCCACGGCTGAAACCGAGCTCCGCAAATGAGCCGATTCAAACTCCGCGGCCAGGGATGGTCGAAGCTGCCAAAGCTGCCACCCTCCAGTCCAGCGGACGCAGCTGTTGTTGCTGGAGCTCCGGAGAATCAGTCACCAACCTGGGATCTGTGAGCTCCCAATGTTGTCATCGACTGGGCCTGCGGCTGAAGCCTCTGAGGCTCTGACTTCGGGCCACAGCCGCTGCGCCACCACAGCCCCGAAGTCGGCCGCTTCGCGATCATGAGTCCTGGCTCTGCCTCCGGAGCCCCGAGGTCAGTCCCAGTTGGAGGCCGCCAGCTCCACGATTAGGCCTCAGCGCAGACGGAGACGGAAACGGATATACGACAAAGAAAAGGTCGCTTCCCCCCGAAGGAAGAGACTAAAACAAGTTTCCCCCGCCCCCCACACATACACAACTAAAAATAAACTAATACATATGTCTGACAAGACAAAAGAAACAAAAAAAAGGAAAAGACAGACGGACTGCAGGCGAGCCGCAGTGTTGCAGCGAATCGTCCGATCAGCTGAGAAGGTTATTGGCTGCAACCTTCCCTCCATTGACGAACTGTACATTGCAAGGGCCAGGAAGCGAGTGGGTAAGATCATCTCTGACCCCTCTCACCTTGGCCACAAACTCTTTGAATCCCTTCCGTCTGGAAGGCGACTCCGGACTGTCAAAGCAGCCACAGCCAGACATAAAAACAGCTTTTTTTCCACGAGCAGTAGCTCTACTCAATAACCAAAAATCTGTAGCCTCCTTTTGCTCTGGTATTTTATTTAATGCACATGTTTAATCAATAATGTTTTAAATATTAATGTTTAATGTTGTATGTATCATTCTTAACTGTCACTGTATGTCATGTTGTCACTTGTGGGCAGAGCACCAAGGCAAATTCCTTGTATGTGAATACTTGGCCAATAAACGTATTCATTCACTTATTCATTCATTCAATATTCATTCAAGTTGAAAAATATTTCAAACACAGGATTTATTTTAAAATCCTGGTTCATCTATCCATTTAGGCATTTTGTTGCAGTAGAGATAATTAGAGGGATTAAAATATAATTATAAAATTAAAATGTATTAATTGGGATACGTCATATTTTACATAATTCCCTACAGGATAGTTCAGAAATGTTTTTTTCATTTCTGTATTGAAAACTGATCCATGCATTAATTTTGCACAGAATCTAGCTACAATTACAAGTTTAGCTTTTCTGTTTTTGTATGAAGGCATCTGAACACTATTCTCTGAATGAATAATAATTAAAACCACTTTTTTGATTTCATGGTACTTTACTTCTTTATTTTACTCATGTAACTTGCAGTTTAATTTTAGAGATACAGCGTGGAAACAGACTCTTCGACCCACCTGGTCCGCACCGAATACACTAGCACTATCCTGCACACTAAGGACAATTTCGGATTTTTACTGAAGCCAATTAACCTACAAACTGGTTTCGGCCCGAAACGTCGCCTATTTCCTTCGCTCCATAGATGCTGCTTCACCCGCTGAGTTTCTCCAGCATTTTTGTGTAACCTACAAACTTGCAGGTCCTTGGAGTGGAAGGAAACCCGGTGAACACGTACAAACTCCATACAGACAGCACCCGTATTCGGCGCAAACACGGGTCTCTGGTGCTGTAAGACAGCAACTCTACTGCTGCACCACTGTGCCACCCAGTTCTTATACAATACAGAATGTGTTACCTTAGAGAATGTTTTAAAGTGGTAAAGGTCAGCTGATCAGACAGCTCTGAAATGGGATATTGTTATTTTCAGTTGAGAACCTTTCGTATTAATCAGAAATTTTCCCCCAATGCTCTGATTTCATCCTAAATATCTGCTGATCAGCTACTCCATGAATGTAAATTGCCCCCGAGAGCAGATTAATCACAAAATAATTAAAAACAGAATTGATGAGGGTATGAGAGAATAAGTTGCATGGATACAGAGAAACAAGAGGGGGAATGGAATTGATGGGATTGCTCTGCTGGGAGTTGGCATGGATTTGACTGGGGCAGAGTAATAATCTACACTGGCACAGCCAATATTTGTCCTCCGACATTACTAAAACAGATTATTTTGATCATCATCACATTCCTGTTTATGGGAGCTTTCTGACTGCTCCGCATCATTCATGCTGAAGCAATTGTGCTTCAAAAAAACCCAATCCATTGGCTTTGGGGTGCTTTGGAGTCATGAAAGGCATAATAGACATGTAAGGTTTTCTTTAAGCCTTGTCCAGTAGATATTAACTATGGAAATATAGGATGATGCAATACATTGCTTTAGTATTGTCAAAGGTCAAATATGCTGGAATGCCGAGCAGTATCAAGAAAACTATCTGGTGAGGAATCTTCAGAAAGTAAATGGTGTTAGAGGATGCTCTTTTGGTTACAAAATCTGGCCTCCATGCAATTATAGATCCATATTGTTGATCATTCCCTATCCTCTAAAATGGACCAGCAGTCTAGTTCAGAACATTCGAGGCATAACAAAAACATCTATGTCTTGGAGGTAACATCCACATCCCCTGAGCTATTTTTTTTTATGAATAAAACATGTCAGTGCATTGAATTCAACATCAGTGTAAGGTTAAACGAAAACTGCCGATGTCATTGTATTCCGTCAGAAAGCAATTCAATCACTGCACTCCAAAAAAAATGTCACGGGGGAAATGTGCGTTCCTAATCTGCATTATCATTAGGCAGCACCAATGCAAAACTACTGCCCTAAGTAACAAGGATTTTCTTAGGGTTTGTCGAAAATCGGGTGCATATAAAGTACAAAACAGAGTTTAGAGTTGAAAAGCGTGTCAGTTACCAGGCGAGAAAAAGTAATTGCGTTTCCATAAGGAACAAGTACAGTACCTTTAAAGCAAACCGTGCATCTGCGCAAGTAGCAACACGAAATAGGATTCCTCGGAAAGCAGCAACAGCAGAAATCTTTCAGACGCTACTCAAGCAGGCTGAGTGTGGAAAAGTGAGGAAGTCAGGGAAATGAATATGACCAATAATGAAACAGTTGAATGGGGACATTGGTCACTCGATGGATTCATTCTTCCCAGATCTCCAGGGAACTGGTTGCATATATTCCTATTGGGGGATTTCCTAAAAACAAAGGGTCACACTATCAACCGTCAGCTCTCAAGTTTTCTTGAAAACAGTATCTCTTCCATATTTCGCTTCCTGATGCATTGCAGATTTACAACATCGGTTAATGATATAGATTTTGACGGCGAGTTCGACAGAAATAGATTTGATCTGATGCGCAATGAAGATTATATTTCCAAATCAGTTAGTTTATGAAAACTGGGAAATTAAGTAATAAATGATTCAATGATTGGAGTTGAACAGTTCTCTCCAATGAATTGAATTACTACTCTCTGAGACCAGAGCAAGTCTACCCCCAAGAACAAAAAAGATTGAATCAATTTAAATGTATTTTAGGATTGTTACCTTTAAGACGACAGTTAGACACCCCTTTGACAGCGCGGAAGTCTCTTGGATGATATTCCCGCTGTGTTTTTGCGGAGAGTTTCAGAATTTCGCCCCAGCAGGAATGAAGTGCAGAAGACATGTTACTAAGGCTTGGAAGGGAAGCCTGGAGGTCATGTGCTCATGTGGGAGAAATCATGAAATCGGGAGACGCCGTCCAGAGAGCCAGGCAAAAAATCGCTGCGATATTAAGATTAAAGAGATAGCAAATGTTGGAATCGGGAACAAAAAAAGCAAAACACTGGAAGTATTCAGCAGGTCAGGCAGCATCTGCGGTGACAATTGGTCCGGTCGATATTTTGGGAGAACGCGCATTAGGACAGAGGAAATGTTGTCGGCGTATGGCAATACGGGGGGAACGGGGATAGAGACTGGTCGCTGGCTTGTGGACCCAGATATGTTTGGGGGTGTGGGTGATGGTAAGGTTGGACAGATGGAACCGGATGGGGATAAGGGTATGGGATTGGTGAACAGAAAAGCGAAGGAGGTGGATGGGTAAGCGTGTGCAGAAAAATGCCGGGGGCATGCATGGCCTGTAATTAGAAAATTCAATGTTCATACCATTGGGTTGCAAGGGACCCAAGCAGAATATGAAATGTTGTTCTTTCAATATGTGTTTCGCCCCATCATAGCATTAAGGAAGGCGGGAGACAAACGGGTCATTGTGGGAGTGGGGAGGAGTTAAAATGGTGTGAAATCAGAAGCATGAGGGGCTGTATAGACAGGGCGCATGTGCTCCACAAAACTCTTTCTGACATCCAATTTATCTCACCATTGTAAAGGCGGTTCCGTCCCAACCACTCAATAGGAATGTTCCAATTACAAATTCCCAAAACCTTCCCGCATTCTTCTCCCAGTCACTTATACATTTTTTGCTCCCCTTGTTCATCCCACCCAGTTCCATCTGCTCATCATCCCCTCTCCAACTAATCCCGCCTTCCTCATTAGTCTAAAGCAGTGGTTCCCAACGTGGGGCGTACGCCCCACAGGGGGGCAATTTGATTTTTAATCAAGTCCCACCCAGGGTGCAGTCCATCTGCAATGCTCGCGGACTCATCCCACTCTCAAACAACTAATCCCGCCTTCATAACACACATTTCTTTTACCATTCTGTAGAGTTAGTCCCTGGTGAGATTAGCAGTGGTTCCTTCTCAACGCCCTGCATGGCAACGGAGGGGGGCGGCAAACAGTTTGATTTTTAAGGGGGGCAATTGAGCGCGACTGAGGAGGTCTGGGTCCAAATTTTCGATTTTAATTTTTTTGGATTTTCCATCAGGTAAACATATGTAGTTTATGTTTCAGATGTTATTTTGAGTAAATAATTTTTTGGGGGTAAAAAAGGTCTTTATTGTGTAGTTATTACATAATCACCGTGCCATCGCTCTTCATGCACGTCTCACGAAGCGCGCGAGGTCATGGGAGAACCTTATTTATTGAATTGGATTTAGAAATGCGATTTAAAGAGCTTTTGCTAAGTTACCCGTATAATATCTATTTCCTCCGTTTTCTCTCAAGGGAAAGCAATGGGGGGGGGGCATCAGGTTTTTAAAGGTGATTAGGTGGGGCATGGCCAAAAAAATGTTGGAAACCACTGGAAAGGCTCCCACCGCGAGAAGAATCTGTCTCTGGAGAGGTCCAGAGGTTTACAAGAATGATCCAAAGATTGAGTAGGTTAAAACCTATGATCAATCAATCTCCAGCGATGGTACCTGGCCCGCTGTGTTACTCAGGTCGCTTTTAAAAATATAGTATCTGCCAGCTTCTAACCCAGTCACAACCAACACCACCCCCCCACCAAAATATTGGTGTTATGGAAAAGTCACTGTGCTGAAAATGGACTGTATTTTTAAAGTGCTGTAAGGTGTACCAATAAAACACTTTGCCCAGAATGCCAAGCTTCCGGCATGTTTCCACAGTAGCATTCATCCAGGTAAATAGAGTAAATCTTCTCCCCACATCTAATACCGAGGTAACCCTGGAGCACCAACACACCTCATTGCAGTCTTTGAGATGCCTTTCTGGACATATTTACATGACTGCTGCAGCTAAGCTCCTCCTCTATGATACTGTACAACATATTTGATGGATAGGAATATATGTCATTGAGTAACCGCAATAAGTGGCTACTCTTCAGACTTGAGATACAAGTGCTTTGCCCCGCTGAGCATTGTTTACCTTAACACTGACTTCTGGCGAGAAGACAATTGCAATAAAGGGGGCTTTTTCTGGTTGACTGCCAGTGACTAGTGGAGGGGTCAGTGCTGGAGATGCTGCTCATCACGTTGTATATTAATGATTTGGACGAGAGGGTTGAAGGCTTTGTGGCAAAGTTTGCAGATGATACGAAAATAGGTAGAGGGGCAGGTAGTATTGAGAAAGCAGTGACTCTGCAGAAGGATAGATTGGGAGAGCAGGCAGAGAAGTGGCAGATGGAATATAGTGTAGCAAAGTGTGGAGTCATACATTTTGGTAGTAGGAATAAAGGCATAGACTATTTTCTAAATGGGGTGAGAATCCAGAAATCAGAGTGCTGTTGCAGGACTCCCAAAACGTTAATCTGCAAGTGGAATCAGTAGCAAAGAAAGCAAACACAGTGCTAGTATTGATTCCAAGAAGGCTTGTATACAAAAACAAGGATGTAATGTTGAGACTCTATAAAATGCTGGTTAATGGAATATTGTTTTGCAATTTTGGGTGTGCTGGCCGTGGAGAGGGTCCAGAGGTTTACAAGAATGATCCCAAGAATGAGTAGGTTAACCTACGATGCGCGTTTGTCAGCACTGGACCTGAACTCGCTGGAGTTTAGACGAAGGAGAGGACTTAATTGAAATATACAGAATAGTGAAAGGCTTGGATAGAGTTGATGTGGAGTGGGAGCAGTCAGAGCCTCAGAATTAAAGGACATTATTTTAAGATGAGGAGAAATTTCTTTAGTCAGTGGGTGGTAAATCTGTGGAATTATTTGCCAAGGAAAGGATGTGAAGCAAGTCAGCAGATATTTTTTGACTGGTACTGGTGTCAGAGATTATGGGAAGAAGGCAGGAGAATAAGGTTAGGAAGGAGATAGATCAGCCATGATTGAATGGCAGAATAGACTTGATAGGCCAAATAGCCTAATTCTACTCCTATTCCTTATGACACTGCACACTAGGGCCAATTTTATTACCAAAGTCAATTAACTTACAAACCTATGGGTCTTTGGAGTGTGGGAGGAAACCCGAGCATGCAGAGAAAACCCACTGGGTCATAGGAAGAACATACAAATTCTGTACAGGCAGCACCTATAGTCAAAATCAAATCCAGACCATTAAATGTGGCCTCTTAGAGCAGTGCAGCAATAGGGTTGCTGTACGACAGCAACCCTATTGCTGCACTGCTCTAAGAGACCACATTTAATTAAGCAGAAAAACTAAACTGCTGGAGGAACTCAGGAGGTCAGATGGCATTTGTGGAAGTAAAGAGTCAACCTTTTGGTTCAAGACCTTTGACACTACATGTACTGGTTGAGCCATTGAATGCCTCCAGCATTTGTTTGATCCAGATTTTAGTGCCTTTATTTCTTTCATTAAAATAAATGTAGCAAATAAGATTTATAAAGTCAGATTAAGCACCTGCTGAAACCATTTTTAAAGTTTTATTCAACCCTTACCCAATTCCCATTCATTAAAAAAAACTATAATCAATCCGCTATTTTCACCTGGCTATACTCCTATTACAGTGGTAGGATGGGCAAAACTTTACACGGCCTAATGGTGCTTCAGCTGGAGTGCAAACTCCTGAATGATGCAACTGCATTGCAAATATGTCCCACAATAACAGTACAAAGTACCAGAGTTTGGAGATTAAATAAATGGTTGGGTACAGAAGAGAACAAAATAGTACAGCAGAATTTCCCAAGTGTGCAAGATCTAATATATAATCAATAATGGTGCTACTGTTATTTCTTCTGATTTATGCACACAATTTTGTACATGAATTTTAGCCAATATCCAAAACTGCTTATCCAAGTGTCTAGAGTTTAATATCATGCTTCTGCTTCTGATTTATTTTCTTACATAACTTGATTCTGAAGGTGGACAAATTCAAAATCAGGCCCCAGTAAAATCTAAGTGTTCTTAATGGTGGCTGCAGAGGAGACAACTCTTAGGCAAAGGTGCATAGTTTATACAGCAGTCCCATAAATATTGATTTCTCCTTCCTGGGTAAACATTTAGTTAAGTCAGCAGAAAACTGTACTCAAAAGTGATATTAGACGACGAGTTCAGCCTCCAGTTCATCAGATTGCCCATGTCAGGCATGTTACGCAACTTGCAGAACTGGTGGATATACTTTAATCTACTTTTAATATCTAAATTTACACTTTGAATGCTCAGGGTGATCTGTAAAAGCTATCATTTAGGGTTTTAATTAGTTATATACATTACATCTCTGATCCATGTCCCTTAATACCGCGTTATCAGTAGCTACACCTTCTCATAAATATTGCTCTCCAGAGACTGCACAAGAAAATAAGGACTCCAGACATTTAGCTTTACAATTTACTTAAAGCAATTGCAATCTTATTCCACCCCCTCCCCGTCATACAGATAACCAAAATAAATAGATCAACATTGTAATATTCGACCACTGTGATACAACTTAAATATGAAAACAAATTTGCAAATACAAGTTTAGAAATTAACTCCCTACAAAACAAGTGAACAATGAAAAGCTTGTATAACACTTAGTGGACATTGATTTAAAGTTCTAAATGTTAACATTATTCCCATACATCTTCATTTCCACCATAAGTCACTGGTTCATTTGCTTCAAAGCCACTGAAGTTTCTGTTAACACCCAAACCCTATAAGAAAGAGAAAGGAAAGATCAGTCATCATAAGTGTACAATTCAGAGTGGTGAAAACATGCAATGATATCTTGAATTACAACAAATACATTGCAATGACTGACAATTGCAAAATGCTATCGGGTCTGGCAGAACTGAGTAATTAATCTGAAGTAATGGAAAGTAGAAATTTCAGTAATAACATTAGTTTGATCAAGTGTTCACAAGTTTCTATCCTGGACTTATGCAACAGACACTACACATTCTGGTTTAGAATCATTCCCACAACACCAGATACTGAATTTCATGAACAGCAACATTTTAGAGAAATTTATAGATTTCCATCCTGTTTGCACACAGCATGCAAAGTTAAGTGATTTTCAAGATGTTGTGATCAAACTTAGTTGCAAGTACAAATACATTCAGCTATTCACCATGTACAAGAATTTAGAAATGGACAGCAAATGCAGAAACTGCTTCATCATAATTGAAAGTTTGGAAACTGCTCAAGCAGCCACTTGCACAATGAGGACTGTCAGGAGATTATAACCTCAACGATATACTATCACATGTACAAAAATATAATATGCAGTAAGCATGTTTGAAAGAACCAAATTGATCAATTTTAAATCAATGCAAAGCAGCGCAATTTTGTCTTGTTTTCTTCCGATAAGTCAAAAAATGAAACGAGTAAAGAAATAACATTTCAGGCATAATATTACATTTATTACACCTTAATGCAAACCCAAGCCTTGATTTGCTTTATCAATTTGATTTGATTAACTCCCATTGACTTTCTCGTCGAGATGCTGAACTTCTATCAATTAGCAATTTAGTTGATGTTAAACCTTTGTTAGGAAAGGGATTCATCCGAGCACCAGAATTTTACCACTTAAACCTCAAGAATACAAGAATCGAGTAGATCAGTCAATCCACCTACTACATGATTCTCTTCAACCAGTTAATGGGCAATCTGTAACGGACAAGGAGAAAGTGGATGGAGAGAGTTTTCACAACAACCAAATTAACGTGCTTTTGCCAAGGATAATTTCTGCATCCTCATTTTTGTTGATGTTTTATGATCTGCAGTTTGGTGGGCAGATAAAGAACCCACACAGATAAACTGAGCTCGGAAAAGACAGGAGAAAAATGCAAATTCGCTGCTAGAAGTGTTAGGACGAGGAAGGAAAGCAGCAGAATCGGTAAACAATGACCTTAAACACAAGAGGTAAAGTTGTCTAATTAGCTTTGTGGACTGATCAGAGACAAGGGAGAAAGTTACAAGCAAAGCTGCTCAAGGCCATTTGCAGTGAATAAATGCAGCAGAGCAGGCCGTCTGTGCAAGCAGGCTTGAATCTAGCATAATGGGTGTTAAAAGGCTAATAATCCCCACCCTGGATATCAGTGCAGGACGTCCTTAGAGCAGTATCTAAAGATCAGCCTTCAATTGTTTTGAGAAAGTATTTTCCATTGCCAGATGGTGCAGCACAGTGGTGCAGCGGTAGAGTGGCCACCTTTCAGCTCCAGAGACTCGATCCAGAGGTTTGATCCGACTATACATGCTGTTTTTCCGTGTTTATGTGTTCTCCTTGTGACTGCGTGGATTTTCCCTGGGTGCTGCGGTTTCCTCTCACACTCCAAAGACGTACAAGCTTGCATGCAAATGTGCTTTAATGGACATTTTTTTAAATTGTCTCTAGTGTGTAGCACAGTGCTCGTGTATGGGGCGATGGCTGGTTGGCGCAGACTCAATGAGCTGAATGGCACTTTTCCACGCTGTCTCTCTAAAAGTCTAAGATGAAAAGTGGGGATGTTTGCTTATAATTGCAGTGTTTGATTCTATTCATAAACTTCAGAAAATGAACCAATCCAGGCCTGGATCCAAGACCTGAGCAACACCCCAATATGCTGTAGGCAGCAGTTGTGCCATGAAAATTTTCAAAGACCACCAAGTAACCAACTATTCGTGAAATTGATTA
This sequence comes from Leucoraja erinaceus, assembly GCF_028641065.1. Lineage (NCBI taxonomy): Eukaryota > Metazoa > Chordata > Chondrichthyes > Rajiformes > Rajidae > Leucoraja > Leucoraja erinaceus. Next base: position 49,723,497 of record NC_073377.1, on the reverse strand, counting down.
ACATTACCATTGCCAAAAGTCCCAATGTTCTAGGAAATCACCAGTAACTAGAAACAGTGGGCCAGCCACATTTTAATGGATGCAGAGGCTGGGCATACTGCAGTTAGTAATTCAGCTGACATTCTGAAGCCTTTCCATCAATAAAGAAAATGTCATAAAGGTGATAGAATACTCATTTGAATGGATTTAACACCACCCAAGCAGCTTAGGCATTCAAAACAAACTACTTGACTTGCACCCCACCCAAAATTAGTTCCTTTCACCACTAACAGAGGCTATGGTATGAACCAACCACAAAATGTGCTGTAATTAGTGCCTTGTCGTCTCCGACATCACCGCCTAAATCTCCATATCATCGAGCAAGGACAAAGGCCTCAGGTGCATGGGAACAACACAATCTCCAATATTTCCTCCGTTGTATTATGTCATTTTTGGCTTGTATTATTGTAATGTATACTGCTTCTAATAAATAAAATGATATATATATACCGTCATCATATTGGACAGAACCAGGTCCATCGACCTACCAAGTCCACAGTAACTGTTAAGCATCCAATAACATGTTTACTCTTCCTAGCTGCAACACCCACCTCACCCCTCTTCCACATTCTGCCACTCACCTTGATAACTGTCAATGAATGTTTTCTCAAGCAATATGTAGATATCTCTACAAGAGCAGGAGAAGGAGCAATACTAGACATCCCATTGGGAAATAAGACAGGGAAAGTGATTAACAGGATGGAGGGAAAGAAAGGTACAAACATAAAATGGTCATGAAGGGGAAAAGAAAAAAAACTGGCCTGCAAATTGAAGTCCTCAATCGGAGAGCAAAGCAAATTCAGACAGGAACTAGCAAAGGTTGATCAAAAGAAGCCATTTACAGGTAATGGACAAGTCTTAGACAATGGGCGCAGGGGTACGGTCTTGTAGGGAGAATTCAGGATAAACATGCACCTGTAGCGTAACGGGCAAAGCTGGCAGGATAAGGGGACCCTAGGTGACGAGGGTACTGAGACTACTCAGGAAAACGAGAGGATGTCAGGCACATGCAGCTGGGATCAAGCAAATATCTTAAGTATAGCAGGTGTAAGAGATGTAAGATGTAGAGTACATTTGAGGAAATGAGGGCAAAAAGAGGACATGGTAGTTTTGCAAAGAGAATTGCAAGAGGTTGCAAGTCTATTGGTGGCAAAGGGGTAAATAGGGAGAGAACAAATCCCCTCATCGATAGATGCGATTGTGCGAAGAGTCACTGGACATGGGCGAGATCTTAAAGATTACTTATCTGTATTTACTATGGTGAGGGAAGGCCAAGAATTAAGGGAAATTAAGAGTCCTGGAACATTTCTACATTACAAAAAGAGATGCTAAGGTGAATAATCCCCAGGGTCTGACTAGGTGTATCCAATTAATCCCCAGGGTCTGACCAGGTGTATCCATCCAATTATGTTATGGGAAGCGAGAGAAGAGATTGCAACGGCCCTGGCAGATATTTGCATAATTCTTTAGCCAGGAATTAAGACGTTTGTGCTTTTAAGGGCTGCAAGGAGAAGTCATGGAACTGCAGGCTGGTGGCAAAAGTTAGTTTTTTGTATTAGGGACGGTCTACCAGCATTTGGAAAGGCAAGGACTGATTAAGGATAGTCAACATGGCTTTCTGCATGGGAATATCAAGTCTCACAATTGACCAAGCTTTTTGAAGAAATTGACAAGGGCAGGGCAGAGAACTTTAAGGCCTTTGACAAGATCCTGCACGGTAAATATCAAATTGAATGTGCCACAGGGAACAGTGTTGGGCCCACAGTTGTCATCTACATTAATGATTTGGAGACCAGGATAGAACCAGGCCGAGGCAGCGACTCAACGTGCCACTTTGCTCCCTCACATGGCTTTGAACTGTTCACAAGACAATGGTGGGAATAGCATCACCAGCAGGCCCGCAACAGTGCAAGGTGGTAAATCACCACCTTCAAGGACCATTAAAAAGTTCCAAAAACACAATAGCATTTTTTAAAGATCTTTCTGATCATTAAAGTATATGCCCTCCAATTACGGATTTAAATTTAAATATTAAATTTGTTGGACAAGCGAAAATGTCAAACAACCTACAAATCAGCCACATCAAAGGTACGCATGCAGGTGCAGCAGGCAGTAAAGAAAGCGAATGGTATGTTGGCTTTCATAGCAAGAGGATTTGAGTATAGGAGCAGGGAGGTTCTACTGCAGTTGTACAGGGTCTTGGTGAGACCACACCTGGAGTATTGCGTGCAGTTTTGAGCTCCAAATCTGAGGAAGGACATTATTGCCATAGAGGGAGTGCAGAGAAGGTTCACCAGACCGATTCCACCGGGGTGTCCCTAGGAGCATCGCTTTCAGGATTATGAGGACCACACAAGCTGCTCCACCACGACGTTGGTTTCCATAATGCTCTAGAAAGCCCAGGAACTGTGAGGTGGGGGATCTTATAGAAGCATAGATGGATACAAAATTCTTATTGGGGATGGGTGCAGTAGATGCAGGAAGATGAAGTTCCCGATGTCTTCTTCTTGGGAAGTCCAGGACAAGGGGTCACAGCTTAAGGATCTCAAGGGGGTGTTCCTTTAAAACCGCCTCTGAGGAATGACTTTTTTCAGGCACAGAGAGTGGTGGTGGGTGGAACTCTCTGCCACTCAGAGGGTAGTTGAGGCCAGTTCATTGGCTATATTTAAGAGGGTTAGATGTGGCCCTTGTGGCCAAGGGGATCAGAGGGTATGGAGAGAAGGCAGGTACGGGATACTGAGTTGGATGATCAGCCATGATGCATATTGAATGGCGGTGCCAATCTCAATCTCCACATGCTGGCATACTCCTGCACCTAATTTCAGTACAAAGTTCTATTCACCCATGCTATCAGTCACTCGAAACGAGTAGGACTGTCCTCTCCATGCGTGACTTTGTTTAACGTGGGAGGACTGGTGCACAGACAGCCACCACACGGACCTTGACAGATCTGGGTCAGGATCCAGTGGTATAGAGTCCAAGACCAGGCACCCGTTTCACCTGTAGTCTTCAACCGCCTTCCCAGCCGTTGTGACACTCCACTAAGGTAAGCCATCATCCTCTGCCTGTTCCACCGTTGAGGTCTTGGTTGGATTGCTCTTTGTCAGAGACCTCTCCCTCGACCGTACCACCGTGGGTGGCCCTACCAGGAGCATCGCTCTCAGGATCTCAGGACCACACAAGCTGCTCCACCACGACATGGTGACAATCCACAATGCAGTAAAAAGCCCAAGAACTGCTTGGTGGGCTAAAGCCTGGAAAGCATAGATGGATACAGGCAAGGGTGCAATTGGTAGATGGGTGCAGTAAAAAAGCTGGTGATAGGAGCAGACAATAAAAGGCAGTTTCTTCTTGCAAATGAAACCAAACAAAAGTAATAGTTAGATCTCAAGTCTCCAAATCTGAGGCAGCCAGGTATTGCCTCTGAGGGAATGAGTGCCAGGCACCAGACTACATTTGGGGGGTCAGGACTGTCTTATGAACTCAGAGATAGACTTGGTTTATCTCTCCGCATTTAAGAGATTGAGAGGGGATCTTATGGAGCCCCCAAAATCCCAACTGTGTTGACAGGCTGTTTGGAAGATTGTTCTATGTTAGGACTGCAGGCTAAGGGGTCACATTTTAAGGATTGCAAATCCTTTAAAACGAGATGAGAAGAATAAATTGAAGTGGTGAATCTCTGGAATCTCCACCACAGAGGGTATTGAAACGCCAGTTCATTGGTCCATTACGGGAGTTAGATGTGGCCTTGTGGCAAGGGGATCATGGGGTCCTCAGGGGCAGGTCAGGACCCTGAGTTGGACAGCCATGATCATATCTGCAGGCTCGAAGGCGATGTAGCTCCTGTAATGGAGATGAGGTTGCTTCCACTCCTGTGACCACTTGGTGGCTATCCAGTGTGCTGTTGTCTCAGTTGGCTGGATGGATGCTAGGAGTGTTTTCCATGTGGAGCAAAGGGGTGACGGGACTTCAGTCAGGGTGGCCTCTTTACCTTACCTGATGCCTAAAATGAGTCGGGTAAGGGAAAGAAGGAATGAAATGTAATGTTAGAGGAAGGGAAAGGGAGAAGTAAAAGGAATAGGAGATGAACATATGGAGGGGGGTAAGAAACAGGGTGACTAAGGCAGTGAGAGGAGGAATGTGCGTGCACTCGGATGGGTAGATACTTCATACTAAATAGAACATTTCAGTCTTTTTTAAATGTTCAAGTTACTATCAAGTACAATGATGCAACAGGAGTGAAATTACAGATTTCCATTTGCTGTGATAAGTAGACAAGTGGCTTGCTTCCATGTTAATACTTTCAGACTGTTGTAGCTCAGAAAGCTTCCGCTGGTCTTGGTCAAATAGTTGCAACTTCAGGTGCACGACAGACTTTGGCACGAAGTGGGATGACAATGTCAGGTGGGGGCTTAAAGATTAGATGTTTCAAACAGAAGCACTTTCTGATTTATCAAGTGGGCACAATAGATCCTATGATGCACTGGCTTAAATCACAGGAGTTATTCCTTTGTTTCCTAGTCAATACTAACAAAAATAACACCTGGCCACTATCATATTGTGGAAATGTGTTCCTTGTAAATTGACTATCATGAATGCAAGTTTATACCGCTGACAAAACAAATTCAGCTGCACTTCCTTGTGAATTCTGGATTTCTTTGGCAGGGGAGGAAGAAGAGAGAACAGGCAGACAGCAAAGTAAACCTATAGTTAGACACTGAACTTAACTAGCAGATTACAGCTACACCCAACTAGGTAGAATGTAAAGCCCATGAGCACAAACTACATATAGGTTGATGCCAAAGCTGAGTGTTGTGGCCCACAATCTTTGGCAGTAAGAATAAAGTAATACTTGCCATGTAGTTGTATGAGAAAGCAATGTTCCAAATCAGCTTATTGTTGACTAATACATACTAACCTTACGGGTATCTACAGAAGCGAACACTTTTCCAAGGGGATTATTGTAACTGGTCCCATGAACAGAAAAAGCAAGTTCTTCTAACCATGCAGGAACTTCTTGCTGGGCCTACAGAAACAGTAACAACCATCAACATTAAACAAGTCATTCTGGGTTGTAATTGTTGGCAGACACTTATTTCTTTCTATCTGCCTTCTTAGATAAACAAAATTTGTTACAAGCTGAAAAGATAAGAGGAACAGAGGTAGGCCGTTAAGTCTGAGTTTGCTGCACCATTCAAATAAATCATGGCTGATCCAACATTCCTCAGGTCACTTGCCTGTTGTAACCCACGATCCGCTATTCCTTTACTGATTAGAACTGCAGACTAAAATAAACTGTCCACCGTAATTTATTTTGCACAGAAGTTCAAAGATTAGTGACAGACTAAATTTTATCACAGACGCGACATAATAAGCATTCCCTTACTGAGATCATGTCAAATGATTTTGTATTTTCCCATGAGAAACATCTCAGCATTTATACAATCCAGCCTCCCAACAATCTTCCAGTTCTTCTGAACTCCAATGAAGGGAGATTAAACCTATTTAATCTTTGAAGGACAAACTCAGAATACCCAGTATCATCCGATATAACCTTCTCTGAACCACACATTTTAAATTGGGACCAAATTAGTTCACATTACTCAAGATGTGATCTAGTGCCTTCTACAGCTGCAGTAACATTTCTCTACATTTGCATTCTAACCAAGGAATAATGTCTAGCAACTTAGCCTTCTCAATTACCTGTCATTTCCTGCACAAAACCTCCCAACTATCTTCACACTGCAGCTTTCAGCACGTTATTGCCATTGCAATTGAAATACTGGTGTTTGTAGTGCCCAAAGGAATGACACCTTTCTACATCACATTCCATTTATCAACTTGTCTTCCATCAATCTCTCTAAGCATACCTCAACTTTGTTTTTACTCTCATCTCACATATTGTTTTAGTCATCCATAAATGTGTCATATTCTTCTACTTTCTTCCTCCCATTCATAGAACCCCAAGGTATCCCGTTGGAAATGGAATACAATTTTGTATTGTGCTATTAACCAAGAGAATGTTTTACACCGGGGGCATTTATTAAACTTGCCTTGTTCCCCATCCAAGATGGCCTGTTTCCTCCAAGGAAACTACCCGCAATGCACTTGGTAAATGTATTCCTGACGGTACTCCTTTCAACCTGATCCACAGGTAGATTAAAGTTCCCACAGCTATCACATTGCCATTATTTGCTGCCTGATACCAGTTTTCGTGTGGCGACCACGACATCGATAAACTACACCAACCGTTGTCTTTTTCTCAGTTGTCTTTAAACGTTTATCCAAATAGACTTTACATGTTCTGAATCCAGGTAGCTTTGCATGTAATTCATTTCTCATTAACAGTGGTGCCCCACCACTTCGATTCGTATTTATGCTATTAGATCATCTTATTACAAATGCTTCCTGCATTGAAAAACAAGGCCTAGGCATACATCTCTGCCCAATTCTCCACCCCCCCCCCCCCCCCCATCCATATACCATGGTCCTACTCGTCTCTCAATTACCCTGCCTACTGCTATTGCATTGGGCAGTTTGCTCTTTCATCTCTTTACTTTTCTACCCCTCCCCCACCCCCAACACAGCTTCATCCTGCTGCCATTCTAGTTTAAAATCACTGCAGAACATAGACACCCTCAGATGGACATTGGTTTGGGTACTGTCAGGACTCAAGTCCTCACATATTCAGATTCTACCAATGTCTCCAATCACATTCATTTAGCTAATGCCCTATTCCCATATTCACTGGCAATGGAAGAACTCCGAGGTTATCATCTTTGAGGTTCTGTTTTTAAAATATCTTTTGAATATCCTACCAAATGTGCAAAATTGATGGGCTTAATTCTGAATATAGTGGGAACTGTAATTGAAGGAAAACAGAGGGGTTTGAACTGTGCAAATATTGTTAAGCATTCTTTCTACTATCTAAACGTCAGCAGTACTTACATCAGAAAGGACCTTTAACAGGGCACGCGCTATCGGCGAATCTGTTTTTGAATCAAAGAATGATATTGCTTTGCCAACATGTCCACAACGGCCTGTGCGCCCAATGCGATGGACATATTCATCGATGGTGGACGGTAAATCAAAGTTAATGACGTGTTGCACATGCTCAATGTCCAGCCCTCGAGCTGCCACCGCTGTAGCCACCAACACGGGACACTTCCCTGTACGGAAATCACCAAGTGCCATCTCCCTTTCCCGTTGTTCTCGATCACTGCAAAACAAATTACAATTGCAGTGATATTTTAAATCTCTATACCTAGCAAGAATGAGTCACTGCAATTCTAGAATTATGTCAATAATTGCTAATACTTTAAAGATAAATAAATTACAAATAAAAAAAAAAGACACTCCATTACCTTTCCCTGATCAATTCTACAGAATGGAGAGATAAGGATAATGCAAGGAAATGGAACAGAAATAGAACAAATATTTTTAACAGCAGTCCAAGGACAATAGTGCACATGACATACCATTGTTTCAACAATTTACAATGAAGCAACAGGAAATGCTGATTACGAATGTCAATATATTACAAAACCAGTCTATGATTAACACAAAACCAGACAATTAAGATACGAATCACCAATTTTGGATAATTTATTCTATTTAAACCAGAATACAAAGCCAAGAACACACTTTATTCAATTTCGAATTAATTTTCTTCCCACACCAATGTGCACACCATCAACTCAGTCAGATGTAGCTACAAAATATGGGCATATCAGCTAAATGATAGTCACTTGATTTAGTCACAATGGTCACAATGATTTAGACGAAGGGATTCAAAGTAACATTCGCAAATTTGCAGATGACACAAAGCTGGGTGGCAGTGTGAACTGTGAGGAGGATGCTATGAGAATGCAGGGTGACTTGGACAGGTTGGGTGAGTGGGCAGATGCAGTTTAATGTGGAGAAATGTGAGGTTATCCACTTTGATAGCAAAAACAGGAAGGCAGATTACTATCAAAATGGTGTCAAGTTGGGAAAAGGGGAAGTACAATGGGATCCTTGTTCATCAGTCAATGAAAGTAAGCATGCAGGTACAGCAGGCAGAGAAGAAAGCGAATGGCATGTTAGTCTTTATTACAAGAGTTGAGTTAAGGGAGCAAAGAGGTCCTTCTGCAGTTGTACAGGGCCCTAGTGAGACCACACCTGGAGTATATTGTGCAATCTTGGTCCCCTAATTTGAGGAAGGACATTCTTGCTATTGAGAGAGTGCAGCGCAGGTTTACAAAGTTAATTCCCGGGATGGCGGGACTGTCATATGCTGAGAGAATGGAGCGACTGGGCTTGTATACTCTGGAGTTTAAAAGGATTAGAGGAGATCTTATTGAAACATAAGATTAAGGGTTTGGACACGCGAGAGGTAGGAAACATGTTCCCGATGTTGGGGGAGTCCAGAACCAGGGGCCACAGTTTACGAATAAGGGGCAAACCATTTAGAATGGAGACAAGGAAACACTTTTTCTCACAGAGAATTACGAGTGTGGAATTCTCTGCCTCAGAGGGCCGTGGAGGCCGGTTCTTTGGATACTTGCGAGAGCGAGCTAGATAGGACTCTTAAAGCTAGCGGAGTCAGGGGATATGGGGAGAAGGCAGGAATGGGGTACTGATTGGGGATGATCAGCTATGATCACATTGAATGGCGGTGCTGACATGAAAGGCCGAATGGCCTACTCCTGCACCTATTGTCCATTCAACGGTTCAATGATGTGAAGTGCTAATTATTTAGAAAATAGCTAGGGGCAGAAGAAGATGATTCAATTATGAACCCAAAGATGACAGAACTGTCAGACTTGGAGAAAGTTATATTTACGTTGCATAATAAACTTCACTGAGCTGACAATCTGAAGACAGGTCAATGGTCACTTGGACAAGTATGGACAAGTAATGGATTGTTCATATCAAATCAAAGTTAAAGTAGCTAACAGCTTAATCAAAATGTTTGAATTGCTGGTTTTCTTTTGTATTTAACCAAACACACCTACGAGAAAAATGCACCATATGCACACCCATCTCCTTTCCAAAACAATTAGGTATCACTCTCAACCTCAAAACAACATTGCTAGTTGGATGGAAGGTGATTAACTTTTTATGCAGGCAGGCTAAATGCAATACAAAATGAAACATAATTTAAATGAACCAGTTGATAATGTAAACTAAAATAATCAAACTCTGTAGGGTGCGGACAGGAATCAAGTAACTTGAAATGCAATGTGGTAGTCTGGTCGAAATAAAAGATTTTGTGCTTCATTAGCAACATTGTCCAAAGAACATCATGCTAAGCATTTACAAACCATTGATTGGGCCCCATACGAGAGGTTAGTTGTCACTCTTGGACACAATACTTCAAAATATTCATCAACTTTGAGACATTAATTGCTTAAGCTGTAGAAGGTCTAATGAGCCAACGGATTTCCTGTGCTGCATCATTCCTACACTCGCAAGGTCAAATCTCCTCCAGATGGCTCCCATCCAAAAACATTTCCTTCAAGCTGACTATCAAGAAAACACGTTTCTGGTCCATGACCTCTCCCCTGCAACTCCAGAGAAATTGTTTACTGACCAAAAACAAGACAGACTTGACAGAAAAGTACAAGTTTTAAAGGGGACTTGATCGGCAGATTTTAATTTTTTATTTTTTTTTAAACTAGTGTGAAATAGCTGGAATACACTGCCAAAGAACGCAGTGGAATCCAATAATTTCTATAATTCAGATGCCGTTAAATTCACATTGGCAAGGTCCAGACAAATAAGACAGTCTGACTACATTCTATTTCCGTCCCGCCCACTTCCCTGACCAGTCTGAAGAAGGGTCTCGACCCGAAACGTCCCATTCCTTCTCTCCAGAGATGCTGCCTGTCCCACTGAGTAACTCCAGCAATTTGTGTCTACCTTTGATTTAAATCAGCATTTGCAGTTCTCCCCTTCACAGATAGATATGATCCAGATGCTGGCAAGTCGGATTAATGTTAGTAGACAGAGGCTGGCATGTACTAGTGGGCCAAAAGACCAATTTCTGTGTTATATAATTCTGATTTTCTGGCATATAAAAAAAAAGCATTTGCCATTGCATATCCCTCTGATCCCTGGACATACAAGCTTGCACTACTCCAGAAAATAGCTGGCCAGAATTAGAACATTTATATGCTGGAATTTTGGATTCCCCTCAAGTGGAATCAAAATTAAAACAATGACCCAGCCAAATCTGAAAAAAATGCCAAATGACAGAACCCCTGAAAAAAGCCAGATGACTTAACTGAAATTGGAGAATAGTTTTAGTTTCATAACTTTTTCATGGCAAATCTTTCATTATCACTGGGTCAAAGTCCAGAAAATAGTGTACCCAACAGTTGCTTCAATAAAGTCAAGAGCAGTTGAACACAGTGGATCACAGCTAGTTTTCAAATGGCAATTATAGATAAATAATTGTTAGCCTTTGCTGCTAACAAAAAAAAAAAAGAATTACAAAACTCTGATCAAAAGTCCAAACAAAAAACAGACGGTGCAATAGAATTCAGTCAAAATGAAAGCATTTAGTAATGGGTCAAGAGGGATTCAATGAGAAAGTAAGTGAAACCTGACAAACACTATTTCCCAATTCCTTTCTAATTCTGGAGGTGATTTCCACTGTGGCATGAATACAACCCAAATGTTGGTAAAAAACAGTCGTAGCGTGGCTACTCCCAGGGCAATGATTTCAAGCTTGCTGGTTTAGGTAGAATTTAGGTCCAGGCTTGATACATTTAAAATATTCATATTGTTACTCGAGTTGAATGCATGCATATGGCTTTTGTTATGACAAAGTCAGCATTTAAAAAAAAGTACATCAGAGCAACTAACAAAAATCTGAGAACCATTATTCCCGATGGAAAAGAGAAAATGCAAAATATGAAAAGCTCAAAAACCTTACCCATGAATACTTGTTGTAGGGAACTTTTCTTGACAGAGGAAAGTAGCAAGAAAGTCAGCTTTCCTCTTGGTGTCAACAAAGACCATGGCTCGTTCATTACCTAGGAAATTATACCAAGACCGTTAAAATGTTCTACTGGTTACAAATGACCAAAGAATATTGGGTGAATACAGACAATAGGTGCAGGAGTAGGCCATTCAGCCCTTCGAGCCATCACCGCCATTCAATGTGATCATGGCTGATCATCCACAATCAGTACCCCATTCCTGCCTTCTCCCCATATCTACCGATTCCGCTGTCTTTAAGAGCCCTGTCTAGTTCTCTCTTGAAAGTATCCAGAGAACCGCCCTGAGGCAGAGAATTCTACAATCACAACTCAGTGTGAAAAAGTGTTTCCTCATCTCTGTTCTAAATGGCTTACCCCTTATTCTTAAACTGTGGCCCCTGGTTCTGGACTCCCCCAACATTGGGAACACGTTTCCCGCCTTTAGCATGACCAAACCCTTAATAATCTTATGTTTCAATAAGATCCCTTCTCATCCTTCTAAATTCAAGAGTATACAAGCCCAGCCGCTCCATTCTCTCAGCATATGACGGCATATCTAATTTATCAGCCAGACTCCAATAGAAGCAATAACAATTTAAAAAAAAAGAAAAAGTGAAGTACTTATTTTAAATAAGCTCCAAAACAAAAAAACATACAAGATGGTAGGTCAAAACCTGTCTACTTGACAAGTTAGTTGCTTACTGCAGTTTTCTCAGCTTTTTAAACTGTTGGCACTTGGTAAAACAGCTCACTTGGCTTTTGCTCCAAGGATCCCAATCTTCCTAATTTTCACCTTGGATCACACAATAAGATAAAAAGGACTACATTGCTAAAACCAGACGCATAATTAGACTGCAAATGGAGTTTGGTAAAAGCTGAATGTACAAAGAAATTTTCATCTGCATCCTTGGGGTTACCTTGTCAGGGTTTTTCATCAGCTTCACCCAGAATTACACACAAATCCTTTTTGACAAATTTAATGCCAGCAAAATAAGAGATCAAACAATTTTAAAATAGGTTTCACCACCCTACCATCTCACCCAAAAAGCATCCAAACATTGAGAATTATTTGCTCCTCCTTGCACTGGATCATAGATGGACAGCTGGTTGTAAAAGGAGAGACTCACCTATGTTGGTGAGGATTTCGACCAATTTGTTCCTTTTAGAATACTGGTCTACTTGAAGTATGGATTGCTGTACGTCTCCACAGGCTCCTCCCACCTGACCAACGGCAAGGAATAAATAAGAACTCTTCATGAAGTCTGCAGCCAAACTGAAGAAAACCAGAAGTTATGAAAATTAGCAGTTAGTAGTGGTTGTTACTAAACTAGTAAACCAAAGGCAGGGACAAAAAAAAAAGCCTCGAATTCAAATGCCGCTACAGTAACTGTGAAAACTAAAATACAGTTTATAATGAAATTGATCCGCATTTAGTCACACAAAGGCTTGCAACCATCTTCCTGTGAATTGGCAGCATGTGGTGCAGCGAAAGAGCTACTGCCTTACAGCACCAGAGACATAGGTTTGATCCTGACTATGGGTGCTGTCTGTATGGAGTTTGTATGTTCTCCGTGACCTGAGAGGGATTTCTCTGAGATCTTTGGTTTCCTCCCACGCGTCAAAGATGTGCAGGTTTGTAGGTTAATTAGCTTGGTGTAAATGTAAAATTGTCCCTAATGCGTGTCATTCATTATCGTTAAAAACATTAGGGATGCAGTGGTGCTGGTTTCCAACAGGAATGGTGACGGATGCACCACACATCTGTTTCCCAGTTCCTGCGGACTTCCACCGCTGGAAGTATAGGATTTTGGTGTGTGTGTGCTTTATCATCATTCCTTACAATGCTATGTGCAACAGTGATCGCAAGTTCTACTGAAGTGTGGATGGCCGTTGGCTCGCTAGGAGCTCATCCGCCCTTTGACAGGTCTTGTTTTTGGTCCTGCTGGGGGTCCACATCCTCCTCCTCACCTGGCAACCCGGGTGGAGACGGTTTAGTCGCCGACTATGCGACCATGGAGCAGGTAGCACGGGATTGCACTGTACTCGTGGCAGAGGGAACTCCCCCTGACCTGACCTGTGCGTAGGGTAGTATTAATGTGCAGGGATCGATGGGCAGTGCGGACTCGATGGGCTGGAGTGCCTGTTTCCACGATGTATCTAAACTAAACCTAAAGCAGTCCACACCTTAAGATATATGCAAACATGGTTAATGACCAATTAAGGCTATCTAATTCATATTTTTGATGGTGGGAATACTTAAAGCAATTGAGTCAGTATTCTGACAGAAAGGGCTATGAATGCTTGAAATAAGATACCAGATTCCTTACTGTGTTTTTAAAGGATAATGTGCTTTGCCCTATTCTGGTCTCAGTACCCAGTATTACCGATAATTTAATGTGTTACTGATTATGGTATATGTGTGGTATCACACTAATTGGTCTGTAAAGCAGCAGCAGCAGCAAGAATTTAATTGCTCAGTTGCTGGTACAATTAAACACTCGAGTCTTGAATATTCCAAACCAACACGAGTTTTTTCTACTTATTAAGCAAAAGCAGTTGCTGCAGACGAGAAGACCGAATAACTACCCTATACATTCAGGAGCACAACCACAAAAATTGTACCACTGAATTATGGATTAAATGCTGCTAAACTCCAAGTTCCAAAGATAAGGTCAACTGTGTCATTGACAATGAACAATGCCATGGTCATCTTGCAAAACTGTCAGTGTTGACTCAATTTGTTTGTTAAAAGAACCATTGCCTTGAGACCAAATAAAAACTAGCTTCATTTGAGAGTATGGATTAAGGGCACCAATTACTGAAGAACATTTCATACAAACGTGGACACAAGTAAAATAGAATCTCAAAAATATGAAAGCGAGAGGTCAATTTATTTACATTAAGCTTTCACTTGTTTACTTAAGCTTTCAAAAGACAACTCAAAAATATTGCTAAGCATGTTAATATTGTATTTTACTTCTGAATCTCTTCAGGAAAGGTGGCACTAAACATCAAAGTCTGGCGATTCTCCTTCGGTGGCATGCCAAATGTATCAACTAGTTTCCGCATATCTGGCTCAAATCCCATATCCAGCATGCGATCTGCTTCATCCAATATTAAGTACTGCACCTTACCAAGGCCAACCTAGAAAGCAAAAAACTTCTAGATCAGCATGGCTAATCATACATTGCATACACTATTAACAAATTATATGAACGAAGATGGCAAGTTAAATGTTAATGCATTATTACAGGGAAGTCCTGTTAAGAATTACACCTTATCCAGTAACGCAAAAATATCTGAATTTTCCCTCTGTGGAAACTCTGCTTTTGCAATTTGACTTCAAAAGGAATATCAAATGTACAATAGATAGGCATCATGTTCGAGGCAGCAGCCTGGCAAACTTGCCAAAATTCAACAAAACATTTTCAACAAGTATTTGGAGCGCAATGACAAATCTAAGACTTACTTTTCCTCTAGAGATAATATCCAAAAGTCTTCCTGGGGTGCCACATAATATATTACATCCTTGTAAAACCTGGCGGATTTGATGTCCTGTACTCGTTCCTCCATAGACTACAACAGGTCTCACAACAGTTCTGAACAAGATAGGTAATCAAAAATACACATCAGCAAATTTTAATCAAATTTTAGACCCATTATTTTATCCATCTTTAGAAAAAATCCAATCTTTGCTACAACGTAGCTTATCCACTCCATCTTTGATTGGACACATGCATAACGAAATTATGGTCCGGAATAAATTTTGTGCAAAGATAGTAAAAAAATTTCAGGCTCATAATAAAAAGCTGCCTCCACCCCACCCCCCCCAAAAAAAACCTGCAACTGTTTGTGCACTCGTTCCTCCGTAGTTCTTATCAATATATTAGCCCAAGGCATGGACATTGCAAATCATGCAACTGTCTGTTGGAGAAAGGACAAATTTCTCAGTGGCCAGTGAGAAGCTTGCTGCTGACTGCAAATTTTGGACAAATTAACTCCCAATTATACCAACAGTTAGCTCACTGTTCAAAAGTTGACTCAAACAGTTTTGCATTTTTCAGCAGTTTTGTCTATTTTACTAAGTATGAGCACACTTTACTTACCCATAAGAAAACTTTCTAGCTTCCAAATATATCTGATTGATTAGTTCACGTGTTGGAGCTACTATAATTACTTCTGGTTCCTGAAGATCCTTGAATTGACTGCCTGCTGCTTTGCCTCTGAGCAGCATTTCTATTATTGGCAATAAGAAAGCGGCCTATGGCAATTATACAGAAGAAAAAACACATTGAATGAAACCAAGTGGAAGAGCTTCAACTTTCCTCAGAGCTTGGGGGAGGGGGGAGGGGGAGGGGAGAAAGAAACAGAGGCAGGGAGGAAGAGATGAAAGCTGAAGCTTATGGATACAACATGGAAATACGCCCTTCAGCCCATGCTGACCAAACACCAATTGTAAGTTATCCAACTTTCACATCCATTCCCTACACACAATGGCAATTTAAAAAAACATAGAAACATAGAAAATAGGTGCAGGAGGCGGCCATTTGGCCCTTCGAGCCTGCACCGCCATTCATTGTGATCATGGCTGATCGTCCCCAATCAATAACCCGTGCCTGCCTTCTCCCCATATCCCTTGACTCCGCTAGCCCCTAGAGCTCTAACTAACTCTCTTTTAAATCCATCCAGTGATTTGGCCTCCACTGCCCTCTGTGGCAGGGAATTCCTTAAATTCACAACTCTCTGGGCGAAAAAGTTTCTCACCTCAGTCTTAAATGACCTGCCCTTTATTCTAAGACTGTGGCCCCTGGTTCTGGACTCGCCCAACATTGGGAACATTTTTCCTGCATCTAGCTTGTCCAGTCGTTTTATACGTTTCTATAAGATCCCCCACCTCATCCTTCTAAACTCCAGTGGATACAAGCCTAGTCTTTTCAATCTTTCCTCATATGACAGTCCCGCCATCCCAGGGATCAATCTCATGAACCTACGTTGCACTGCCTCAATCACAAGGATGTCCTTCCTCAAATTAGGAGACCAAAACTGTACACAATACTCCAGATGTGGTCTCACCAGAGCCCTTTACAACTGCAGCAGAACCTCTCTACTCCTATACTGAAATCCTCTTGTTATGAAGGCCAACATTCCATTAGGTTTCTTCACTGCCTGCTGTACCTGCACGCCAACCTTCAGTGTCCGGTGTGCAAGGACGCCCAGGTCTCGCTGTACCTCTCCCTTACCTAACCTAACCCCATTGAGATAATAATCTTCCCCCTTGTTTTTGCCACCAAAGTGGATAATCTCACATTTATCTATATTATACTGCATCTGCCACGCATCTGCCCATTCACTCAACCTGTCCAGGTCACCCTGCAACCTCCTAACACCCTCTTCAGTTCACACTGCCACCCAGCTTTGTGTCATCTGCAAACTTGCTAGTGTTGCTCCTAATTCCCTCTTCCATAGCATTAATATATATGGTAAACAGTTGCGGCCCCAACAGAGCCTTGCGGCACTCCACACGCCACTGCCTGCCATTCTGAAAAGGACCCGTTCAATCCTACCCTTTGCTTCAGGTCTGCCAACCAATTTTCTATCCATGTCAACACCCTATCCCCAATACCATGTGCTCTAATTTTAGTTACGTAAAATTTAGAGGCCTATTAATCTATAACCTTGTCTGTGAGATGTTGAATCACCCATCGGAAACCCACACGGCCACAGGAAGAAACGGGATCAAACCTGGCTCTTGGGTGTTGACATAGCAGCCCTACCAATTATGCCATTGTACTGCAAAAAAGTGTTTAGAGCAAGCAAATATGACTAATAAAAAAGCATTTTAATCACAATATGTTGCATGCTAAAACTACACCCAGGTAGCCGTTCGTGAGAGGGGAGGAGTACCTGCGCTGTAAGTACAAAATACACCGCGGGGCTTGTTTCCAGAGGCCCAGGGAGCCGTTCGTGAGAGGGGAGGAGTACCTGCGCTGTAAGTACAAAATACACCGCGGGGCTTGTTTCCACAGAGGCCCAGGGAGCCGTTCGTGAGAGGGGAGGAGTACCTGCGCTGGAACCAAATCGCAAACGTTCCAGAGAAGGAGTCTGGGAGAAGCCTCTGATTGGTTTACATTTTTACATTTTTGCCTTTAGGCTAAGGATTCTGGGAGATAAGGATTCTGGGAGTAAAGGATTCTGGGAGATAAGGGTACAGTATTTATTAGTAAAGTTTAACAGATAAAGTTTTGTGTTTTTTAATATTTAATATAGTTAAATTGGGGGTAGGATATGTCGGTGGAGATTGGCCCTGTGGTTTGCTCAGCCTGCAACATGTGGGAGATCAGGGATATGGTCGGTGTCCCTGGTGACTACGTTTGCAGGAAGTGTGTACAGCTGCAGCTCCTGGCAGACCGCATTGAACGATTGGAGCTGCGGTTGGATTCATACTGGAGCATCCACGACGCTGAGAAAGTAGTGGACAGCACGTACAGTGAGTTGGTCACACCGCAGGTAAAAGGTAAGAGGACAGAAGGGGAACGGGTGGCCAATAGTCAGCAAAGCAGTAGGCAGGTAGTGCAGGAGTCCCCTGCGGTCATCTCCCTCCTAAACAGGTATACCATTTTGGAAACTGTTGAGGGAGATTGCTCATCAGGGGAATGCAGCAGCAGCCAAGTTCATGGCACCATGGGTGGCTCTGCGGCACATGAGGGGGGGAAAAAGAGTGAGGAAGGGCAATAGTAATAGGGGATTCAATTGTCAGGGGAATAGATAGGCGTTTCTGCGGCCGCAAAAGAGACTCCAGGATGGTATGTTGCCCCCCTGGTGCAAGGGTCAGGGATGTCACTGAACGGCTGCAGAACATTCTGGAGGGGGAGGGTGAACAGCCAGTTGTCGTGGTGCATATTGGCACCAACGATATAGGTAAAAAAAGGGATGAGGTCCTAAAGGATGAATTTAGGGTGCTAGGAGATAAGCTTAAAAGTAGGACCTCAAAGGTAATAATCTCTGGATTACTACCAGTACCACGGGCCAGTCAGAGCAGAAATAGGAGGATATTGCAGATGAATACGTGGCTTGAAAAATGGTGCAAGGGGGAGGGATTCAAATTTTTAGGGCATTGGAACCAGTTCTGGGGGAGGTGGGACCAGTACAAACAGGACGGTCTGCACCTGGGCTGGAATGGAACCAATGTCCTTGGGGGGGTGTTTGCTACTGCTGTCGGGGAGGATTTAAACTAATGTGGCAGGGGGATGGGTACAAGAGCAGAGGGGCAGGGGGGTGTAAAATGAAGGTAGAAGCAATAGGTAGCAAGGTGAAAAGTAAAAGTGGCAGGCAGACAAAACCAGGGCAAAAATCAAAAAGGGCCACTTTTCAACATAATTGTATAAGGGGTAAGAGCGTTGTAAAAACAAGCCTGAAGGCTTTGTGTCTCAATGCAAGGAGTATTCGTAATAAGGTGGATGAGTTGAACGTGCAGATAGCCATTAATGATTATGATATAGTTGGGATCACGGAGACATGGCTCCAGGGTGACCAAGGCTGGGAGCTGAACATCCCGGGATATTCAATATTCAGGAGGGACAGAGAGAAAGGAAAAGGAGGTGGGGTAGTGTTGCTGGTTAGAGAGGAGATTAACGCAATGGAAAGGAAGGACATTAGTTTGGAGGATGTGGAATCGGTATGGGTAGAGCTGCGAAACAATAAGGGGCAGAAAACGCTGGTGGGTGTTGTGTACAGGCCACCTAACAGTAGTAGTGAAGTTGGGGATGGCATCAAACAGGAAATTAGAAATGCTTGCGACAAAGGCAAAGCAGTTATAATGGGTGACTTCAATCTACATATAGATTGGGTGAATCAAACTGGCAGGGGTGCTGAGGAAGAGGATTTCTTGGAATGTATACGGGATAGTTATCTAAACCAACATGTAGAGGAACCAACGAGAGAGCTGGCTATTTTAGACTGGGTATTGAGTAATGAGGAAGGGTTAGTTAGTAGTCTTGTTGTGCGTGGCCCCTTGGGCAAGAGTGACCATAATATGGTTGAGTTCTTCATTAGGATGGAGAGTGACATTGTTAATTCAGAAACAATGGTTTTGAACTTAAAGAAAGGTAACTTTGAGGGTATGAGACGTGAATTGGCCAAGATTGACTGGCAATTAATTCTAAAAGGGTTGACGGTGGATATGCAATGGAAGGCATTTAAAGACTGCATGGATGAACTACAAAAATTGTTCATCCCAGTTTGGCAAAAGAATAAATCAGGGAAGGTAGTGCATCCATGGATAACAAGGGAAATCAGGGATAGTATCAAAGCAAAGGATGATGCGTACAAACTAGCCAGAAAAAGCAGCATAACGGAGGACTGGGAGAAATTCAGAGACCAGCAGAGGAGGACGAAGGGCTTAATTAGAAAAGGAAAAATGGATGATGAAAGAAAACTGGCAGTGAACATAAAAACTGACTGCAAAAGTTTTTATAGATATGTGAAAAGAAAGAGATTAGTTAAAACAAATGTAGGTCCCTTGCAGTCAGAAACAGGTGAGTTGATCATGGGGAACCAGGATATGGCGGACCAATTGAATAACTACTTTGGTTCCGTCTTCACTAAGGAAGACATAAATGATCTGCCGGAAATAGCAGGGGCCCGCAGGTCAAAGGAGGTGGAGGAATTGAGTGAAATCCAGGTTAGTCGGGAAGTGGTGCTGGGTAAATTGAATGGATTAAAGGCCGATAAATCCCCAGGGCCTGATAGGCTGCATCCCAGAGTACTTAAGGAAGTAGCTCCAGAAATAGTGGATGCATTAGTAATAATCTTTCAAAACTCTTTAGATTCTGGAGTAGTTCCATAGGATTGGCGGGTAGCAAACGTAACCCCACTTTTTAAGAAGGGAGGGAGAGAGAAAACGGGGAATTACAGACCAGTTAGCCTAACATCGGTAGTGGGGAAACTGCTAGAGTCAGTTATTAAAGATGGGATAGCAGCACATTTAGAAAGTGGTGAAATCATTGGACAAAGTCAGCATTTACGAAAGGTAAATCATGTCTGACGAATCTTATAGAATTTTTCGAGGATGTAACTAGTAGCGTGGATAGGGGAGAACCAGTGGATGTGGTGTATCTGGACTTCCAGAAGGCTTTCGACAAGGTCCCACATAAGAGATTAGTATACAAACTTAAAGCACATGGCATTGGGGGTTCAGTATTGATGTGGATAGAGAACTGGCTGGGCAAACAGGAAGCAAAGAGTAGGAGTAAACGGGTCCTTTTCACAATGGCAGGCAGTGACTAGTGGGGTACCGCAAGGCTCAGTACTGGGACCCCAGCAATTTACAATATATATTAATGATCTGGATGAGGGAATTGAAGGCAATATCTCCAAGTTTGCGGATGACACTAAGCTGGGGGGGCAGTGTTAGGTGTGAGGAGGATGCTAGGAGACTGCAAGGTGACTTGGATAGGCTGGGTGAGTGGGCAAATGTTTGGCAGATGCAGTATAATGTGGATAAATGTGAGGTTATCCATTTTGGTGGCAAAAACGGGAAAGCAGACTATTATCTAAATGGTGGCCGATTGGGAAAGGGGGGAGATGCAGCGAGACCTGGTGTGTCATGGTACACCAGTCATTGAAGGTAGGCATGCAGGTGCAGCAGGCAGTAAAGAAAGCGAATGGTATGTTGGCTTTCATAGCAAGGGATTTGAGTATAGGAGCAGGGAGGTTCTACTGCAGTTGTATAGGGTCTTGGTGAGACCACACCTGGAGTATTGCGTGCAGTTTTGGTCTCCAAATCTGAGGAAGGACATTATTGCCATAGAGGGAGTGCAGAGAAGGTTCACCAGACTGATTCCTGGGATGTCAGGTCTGTCTTATGAAGAAAGACTGGATAGACTTGGTTTATACTCTCTAGAATTTAGGAGATTGAGAGGGGATCTTATAGAAACTTACAAAATTCTTGAGGGGTTGGACAGGCTAGATGCAGGAAGATTGTTCCCGATGTTGGGGAGGTCCAGGACAAGGGGTCACGGCTTAAGGATAAGGGGGAATCCTTTAGGACCGAGATGAGGAGAACTTTTTTCACACAGAGAGTGGTGAATCTCTGGAACTCTCTGCCACAGAGGGTAGTTGAGGCCAGTTCATTGGCTATATTTAAGAGGGAGTTAGATGTGGCCCTTGTGGCCAAGGGGATCAGAGGGTATGGAGAGAAGGCGGGTACGGGATACTGAGTTGGATGATCAGCCATGATCATATTAAATGGCGGTGCAGGCTCGAAGGGCCGAATGGCCTACTCCTGCACCTAATTTCTATGTTTCTATGTTACACAACTAAAACTCATCTAAACATGATGGTAGATATGGGAGAACGCAAGATGGTTATCTTTCAACGCAAGAAAACAGCTCCGTTTTAGTGCAATATGGTTAATTAAGATGCACACTGTGCGATTGACACAGGCCAGGTAGCCATTATGGAGGGTGGCAAATTCTCAACTCTGTAGATCGAGGGGTTATATCATTAGAGGCCTTTAAAGAGAATACAAATATATTTTCAAAAAGAGTGGGGATTCAAGGGCTCTGGGGAAATGGACAGAATAGGAGCAAGAGCTGGGACAGATCAGTGACAATCGTGTTGAATAAATACAGTCGGGCTTGAGGGGCTTGCTGCTATTTGCAAGCTTTGTCGTAAGATTTAAAAATGTAATGCTTCGTGGTTAAGCTTCGTTGATAAGCTTCCTTTTTCTACTACTCACTGTTTTCCCAGAGCCTGTTTGAGCACATGCCATCAAATCCCGACCAGAAAGCACAATTGGAATCCCATGCTTCTGAACTGGTGTAGGCTTCAGATAACCAACCTTGTCCAGATTCTTGCTCAAGGTTTCGCACAGATGAGCTTCATCAAAAGTCTAGAGGGAAAAATATGTCAATTGTCTTTTTACACTGGATGCGACAATTGCATGCACCTTTAATTCCAGTTTCTTAAAGATTTCTAGTACCAACCATTCCAACCCAAGTGGGAAACAGTCAAGACATTTCTGCCACCACCATGGGCACCAGAGGGGATGGGAAAGGTGTGAGCAACAAGGGGGAGACCCAAAGCCAGAGTGCACATCGTGCACATAGACAGCTTTGATCCAACCTCCCACAAAGCTCTGTCTGATAAGGTCAGCTAGTTTGCTGTAATTTTGACCTAAGATTCAAATATTTAAGTGATAGAAAATGTAACGCATGCCAAAATAAAAATTAAAAACCGCCAAAACAAATTTAGAACTTTAACAATTTAAAGCACCAGTAAGTATTTGAAATCATTTATGTGATGATCACTGCTGAGATAGAGATATTAATCTTCTGTACGCCATTATTTAATGCGATTGGTAACTATCAGTGTACCTACAAAGTCTCAAGTGAAGAGGCAGATGATATTTTTTAAAAGGCTCAAGCAATATTAAAGTCACAACTGCAAAGGAGGACAACACAAAACATTATACTTCACCCAATTCATTATCTAACCCAAACAAGCTCCAGAGAAAAAGACGTACATTAAAAAAAGTTTATGAACATTAAAAAAAACATTGTAAATCACCAGCGAGTGACTTACAGACCAAATATACAATCAAATATAGGTGATCCGAAACTTTACTGAGCAGTTAAGAGGGCCCCACAACCTCATAGATGTCACTTAGTACCAACCAGTATTGCAGGTGGGACATTGACTCCTGAAACATCCACAAGAATGTCATCATATTTATCAAAGTTAATCCCAGTTTGATACCGAGCAAAAATGGCATTTTCTTCTTCAGGTGGCGGCGGGGGGATGTAGGTCACTTTGGGACCTTAAAGAAATGCAGAAACCAGATTTAAGTAAAACATTCAATGGAATTAGAGCCATTTTATTTGCTTGCTGAGTGTAAATCATGCAAGTCTCCATGCAAGTGCAGGTGTTTCCCCAGAAAGACAGCAGCAATTCAAATGAAAGCTCCTGAACGGGCAATCAGTGCTGAACAATCACTGCAGAACCTGCCAGCAGCAGACGGCCGCAGTAATATACACGGTAGCATTAACCACCTTGGAGGATGGACTTGCAGTTGCCCAAAAATAATTAGCTACTATGTTTTGGTAAGCAGAACATAATCCAGGGAACAAGTCTGCCTTGATGCAAAGAAACAAGAATCAGATTCAGATGACTTAGGCTCACATGGGGCATTGAAAGTATCATGCGGGAATGTTGAACCAAATGGCTGTACTCTGTACTCTAAACTGTATGCATGTGATCCAAGGCAAGATTTAGCCACGATTCCCACACTGACATTCAATGAAGATCAAAACTTCTACAGGTGCACCATAGAAAGGAGGTGCACAATAATCTCTTTCTGAACACTAAAAAGACAAAGGAGAGCATCACTGATTTCAGGCGACATAGATTGGAGCTCAGGCCACTGGAGATAGGGGCCGAGGAGGTGGAGAGGGGGTCTAGTTTTAAATTTCTGGGAATCAACATCAGTGAGGATCTTAAATGATCTGTGAACTCTGCTGTAGTTGTAAAAAAGGCGCAACAGAGACTTTACTTCCTCAGAACACTGAGGAAGGCCCACATGTCTGCTAAACTGCTGGAGTCTTTCTACTGCTGTTCGGTAGAAAGCATACCGACTTACTGCATAACTGCCTGGTCTGGGAACTGTTCAGCAGCTGACAGAGCAGCTCTCCAGAGGGCGATAAAAAACTGCCCAAGGTATCATTGGACTCCCCCTGCCCCCTCTGGAGGATATTTACCACTCCAGATGCCGCAGCAGGACCTGTAATATCGTGAAAGACATTACACATCCTTGTCACCACCTTTCCACACTGCTGCCCTCAGGAAAAAGGTACAGGTCGCTAAAGTCACGCACTGCCAGACTCAAGAACAGCTTTTACCCATCAGCAATCTTGGAACTGAACTCTGTCTCGGGAGCGGGTTATGGGGAAGGAGGGGGGGGAGGGGGAGAGACAGTGTTAATTTATGTAAATGTAAATCCATGGGTTGGTTTGGGGAGGGAGTGAGTGTAAGAAGTACGAGTATGTGAATGTTTGAAGTTCTTTTAAATGGAGAGACACAGTAATCTCGTTGTACGTGACACATGCAATGACAATAAAGCATTCTGATTCTGATAGAAAGCCTATTGCTTGATTTGGGATCAGTTCTGCCCATGTCAATCCATGAGGATAGTTCATTCCATCATATTTTCCCAACATTGACTCCATCTGCAATTCACACTGCCTTGGAAAAACAGCTAGCATAATCGAACTCATCCCAGTCTCATCATTCCTTCTCCTCCCTGCTGCAGTCCAGCAGAAGGTACAGAAGTTGGGCGAGTGTATTAGCAGGAACAGATTGTCCCCCTCTGTTATGCGGCTTCTGAACAGTACTTCCACAGGCTAGGGTACTATCTGATTAACCATTACCTCTTTGTGGATATTGGATTTGCCTCTACTCACTGTATAATTTCTACTCCACTGTGCGTAGGGAACGCAAGCACATTCAAGATACAAATTCAAAGGGTTATCCAATAGAAGCACTATCTTTGGATGCTCAATGGAAAAAAAAAAATTTAAACCGGATCTCAAACCGCAAGAAACTGCAGGACATAACATCGTGGAGTTGGCAGTCCCTGATTAACGACCAATTTCGGGAGCTCCAAGGGAGGTTTGACCGCCCTGACCGCGGAGTATAAAGATGAAGGTTAGACTTTATTGCCTTCCATCACAGTGAGGAATCCGCTGTGGCAGATGTTTATGTTAACTTATGTAGTTGTGTGTCTTGTTGCGCTTTAAGTATGGCTGTATGGTAATTAGAGTTCACTGTACCTTAATCAGCACACGTGACAAACTGACTTTTGAACCTTTGTACAATATTTGCTAGAATTTCAATTGAAATTAGAAAATCATGGAAATAGTAACAAGCAACAATAACTAGAGAATAAATGTATCCATTCAAGGAAAGCAGTCTAAACTAAGAAAATGCCCATGATTCTAATTTCTCGCTAAAGATGCTGCCTAACCTGTCAAATATTTCTAGATTTATAATACAACCTGCTTTTCCGGCCTCAAGTAATACCTTGGCTTTTACTGTCACCAACATCGTCAGAATCCCAATGACCTGTAAATAAACAAAATTGTTTACATGAGAAAACTGAAGAGAATGCTAATGCTGGGATTTTAACTCTGGAAAACCTCAGCAGCTCAAACAGCATTTGGAGAGGAACAGGCGACTGCACAGTCCTGATATAATGTCTCAATCAAAAATGTCAACACAGTTTGTCTCCACAGAAATCGCTTGAAGCACTGTTCATCCAGAGCTTTAAAAAAAATCATTTATAAGTGCATTGAAGTTAGGTTTTTACCTAGGCTTTGCATGGTGGGGGCGAGGGCAACTGTTAAGGTGATGAAAATGGGAGGAGAAAAGCAACAGGGAAACACCATCAAATGTGAATAATTTTGACAATTTCCCCAAAGCTTGGCCGAAATATTCTCAGTGACTCGTGCCAAATTCCTCCCTTTGAATACCACTCAATTCAATGCAGCAAGCCTAACCACAAATACAAAACATGTAAACAGATATGCTGAAGATCTTAAACCAACAAATCCAAGTACACAAACTAAATGTCCTATGAGGGAGTAAAGCAAAGGTGCTGGTGGTAGTAGTAGCAGCAGTGTAGACCTGAAATAAATACCCAGTTTGTCATCTGACATGGTCAATTAAAATATTCCAATACCAAGAAAAAAGGCAAACAGTACACAAATTACTGGATTGAATAAGTATCCAGGATGACACCACAGCAGAAGTGTGGGAAATCAAGAAATTAACATGCATTTATTTTCATTTATGAGAAAGCGGTGCAAACAATAAAACTGGGTTTAATCATAAACTCTATTATACAATTTTAATTAACCTCAAATTGGCTGATGCTAAAATTGCCTTCACGAAGCAAGGAATAAAGAAGAAATTGCAGATGCAGGAATTTGGAGCAACAACCTCCTTGAAGAAGACAGTGGGTTGTGCAGCATCTGATGCTTTCAGCATCGTTCCTCCAAAAGATTGTTTACTTCACAAAGAATAATATACGAGGAAAAGCTGAGAAATTCAGGTCTTTTCCACTGGTGGAGATTATTTGAATTGATTGGATAAAAAGTACAAAGCTTAGAAAATGCAGCCGGTGAGTTTTATACAGCTTAGAGGCTGTATAATTAAAATAACCAATTATATCAAGGAAAACAAAGTTAAAACATAAGTATGTAGAGTTAGGTTAAAGATGAGCCACAATCACTTGATTAGCTGAAGGGTTAAATTGCTTGCACCAACTCTTATGGATCATACACATGAAACTATTGGTCTGCTCTGGTGCTGTAAAATACAAAACTCACCTCTCAATTTAGAATTAGATCCAGAAAATGACTCTTCATTTCTACCCTTGTAACCACCTGCAATGATTTATAAAAAGTTAGAGCCTGACAAAAAATTAAATTACAAATTCTGATGAGGTAGTGGGGGAAACATGAGCAGAATAAATCAAGATTGAAAAGCTGAGAAGGGGAATTATAATCAATTGCAAACATTATACTGTGGCGGCACCTGATAGCAACCCATGGTCATGACGAACCATCGGCTCTAGAGGGCGGCGTCTTGGTGGGGGAGGCGCGAGTCACGGGGTCGGTATCCGAGTTGTTATTTAAGGCCGGGCAACGCCTGTGTCAGGTGAGGAGTAGGGAGCTGTATTGCAGAAGAATACACACGTCTAGTGCACACAACACGTGTCAGACTAGTTTTTGGCTAGACTCCTGCCAGCCCCCGCCACATTACATCGAAGTGAAAACAAATTAAAGATAGCAAAGTAGCACAGAGCACAGTGTACTGTGCAATGAATGCCACAGTATGTTTGAAATTAGCAATTTCTTGAAAGTGTTGTTCTGCACTCTGTGGCAACTCATTGTGCAGTATGGTTTTAGGTTTATCAGCTCTCAAATATGTTGCCCAAATAAATATCACGCAAATTAGACAAGTGTTTTGTAGCATTGGTGATCTGTCAGTCACTGTTGATTCTTCCCCCACTCCCTTCATCATTACAGTCCAAGAACGGAGACCAACTCTAACACTGCTTCATTCTTTGTGCAAAAGGCTAGATCAGCTTTAACTGGAAATATGAAATTCCATATAACCCATCAGACAGTCGAACAGGGAACATCAGACAGGGAAGACAGTCGAGGAAAATTTAGTGGGGGAAAAAAAGACAGCACAACATGGTTCACTGCACGAAGATAGACACAAAAAGCCCGAGTAACTCAGGACAGGCAGCATCCCTGCAGAGATGGAATGGGTGACATTTCGGGTCGAGACTCTTCTTCAGACACAGTGCAGTCAAATTTCCAAGCAAAATCCTAATCTATCCCTGGACGTTATCTGACCTTCCAATTAGGACATGCAGACATTGGGATTACATAAATATTTAGGGAACAAATTAGCCATTAAAAACCATGGGTTACTGCAAGATATCCAATATTTTACCTTTTGTTGGAGAAGAACCAAATTCAGCTTTCCCACGATTTAAATCAAATCCACCATCACCTATAAGTACAGAAATGCAGGTATATTCACTGTAAAAAAGTAACACATCTGATGAAGCGGCAAGGTAAAACACCGATTACTGTAGCGATATACCAAAAAAAAAAAATTCTGCACGCACCACCCCTCAATCCCAGAACATTAGTAATGATGACAAAATCTGGGAGTACAGGTGCATTGTTCCCCAGGTGGACACTGTGGAAGTTGGGATATTACACAACTGAAGTATTGATGAGACCACACTGTTCTCTGCACCCAGTTGTAGAAAAATGTCATAAAGTTGGAAAGGGTGCACCAAAATGTTTTTTTTTAATTTTATTTTTATTTATTAGAAGTGAGTACAATGCATTGGTACAAAAATTATGTTAACATATTACATTCTCTGGAAACTTCCATTTTTTTTAATTTTTTTTTAAAAAGAGAGAAGTGAGAAGAGAGAGAAGAAAAAGCGGTTGTGAAAAGTGAAGAATAGACTAGTGAGCGTGAGTGAAAAACAGATAAAATGAAAAAAAAGAAATAAGTGAAGGAAAGCAGGAGGGAGATTATTCAGTCGCCACAAGGAGATGATTTTTTTAATATTCTAAATCATCTTTCACCCATACCTAAAACTTTTAGTTTTCATGATACTATGTCACCACATGGATCCAAGAAATCAATAAATGGGGACCCTCCTTAAGAATTGGTCTTGCTTGTCTATTAGGAGGAGTCTCATTTCTTCCAAATGTGTTGTGTCCAGCATATTACTAATCCACATTTTAAATGTTGGTATATTAGCATTTTTCCAAAATTTAAGTATGTTTTTTTGCTGTTATTAACCCATAATTGAAAAATTAGTTTTGGTGTGTATTTAATTTATTCCCATCTCCACTTACTCAAACAATAATCATTTTAATATTAGGTTCCATTTTTGTCTTAAATAGCTTTGAGAATATATCAAATATGTCACACCAAAATTTATAAAGTTTTGTACAAGAGACGAATGAGTGCGTAATATTGGCATTTTGAGAAAGACATTTATCACAAATGGGAGAAATATTTGGATAAAATGTATTCAACCTTGTTTTGGAATAATATAATCCATGTAATATTTTAAATTGAATTAAATTATGCCTAGCGTTGATCGAACATTTATGTATATGTATCAAATATTTTTCCCATGTTTCTTTTGAGATTTTTATCATTAATTCTTTTTTCCAGTCTTCTCCAATTGCCTCTGTTGATTCTATGTTTTCTATGTAATTCTAAGGTAATTCTATGTTTAAAATACTGTTATACAAGTATGATATTATTTTTTTTGATATTCATTACTTCTTCCAGAGGGTCTAAAATTATACTTTGGAATCGTGGTATATATTTCTTCATAAAATCACATACCTGTAGGTATTTTGGTGCACCAAAATGTTACACATGTTTGTGGGCTTGAGCTGCAGGGATAGGCTGGGCTTTCTTTGAAGTGGAGGAGATCAAGAGGGAATTTCAGCAAATGATTGCACTCTGGGGAATGTTGTAGAGAAATCTAGTACAAGTACATGGTTTCCAGAGACGAGCATCAAATGATAGGTAGAGTGGTAAAGGAGGCTTTGATACATTGGTCTTCAGTCAAGGTATTGAGTATGGAAGTGGGGATGTCATGCTTCAGTTGTACATTGGCAATGCCATTTTTGAAGTATTGTGTTCAGTTTTGGTCATTATGTTGTTGGAAAGATGCCGTTAAGGTGGAAAGAATACAGAGAAAATGTATGAGGAAGTTGCCTGGGCTGGAGGGCTCAAGGTACAGCGAAAGGTTGGGCAGGCTAGGACTTTATCCCTTTGAGCACAGGAGGATGTTGGATGATCATATACAGGTGTAGAAATCAGAAAGGGGATAGATAGGGTGAATGGTATTTATGCAGAGTATGGGGAAATCAAGAAACAAAGGACAGATTTAAGACAAGAATTCATTAATTCATTGTCGTTGAAAACACTAGCGACGCAGTGGTGCTGGTTTCCAACGGGAACGGTGACAGACACACCACATATCTGTCCTCCAGTTCCAGCGGACTTCCGCCATTGGAAGTATAGGATTGGTGTGTGTGCTTTACCATCATTCCTTACAATGCTATGTATGACAGTGATCATAACAAGTGTGGATGGCCGTTGGCTCGCTAAAATCTCATCCTCCCATTTTAGGGACCATTTTAAACCAGAGGGGCAATGTTTTCCACTCAGATGGTGGTGGGTACGTGGAATGAGCTGCCAGAGGATGCAGTTGAGAAAGGTACTTTGACATCATTTAAGATATTTGGAAGGGTGCATGGAAAGGGTTAAAGGAATACGGACAAACCGCAGGCATATGGGACCAATGTAGTTTGGTCAGCGTGGACGAGTTGAGCCATAAGGTCGGATTCCCTGCTGTATGACAACGACAAGTATTGAGAGGTACAAGACCATGAGGGGCATGGATAAAGTGAACACTCAGTCGCTGCTCCTCCCCCTCTCTCTTCCCCCCACCCCCCAAGATAATTCTCAAATTTGAGAGGGAGCTTAAGGCGAGAGGCACCTGATAGGCAACTTTTCCACTCAGGATAGTCTGTTCCTGGAATGTTGCCAGAAAAGCTGTAGAAGCAGGCATAATTAGGACTTTTTCTAAGATATTTGTACAGATCTGAATACGACAGGTTTAAGGCTAAGGACCAAATACAGACAATTGGGCTAGCCGAATGTGTCAACCTGCTGGGCATGGACAAAGTGGGTCAAAGGGACTATGTCAAGCTGCACAGCTCTATGACCAACTTGAATTAGTCAAGAGTGTTTTATTGGCATATGTCCTAGATAGAACAATGAAATTCTTCCTTGCTGCAGCACAACAGAATATGTAAACATAGTACACTGTAAACAATATGATAAACGAGAGAAAAAAAGTTCAGTGCGTGTATATATAGACACACACGTAAACATATACACACACACTCAAAAAATAAAAAATAGTGCAATCATAAGTCTATTGTAGTTTAGAGCTTATTTGAGGTTGTAGTGTTACATAGCCTGATGGTTGTAGGGAAGAAGCTGTTCCTGAATGTTAGTTTTCAGGCTCCTGTACCTTCTTCCAGATGGCAGTGGTGAAATGAATGTGTGGCCAGGATGGTGTAGGTCTCCGATGATGCCGGCTGCCTTTGAGGCAGTGACTCAGATAAATCCCTTCGATGGTGGGGAGGTCAGAGCCGGTCAATTAGTGATGGGAGCTCCGAGATATGCACAGCAGAGACCAACCACCGGAGTTGCAATGCTTTTCATTTATGATATCAGAACACTAAAGCAATTCACTCCACTCAATTTCAGAAAGTTGCCATCTCCCTCGACTAGTTACTTCCAGCAGCATCTATGCCCATACAGCACCAACCCAGTTATCCCAGCCAGTTAGAATATGCGTCCTTTATGAAAACAATGGGAACAATACCTCAGCACCCAAGGGTTAATTTGAGGGTTAAGTAATAATTTGATTAATATCCTTCGTTATTTTATGGCAGAATTACTAATATTTTATTGTAGAAAACAAGATGGCAATGATCTAAGAAATAATAATTTTCAGTTACAAAATAAGATATTTAGCCACAAATTGAATAATTGAACAAGTCTGCTTTAAAATATAGCAGGATTTGATAGGAACCAATTTCAGGAATGTCTAGTAAATATTTTGATTGATAAAATGCCAAACTTTCTGCACTGCAAGGGTGATCAAAGACTTGTCGTATAAACATTGTAGGACTCAAACAATAACTAAGATTCACATAAGTGCAGCACAACAATAATTCACAAATGAAGGATCACTGAGCTAGCTAGCTTCAGCCGATATATAAATATTTATTTCCTGTTTCTGCACAGTATTCCTATTCTTCAGACAAAGTGCACTATAATTGCTTGATTGTTAAATGAAACATTCTACGAGAAATTCCCTTCATGGGTTTTGTTGTTGAATCTCTACAAACTATTAGTAAACAAACTGGCCCAATTTTTCCAACTTCACAAGTCTTTGTCTACCGACCCATGTTAAAACACTACTTTTACTAAACCTTGCTAAATGGATGCTTACTTACCTCAGTTTCAAATGGATATTAACAACTTAATATACAATAAAAACAGATATCCCTTTAATGGCTTAGCAATTGCAATTATACAAATGAAACCCAAGTTCTGAACTCCCTCACCTGACTGAGCACCAAATCCCCCTCTTGTACTGAAAGTTCCCCTGCCAACAGGGCAAGCTCTGCCAAGAGGACCGTCTCCACCTGCTTTTGCAAAAAAATAAGGAAAGAAGCTTAGTAGATTACACCACATTTTATTTAAAAATTAGCATTAACCAGACACTGAAACATTCAAATTATTCAGCTCGCACAGAAAGCAATGCAACAAAGTTGAGGGGGGTGAAATATAGAAACAAATGCCAGAAATGTGTTCAAGAAAAAGGGAAAAAGGACTTCAGAGTAAAAACTGATACATTAAGTCATTGAATAATGACATTTGAAAAACACCCATTTGGAAATACAAACATTGTCAACTCCATATAGTTATAGAAATAAGTGTCAGAAGAGTCAAATAGATTTTGACATGCTGAGTATAGTCTAGAGCGAACATAATTCAACATTCTTATAAAACAAAAAAGCCATGAAAGAAAACAAATGTCTATTTAAGTCTATAACTGTTCCTTCAGAGAAGAACAAGTTTCATTAATAATCCATGTCATTGATCAAATGATACATTTGTACTTCCAGAGCTGTTGCCCTATCCCATGAGAATGACAATTTTCCTCAAAGACAACCCGATTCTTTTCAACAAAATGTCAAACACCCAACACCCAAGGGCTTGCAGGAGCTGCAGGGGAGACGGAGGTAACTATTTGAGAGCTGCACCCAAATGTACAAACTTAGTGTTTAAGAGGGAACTGCAGATGCTGAAGAATCGAAGGTTACACAAAAAAGCTAGAGAAACTCAGCGGGTGCAGCAGCATCTATGGAGCGAAGGAAATAGGCAACGTTTCGGGCCAAAAGCCTTCTTCAGACTGAAGAAGGGTTTGGGCCCGAAACGTTGCCTATTTCCTTCGCTCCATAGATGCTCCTGTACAAACTTAGTATTTGGACATTTGACGGATTTTATAATAGTTACCAAATATAGAATCCATCATTGTGTATGACCCGTTAGAGTGAAGCATTAAAGTCTGACAATAAAATAAATTCACCTTGATATCACAAATGAAAGCACTAGTGAGGTGACAAGAATAACGACGTGAATAGAGACATTCAGAGATTGACGTGAATAGAGACATTCAGTGAAGGGATAAAGGTCTCCATTCATCAGGAGACAAGACATTTTCATGTGACCCTCAGTAGTCTTCCCGAACTCTGATTTTTTTTTTAACACCAAAATGTGAATCAAGCCGAATTCAATAGCTATAATAACATAATTTGACAAGTCGTACCATTGAATTGCCCATTCACAATGAGAGAACAGTAATGACAAGACACCTCTGAATGTTCAAACACCTTGGAAGGGACAAAGTAATTCACATGGCTGGTCTAAAAGCTTCCGAGACAAAAGACATAGTGTTGAGAACAATTATACAAATCCCAATTATTAAAAAAGCCCGTTGTCTGGAAGTTTCATTGATCTATAATCACAATAGTGCAAATAATAAACAGATAAATGTTTGGTGTGAGAGTTACGACATCCCCATTTTACATTTGACTGATCGACACAATGTCAACTTGCAAACCATATCTCTGCAGCTGCCCTCCCTCTGCAGAGAGCATTGTTTGATTACAAATCTGTCCTTTTTAGTTTCAAACATATTACCACTTGCAATAGACTGGTATTGTGAAGAACTCACTCTCGTTTGAATTAATGCCTGCCACAGAGTTGTAGAACTGAATAATCAATTACCAAGTCATAGGTAGACAGTGTGGTCAATGTGGCTTTCGGCACATTGGCCTTCATCAGTCAGAGTATTGACTACAGAGGTTGCTATGTCATGTTAGTCAAGTCTTTGGTGGGGCCACATGTGGAGTATCACATTCAGTTTTGGTCAACCTGTTATAGGAAATGTTAAGCTGGAAAGGGTGCAGAGATTATTGGGGAAGATGTTGCCAAGGCTTGAGCAAAAGAGAGATTGAGCAGACATGGACTTTATTCCTTGGATTGCAGGAGGATGAGGAGTGATCTTCCAGAGGAGTTCAAGCTCATGAGGGGATTTGATAGGGTAAATGTACAAAGTCTAGAACCAGAGAACATAGGAAGTGGCGGCGCTGTTAACAGCTGCGGCTCGCCTGCAGTCCGTCTGTCTTTACTTTTTGTTGTTGTTTTTTTTGTCTTGTTTTGGCTAAGTTTTAGTTTGTTGGGTTGTGTTATGGGGGGGGAACATGTTTTTTTTTGTCTCTTCCTTCGGGGGAATGCGACTTTTTCTTGTCGTATCCCCCTTCTCTGCCTCCGTCTGCGCTGAGGCCTAATGAAGGAGCTGGTGATCTCCAACCTGCAACCGACCTCGAGGCTCCGGAGGCAGAGCCAGCCAGGACTTACCAACTCGAGGCTGGCCGTCTTCGGGGCCGAGGCAGCGGTGGCCCGACTCGCTGATGCGGCGTTCCAGCTTTCGGCAGCAGTCCGGAGCTGAGACTGCGGGACTCGGAGCTGATGCAGCGGCCCGGGGCAGGGGCTGCGGGACTCGGAGCTGAGGCTGCGGGACTCGGAGCTGTTGCAGCGGGACTCGGAGCTGTTGCAGCGGGACTCGGAGCTGTTGCAGCGGGACTCGGAGCCGAGGCTGTGGTGGGCCGACTCGGAGCGGAGCGGAGACGGCGTTCCGGCTTTCGGCAGCGGCGACATCACCACGGAGGTCCGCTGGACTGGAGAGCGGCATCTTCGGCCTGGATCGATCGCCTCAGCGCAGAGGGAGAACAAGGAGGGAAGAGACAGAGACTAAGACTTTTGCCTCCATCACAGTGAGGAGGTGCTTGGTGAACTCACTGTGGTGGATGTTAATTTGTGTTTATTGTATGTTTTGTTATTTATTGTTACTGTGTATGACTGCAGGCAACGTAATTTCGTTCAGACCGAAAGGTCTGAATGACAATAAAGGAATCAAATTCAAATTCAAAATATAGTAGTCTGAGAACTCTAAACCCGAAACGTCACCTATTCCTTTTCTCCAGTGATGCTGTTTGACTCAATGAGTTACTACAGCTTTGCGTCCAAACACAGGCTGGTGGGACACAGTGTCTAGGAGAACGTTGGCTGGTGGGGGCAAGTTGGCTGGTGCGGGCAAGTTGGGCTGAAGCACCAGTTTCCACAATGTGACCATGACTAACAATCTCTTCCTTTTAAGGGAAGATAAAGGAAATTCAATGTTTAGGTCATCCAATGACATAAATTCAGATGAAATTCTAAGAAATCTATGCAAACTGGTATTACCACACTGGATTATCTACTATAGAAATAACAAATGGCAAAACAGAGTGTTTCAGACCTGTGCTGATAAATGGCAAGTGACAGCCAGAACATAATTGGCAGGCAATGACCATCTTTGATTTTTAAAAAAAAACAAAAAAAAACTCCTAGACATTCAATTGGCATTACCATTAATGAATCCTCGGTCATCAATATCCTGGGGCTCACAGACAAGGAAGTCAACTGAACCAGTCAAAAAGTCAGAGGATGATTAACTTACCTCCCAATGCCACCATCCACAAGTTATGTCAGCCCGACACCTCAATGAATGCAGCAAAAGGTTCATGACAAAGATTATCTCGATTGGCAAGCCATGAACCCCTCTAAATATTCAACCCCTACTCCACTGATGCACTTGGGCTTCTGTACAAGTCATTTAGAAAATACACTGCTTAAACTAGTCTGAGCCCCTTTGAAACGTATAAGCTCTATTATAGAGGAATACCAGGACACCTCACATAGGGAAAGATAATTTCCAAGTTGCACAACTCCATAATTTGAAATGTAATTGCTGGTTCAAAATTCCAGAACTTCCACCAGATCAGCTGTGTAGGAGAACCTTTAGAAAGAAGAATGCAGGGCAGCAACTCATAACACATTCACCAAGGGAAGTATAGATGGGAAACAAGTGCTGGCCTTGCAAATGGAATCCAATTATTGAAAATTAATGAATGAAATAGCCACAGGAAAACTACTGCATAGATGTGTATATAAATTTAACTTGGATCAAGTTTGGGAAGATGCTTAAAATCAAGCCTGAAGAACAGTCCCGACCAGAAACGTTGCTGTCCGTTCCCTTCACAGATGCCACCTGGCCTGCCAGGTTCCTCCAGCATCTCGCATTTGATATTTAGATACAAATTGCTTTGAGGTTCAGAGACCAAATCCTTCACATTAAGTGTCAAAATGTCAGACGCCGTTACAAATCAACTATATGTCAAAATGTCATGCCTCACAGTTCAAGATGGATTTATTGCTGCGAAAAGCCATTTACTATTGGCTAGACAGGTCATCCAACAATTTATTGAAGAGATTTATCAATAGAACTAATCCTTAATATACTCCCATTGTTACCCCTCCCCATCCTGGACCCCAGCCACTTTCACAAAACCCAAATCACCTGTTAAAGTTTAGGACAGTTAGGTTGCAAAGACAAAACATGGGCAATTAATCGAACCTTACCATTCTGCATGCTTAATCTTGGTAATCCACCACGGTCACCTCTGCCAAAGCCACATCTTCTACCAGCTTGAACGTCAAACTCATTTTTATTTAAAACTGCATTTTCCGAAAAGTCTGCAATGATAAAACGAGGATCAAAA
Source organism: Leucoraja erinaceus (assembly GCF_028641065.1). Taxonomy (NCBI): domain Eukaryota; kingdom Metazoa; phylum Chordata; class Chondrichthyes; order Rajiformes; family Rajidae; genus Leucoraja; species Leucoraja erinaceus. The sequence goes on along the minus strand of NC_073377.1, from coordinate 49,687,124 downwards.
TCCATGAGCTGAGGGGAAAAAAACATTTAAATCTTGCCTCACATAATGAAGTGTGTGCTAAACAGTGTTCTTCCCTCATGGTCGTAATAGGATACCATGAGCATTTCAAACGTTAAAGCCAACATAGAACAAACTGAAAGGAGACAACTACTGCAATAAGAAAATACCTTGAAAATTAAGTACTCTTCCCCTCAGGTTACCAAATCTCTTTTACCTGAATGACTAAAAAGTGCAACTCAAAAGTCAAACCCAACTCTCATCCTTCAAAGTAGGATGCTCGCTTGTTCAAATTAAAGTGTATACTTTTTCCTCATTAATTTTTGAACATTTCTCTCTTTCTGTTACAAATCTGATTTTTCTGTTACAAGGTTCTCAAGATTCTGACAACATTTAAAAAAAAAACGATCAGGATTACATCAAGTACAGGAAATATCTCTCCAACTGATTATTTCCAATGCTTTATTGAATCAAGGAAATTTGCATTTGACAAATTCACACATTCCAGAGGAACTATTATATACTCAATTAAATTAAATAAGATAGGATCTACAAAGGCTTATTTCAAAGATTGCTATCAGAGCAAGAGACAGAGGACTGGGAGCAAAAGCTAAATTGGTTGACAGCCAAAATGGGGGGGGGGGGGGAAGGGCTAACGTTTCATCATTCTCAAAGGACAGTCGATTTATTTTCATTTACTGGATTAATAAAATACTAAGTTCCATCACCCCCCCCCCCTCTCCAAAATATATCACCACTTGAAAAAATACTACCACTTTTACCACTATCATCACCATCAACACCATTCTGATCCCCAGATCTTCTAATTTACACAAATGTGGTCCTTCATTCAAGGTTTGTAGAATAGAAAAGGCCAACTAAAAGCAAATTGATCTAGATCTTGCAAAGTTCAATAAAAAACACAAAAAGTCTCAAACCTTTTGTATCAAGCCTAAAATTCAAACCAAATCCACTGGTCAGTTCCTCAATATAGCTATTATTATATCAAGCAAAAACATGGCTAATTGAATACAATCAAATGCACGACTTGCAGTGCCCTCCATAATGTTTGGGACAAAGACCCGCCATTTATTTATTTGCCTCTGTACTCCACAATTTAAGATTTGTAATAGAAAAAAAACCACATGTAGTTAAAGTGCACATTGTCAGATTTTAATAAAGGCCATTTTTATACATTTTGGTTTCACCAGGTGTTCGCAATTGCTCAGGTGTGTTTAATTGCCTCCTTAATGCCTCCTAGTCTTTCCTCCAATCTTTCCATCACCTTCAGAAACTTTTAGTGCGGTTTATCAACATGAGGACCAAAGTTGTGCCAATGAAAGTCAAAGAAGCCATTAGGAGACTGAGAAACAAGAATAATTGTTAGAGACATCAGCCAAACAGGCTTACGAAAATTAACTGTTTAGAACATCATTAAGAAGAGAACTTTAACCATGTGATTTTTTTTTTTCCTATTTCAAATCACAAATTGTGGAGTACAGATGCAAATAAATGATGTGTCTTTGTCCCAAACATTATGGAGGGTGCTGGATACAGTTATTTTCTTTGTAGGTAAGAAAATAAAACTCATTGTGCCTGGTCCTCTCTCCCCCCCTCCCTCCCTTTCAGCAGCTTCAATGAATCCTATAACTTGGGGTACAGGATACAGACATGCCATGCTGTTGGTTACAAATGATTCCAATGAACCTCACCAGAAAGCAGAAGAATCCTGCTATTTCTGCCTATTGCTCCAATTCTATATATTTCCAGGACATCACAATGAACTAGACACTCAGGAAGAAATACCAAAATAAAACAAGTATTGTTGAAATAGAACGGGGATCTAATGGGCATATTAAAATGCATAATAGTCACACTAATGAATATTTAAGAAATTCTGTACAAATGCAAAATAAGAGAGAGTGCCTTTAGGGGAAGGCAGAAATAATGTCTGTAGCTATTTATATAATTGAATTGTTTAGTTTAATAGGAATTACAAGGATATAAAGCACATCAGTTTATGAAACACTATTGTATTTCATTGCCTCGGGTGAAATAAATACATCAATTCAACTCTGCCAGTCAACAAGTGCATGATGTAGAGTCCATCTCATCTCCACGTTCTCACCCATGCAGAATCCTTTGAGTTCAGATAAGTTCCAGAAATCTTGCTCTGAAGGCACTCAATGGAGCACTCACGAGCCCCAACAATAAATAAATGATATACTTTTTTTCTGTATAATCCAATCCCTTGTTAGGCAAGGAGATTGCTACAATCTGCAACAAACATGTCATTCCTTTGAGGACAGATGTTTAAGGCACAGAAAAATTATTTATGGGGTTATGGGGAGAAGGCAGAAGAATAGGGTTTGGATGGAGAGATAGATCAGCCATGATTGAATGGCAAAGCATGCTTGATGGGCCAGATGGCCTAATTCTACTCCTATTCCTTAAGATGTTAATGAAATAGCTGAAGTTAGTTAGGCCCTGCACCCAGACAAGAAACTCCTGCGGCTCCAAATCACAACCCTTGGTACCACATATGATGCCAACTACTGAGAGAGCTTCCTCCTTGATGCTTAATTTCTATGTTTCTATGTTTCTATGCTTGCTGACAAGATTAATTGAATCATATTCAGACCCATTCAACTCACCCATGAAAGTCAGCTTTTTGGTACGTTGGAACTACAGCCGAGATCTTCTTGGTAAAAGCAAGAGTGGAAATTGTCAAATCAATTACTAGATAGCATCATCTTGAATATCCAAGGAAGGAGATGCGTATTCAAGCTGGACAGGGTACACATACCAAAAGTAGCACGGGGCACAAGTGGATAAGAAGGGAGAAATATTAAAGTCAAACAAAAGCAGTCTGGTAGCAGTGAACATAAGACAAGCCACCTTTGATGCAAGGCATATGAGCCGAGGATGACAATCAATACCCAAATACAAAATTGTTGCCATTTCAGATGGGGTTGAAGGATGGGCAAGACTAGCAACTCTACATTCCATGGCACAGAATGTTCAAGTATGACAGGGTCTGGTGGCAATGCAATATCACAGTGTGTGGCTGCATTGAGGAAATTTATCAATGATGCTTTGAATAACTTATTAGTGGAGTAAAAGGAAGTGCTGGAGTAATGCCAGTTGTATTGGATGTCTGGAGAACATGGATATGTGATGCTTCAGATTAGGATGCTCCTTCAAACTGTAGTCGAGGGGTAAAAGCTAGAATAGTGGGATGGGGCGAGACAAAGCCTAGCAAGAGGCACCCAATCTCTTACTCCTTTTTCTCCCCCACTAGAATCAGTCCAAGAGTCCTGACCCGAAACGTCAGTTATCCATTTCCATTGTGCCTGAACAGCTGAATTACTCCAGCACAGTCTTTCTTGTAAAACCACATCTGCAGTTCCTTGTGTCTCCATAATGGAGCTTGGAAAAAGATCAAGCAGGTAAAACAATGAAAGACAGAATGCTGGAGTAAATTAGGTCAGACAGCAGCAGGGGATTTCAAGTTCACTATTATCTGGCACCACCTCAGCATGACAAGCTTAGAAGATGCGAACATTTTAAAGTGCATCCAGGTGACTGAGATTTGCAGGTAGTCTAAACAAGGCAAGGTTGATGAAAGTGGATCAGATCTGCGGGAACGGAATAGGGGAGGAGGAATCATCAGCCAGACATTTCAGATACTGGAAAGCTTAATTCGTAATGTTATAATTGATTGAAAGAGTTAAAATGGAAACAGTCCCTTTGGTCCAGCAAGTCTATGCTAACCATCGATCAGCCATTCACACTAGTTGCACGTTAACCCACTTTCATATCCACTCCGCGGACGCTTGGGCCAATAGTACAGCCATAGGCTTTAACTCATTACAAAACTTGATTTATAAAGGAATTTCCTCCATCGCATCCCAAATTGCAATGCCTCTAAATATTAAGCATGCACATGAGACTCCTAGGTTTCCTCCTGTGTTGCAAAGTAAAAGGGGCCTCTAGTGGAATATAATCAGCATTGCTAATTCAGCACAAGGCTAAATGCCATAAAACATGAAAATTGTTCAACTAGTCGTTGACCTCATGCTATTTAATGTGAAAGAATCTTTCAGAATAATATTACCGAGACCTAGTTCAGTGAGGTCTCATTTTGTCAATACCGAAGTAATTAAAAGTGAACTGTTATATAGAAAGCCAAAATGAGGTGCATAGAAAAACCTAGGCAAACATACAGCACAAGACAAACAGGGAAACAAAAATCAAATTAACATTCATTTTTAATAGGTACACAAAAAATGCTGGAGAAACTCAGCGGGGTGCAGCAGCATCTATGGAGCGAAGGAAATAGGCGACGTTTCGGGCCGAAACCCTTCTTCAGACTGATGGGGTGGGGGGGGGGGGGGGGGGGGGGGGGGGGGGGGAAGGAAGGAAGGGGGGGGGAAAGAAGGAAGGAAAAAGGAGGAGGAGCCCTGAGGGCAGGGGGGGGGGGGGGGGGGGGGGGGGGAGGGGACAGCTCGAGGGGTGAAGGAAGGGAAGGAGGACAGCAAGGGCTAGCAAAATTGGGAGAATTCAACGTTCATGCCATCCGGACGCAAGCAACCCAGGCGGAATGAGGTGCTGTTCCTCCAATTTCCGGTGTTGCTCACTCTGGCAATGGAGGAGACCCAGGACAGAGAGGTCGGATTGTGAATGGGAGGGGGAGTTGAAGTGCTGAGCCACCGGGAGTTCAGGTAGGTTATTGCGGACTGAGCGGAGGTGTTCGGCGAAACAATCGCCCAACCTCCGCTTAGTCTCCCCGATGTAAATCAGCTGACATCTAGAGCAGCGGATGCAGTAGATGAGGTTGGAGGAGATACAGGTGAACCTTTGTCGCACCTGGAACGACTGCTTGGGTCCTTGAATGGAGTCGAGGGGGGAGGTGAAGGGACAGGTGTTGCATTTCTTGCGGTTGCAACGGAAAGTGCCCGGGGAGGGGGTGGTACGGGAGGGAAGGGAAGAATTGACAAGGGAGTTGCGGACGGAGCGGTCTTTGCAGAAGGCAGATATAGGGGGAGATGGGAAGATGTGGCGAGTGGTGGGGTCACGTTGGAGGTGGCGGAGGATTATGTGTTGTATTTGCCGGCTGGTGGGGTGAAAGTTGAGGACTAGGGGGACTATTTAATGTGAAATATTCATTTTTAATATGTTGGTCAAGAAAACAAATTAAAATCTTAGCACTCAAATGACCAAAATGTGCACTCAAATGTCACTGCAATTCACGAGAGGAAGCAATCAGCTTTACGCTCCATTTAGTGGATAGAGTGCCTTCGAGACTACTGACATTGGTTGAATTTCAAATGAACATACATGTACCTCTGCTATAAAGTGATAGTTGCATTCCAAAGGCAACTCGTATCATCAAAAAACATGTTATAAAACACAAGGAGTGCAGTGTAGGTTGACGAGGTTAACTCCTGGAATGGTGGGTTACACAAAAAAGCTGGAGAAACTCAGCGGGTGCAGCAGCATCTATGGAGCGAAGGAAATAGGCAACGTTTCGGGCCGAAACCCTTCTTCAGACTGTCATATGATGAAAGAATGGAACGACTGGGCTTGTATTCACTGGAATTTAGAAGGATGAGAGGGTATCTTGTAGAAACATATAACATTAAGGGATTGGACAAGCTAGATGCAGGAAACATATTCCTGATGTTGGGGGAGTCCAGAACCAGGGACCATAGTTTAAGAATAAGGGGTAGGCCATTAAGAACTGAGATGAGGAAAAACTTTTTCACCCAGACACTTGTGAATTTGTGGAATTCTCTGCCTCAGAAGGCAATGGAGGCCAAATCACTGGATGCATTAAAAAAGAGTGTTACATAGAGCTCTTAGGGCTAGAGGAATCAAGGGATATGGGGAGAAAGCAGGAACAGGGTACTGATTGAGGATGATCAACCATTAAATGGCGGTACACAAAAATGCTGGAAAAACTCAGCGAGTGCAGCAGCATCTATGGAGCGAAGGAAATAGGTAACGTTTCGGGCCGAAACCCTTCTTCAGACCGAAACGTTCTTCAGGTAAAATGCGGTTTTCTCCTGCCTGTCCGAGATATATTTTCTCTGGCTGCTAGCTAATGCTGAAGAATTGTTCCGACTGCCGTTCTATGAATTTTTTTTTAAACCGCGGAACAATTTCAGCGCTGGAGTAAAATAAAAATCCACTTCTAATGCAGTCAACGCCGACAACGGGACGGATCTCCCGTACGGGACAGCTAAAGGTAACCCGTTTATTTTACATATAAACGTGCTTCTTAGGATTACCTTAATCCAAATTCTACATTGCGAAAAGGTGATTCTAGGCCCCATACGAACCGGCAGTGTTTTTCCTGCCGATATGGGGTTTAAATTCACCGCAAACCGCAACGTTCCAAACGATCGCGTTCCACAAAATCCCACTCGCAAGATGATTTAAATGGCCATTAATTTACGGGAATTAAACAATAAATTCCTTCGATTTGGCCTATAAATTCATGACAATGAGATTTAAAAATCATGTTATATTGTGAATTCTTGTGTGAATGTTATTTGGACACTTAGGCCATTTAAAAATGTTCATGTTTTCTTAAGAAATGGATAGATGTTTAGATCTAGTAATTGAATTTTGTAATTAGCTAAAATGAGGTAACTAACTAATTATATGCTTTAATTTCAGGTCATCCAAGTAAGATTGTTTCCTATTTGTTTCAGAATGCTTCAATCAATAACAGAACATTTCTTTCAGTTCTCTTAATTTTTAAGAAAGTTATGGGCTTTTGACTGTCCTCGATCACAAGTCAATGGAAAAGCAATAGGGAACAAGATGCTAATTTCCAAGTATGAAAATCGCCATAATACTTAAGATATGAAAGTGAATTAGGTGTCAAATTTTTTTTATGCTTTATCTGATGGGATAAATTGCAGACTTGATTTTTTAATCTAAAATCTTAAATGTTGTAACATTGCCACTTATCCTGTTATTTATACAGTAAATATCAACCTATTTCCAGGAAAAGTATCATCACGCAAGTTTTATTGCACTCAGGATTCTGATCTTAAGGAGAAGCAGTCAGTAGACAGGTGTTCTCAATATTAATCTAATATCACATATTTTGACCTTATTGTTGTTGCTCAAGATGAAAAGTGTGCGTAAGTTTTGAACAATCAAGTTATGGATCCATTATCTTCAATATTGAACCATGAATGTTAGTTCTGGCAACGTCCATTTGTATGGCATGCAATAGCAACTTTGACTGAAATAAAGAGGTAGCTGCACTTTGTTACAATAATGGTCACACCATTACTAATCAATACTAATCAATTGTTCATCCCAGTTTGGCAAAAGAATAAATCAGGGAAGGTAGTACATCCATGGATAACAAAGGAAATCAGGGATAGTATCAAAGCGAAGGATGATGCGTACAAATTAGCCAGAAAAAGCAGCATACCGGAGGACTGGGAGAAATTCAGAGACCAGCAGAGGAGGACAAAGGGCTTAATTAGGAAAGGAAAAATAGATTATGAAAGAAAACTGGCAGGGAACATAAAAACTGACTGCAAATGTTTTTATAGATATGTGAAGAGAAAAAGATTAATTAAAATAAATGTAGGTCCCTTGCAGTCAGAAACAGGTGAGTCGATCATGGGGAACAAGGATATGGCGGACCAATTGAATAACTACTTTGGTTCCGTCTTCACTAAGGAAGACATAAATAATTTGCCGGAAATAGCAGGGGACCGCGGGTCAAAGGAGTTGGAGGAATTGAGTGAAATCCAGGTTAGCCGGGAAGTGGTGTTGGGTAAATTGAATGGATTAAAGGCCGATAAATCCCCAGGGCCAGATAGGCTGCATCCCATAGTACTTAAGGAAGTAGCTCCAGAAATAGTGGATGCATTAGTAATAATCTTTCAAAACTCTTTAGATTCTGGTGTAGTTCCTGAGGATTGGTGGGTAGCAAACGTAACCCCACTTTTTAAGAAGGGAGGGTGAGAGAAAACGGGGAATTACAGACCAGTTAGTCTAACATCGGTAGTGGAGAAACTGCTAGTGTCAGTTATTAAAGATGGGATAGCAGCACATTTGGAAAGTGGTGAAATCATTGGACAAAGTCAGCATGGATTTACGAAAGGTAAATCATGTCTGACGAATCTTATAGAATTTTTCGAGGATGTAACTAGTAGCATGGATAGGGGAGAACCAGTGGATGTGGTGTATCTGGACTTCCAGAAGGCTTTCGACAAGGTCCCACATAAGAGATTAGTATACAAACTTAAAGTACACGGCATTGGGGGTTCAGTATTGATGTGGATAGAGAACTGGCTGGCAAACAGGAAGCAAAGAGTAGGAGTAAACGGGTCCTTTTCACAATGGCAGGCAGTGACTAGTGGGGTACAGCAAGGCTCAGTGCTGGGACCCCAGCTATTTACAATATATATTAATGATCTGGATGAGGGAATTGAAGGCAATATCTCCAAGTTTGCGGATGACACTAAGCTGGGGGGCAGTGTTAGCTGTGAGGAGGATGCTAGGAGACTGCAAGGTGACTTGGATAGGCTGGGTGAGTGGGCAAATGTTTGGCAGATGCAGTATAATGTGGATAAATGTGAGGCTATCCATTTTGGTGGCAAAAACAGGAAAACAGACTATTATCTAAATGGTGGCCGACTAGGAAAAGGTGAGATGCAGCGAGACTTGGGTGTCATGGTACACCAGTCATTGAAAGTAGGCATGCAGGTGCAGCAGGCAGTGAAGAAAGCGAATGGTATGTTAGCTTTCATAGCAAAAGGATTTGAGTATAGGAGCAGGGAGGTTCTACTGCAGTTGTACAGGGTCTTGGTGAGACCACACCTGGAGTATTGCGTACAGTTTTGGTATCCAAATCTGAGGAAGGACATTATTGCCATAGAGGGAGTGCAGGGAAGGTTCACCAGACTGATTCCTGGGATGTCAGGACTGTCTTGTGAAGAAAGACTGGATAGACTTGGTTTATACTCTCTAGAATTTAGGAGATTGAGAGGGGATCTCATAGAAACTTACAAAATTCTTAAGGGGTTGGACAGGCTAGATGCAGGAAGATTGCTCCCGATGTTGGGGAAGTCCAGGACAAGGGGTCACAGCTTAAGGATAAGGGGGAAATCTTTTAAAACCGAGATAAGAACTTTTTTCACACAGAGAGTGGTGAATCTCTGGAATTCTCTGCCGCTGAGGGTAGTTGAGGCCAGTTCATTGGCTATACATATGAGGGAGTTAGATGTGGCCCTTGTGGCTAAGGGGATCAGGGGGTATGGAGAGAAGGCAGGTACGGGATACTGAGTTGGATGATCAGCCATGATCATATTGAATGGCGGTGCAGGCTCAAAAGGGCCGAATGGCCTACTCCTGCACCTAATTTCTATGTTTCTATCTCTGGGGACCTCTGGTATATCTCCAACACAGTGTTTTGGAAGCAGTGGGAAATCTACTTTGATTTCAATGCACACCATTTTAACAGCTTGTCTGCGTCAAGAGAATCAACTTGCTGCCCAATTGCCTTATCTTCTTAAGAGTGACAGTGTGGAAACAGGCCCTACAGCCCAACATGTCCCAGCTACGCTAGTCCCACCTGCTCCGCATTTTGGTCCATATCCCTCCAAACCTGCCCTACCCATGAACCTGTCTGTTTCTTAGGTTCTTAAGTCCCTGCCTCAACTAACTCCTCTGGCAGTTTGTACCATACACTAACCACCTTCTGTGTGGAAAAAGTTACCCCTCAGATTACTATTAAATCTTTTCCCTTCACCTTAAACCTATGTCTTCCGGTCCTCAATTCTGTTACTCAGAGCAAGAGACACAATGCATCTACCCGATCTAATCCTAATCTATTGAAGGAAAAGACTACAAAAAGTAGTAAACACTGCCCAGTCCATCATCGGTTCCGACCTTCCTTCCATCGAGGGGATTTATCGCAGTCGCTACTTCAAAAAGGCTGGCAGTATCATCAAAGACCCACACCATCCTGGCCACACACACATCTCCCTGCCACCTTCAGGTAGAAGGTGCAGGAGCCTGAAGACTGCAACAAACAGGTTCAGGAACAGCCATCAGGCTATTAAACCTGGCTCGGACAAAACTTTGATTATTAATAACCAATTATCTGTTATTTGCACTTTATCATTTTATTTATTCATGTGTGTGTATATATGTATATTATAGTATATGGACACATTGATCTGTTTTGTAGTAAATGCCTACTATGTTCTGTGTGCTGAAGCAAAGCAAGAATTTCATTGTCCTATCAGGGACACATGACAATAAACTCACTTGACTTGACCTGACAAATACTTCAAGATTCAAGAGTTTATTGTCATGTGTCCCAGGTAGGACAATGAAATTCTTACTTTGCTTCAGCACAACAGAATAGAAGGCATGAATACAGAACAGATCAGTGTGTCCATATACAATTGTATAAATATATACACACACATGAATAAATAAAATGGATAAAGTGCAAATAAACTGATAATGGGCTATTAATGTTCAGAATTTTGTTTGAGTTGAGTTTAATAGCCTGATGGCTGTGGGGAAGAAGCTGTTTCTGAACCTGGACGTTGCAGTCTTCAGGCTCCTGTACCTTCTACCTGAAGGTAGCGGGGAGATGAGTGCGTGACCAGGATGATGTGGGTCCTTGATGATGCTGCCAGCCTTTGAGGCAGCGACTGCGATAAATCCCCTCAATGGTAGGGAGGTCAGAGCCGATGATGGACTGGGCAGTGTTTACTACTTTTTGTAGTCTTTTTCGCTCCTGGGCACTCGTTGCCAAACCAAGCCACGATGCAACCGATCGCATGCTCTATACTGTGCACCTGTAGAAGTTAGAGAGTCCTCCTTGACATACCGACTCTCCATAAACTTCTCAGGAAGTAGAGGCACTGATGTGCTTTCTTTAGGATAGCATCAGTGTTCTCGGACCAGGAGAGATCTTCAGAGATGTGCACGCCCAGGAAGTTGAAACTCTTGACCCTTTCAACCATAATATATAAACAGGACTGTGATATAAACAGGACTGTGGGTCCCCATCCCACCCCTTCCAAAGCGCACAATCAGTTCCTTGGTTTTGCTGGTGTTGAGGGCCAGGTTATTGTGCTGGCACTATTTGGTCAGGTATTTTAAGCAGTCCTTGGAAAATAGTAAGGATATTTGAGTTTTTACAAAAATGAAAATGTTGCCTATTCTAAACAGGGCAGTGCTGAAGTAACTCAGTGGGTCAGGCAGCATCTCTGGAGACCATAGATAGGTGTTGTTTCAGGTCAGGACCGTTATTCAGACCGATTGTGCAAAGGGGAGAAGAAAGCTGGAAGAGAGGAGCAGGAAAGTAGGTGGACACACATCTAGCTCATAAGAAAGTCAAATATTACATGTACCGACTCCTGCAATGTTCTTAGCTTTTGCAATCGTCTAATGATACTAGGAATTTTATAAACCCACATCCTTAAGGGATCTCAAGTATTGAACGTCCACTAGGTTATGATTGAGGGAAACTTGTTCAGACTTAAATTGGAACGTCAAATGTTGCCTTACAATTATAAAATAGCAAACCAAACCACATATAAACCACGTCAAAACAAAACTGGCAAAGTCTATAGCAATATTGGGAAAATCAAACATTCTGGACCACAAATCATTACATACTCTGTATAATACACTCATATTGCCATATCTGAGTTACTGTGCGGAGATATGGGGTAACACCTACAAAACCAACCTACAGCCGTTATGCACATTACAAAAAAAGAGCAATAAGAATTATCAATAACGTTGGATATCTTGAACATACCAATTTATTATTCTTAAAGTCACATACACTGAAGTTCACCGATCTGGTTACATTTAAGACTGCACAAATCATGTACAAAGCAAGAAATAATTTACTTCTAGGATATATACAAAAATTGTTTATGGAAAGACAGGGTGGGTATAATTTGGGAGGGGAACATAATTAAAAAAAACTCAATGTCAGAAAAATTCTTAAAAGTATGTGCATAGTAATCTGTGGTGTGAATTTGTGGAATGGTCTGGAACAGGAGATAAAACTTAGCTCAAACATAATTCAGTTTAAAAAGATGTACAAAAACACTTTTTTTAAAGGATATTGGGATGAGGATATGTGATTGTGAGTGGGATATTTGTTATACTGGATGTATTGGGAAGGGTGATTATAGGGTGATGGGTTGTATATATGACTAAGAGATACTGTATAGTATATGAGGGATTTTTCTTTTCTTTTTTTCTCTCTTTTTTGTATGGCTTTATAAATATTTGATTAGTGTATAAACGTAAATAATTTGGTGTACATATAGCTGCTGGTGTACATATGGCTGCTAAATTTGTATAAGATAATTATAAGCAGTTGAATAAGGGGTGGAAATTAATAAAGCTTTGGCTTCTTCCTGCTCCTTTTCGGACACGTACGATTTCATTTATTTATAGATATTGTTTATGACACTATATAAATATTCTTGTTTTGTGTTTGTATGCTGTTTCACACTTGCTTTTTATTCTTTTATTTCTCTTCGAAATAAAGAATTAAATACATAAATAAAAAGTGGAAAAACCATAGCAATGTTACAAAATTTTGAGATTTTAAAAATAAAATCCGCAATTTATCCCATCAGATAAAGCATAAAAGGAAGGTTAATTTGACACCTAATTTACTTTCATATCTTCAGTATTAAAAAAGTTATGGTCATTTTCATACTAGGAAATTAGCATCTTGTTCGCTATTGCTTTTCCATTGACTTAACCCAAAAGCTGTGATCAAGGACAGTCGAAAGCCCACAACTTTCTTAAAAATTAAGAGAACTGAATGAATTTTTCAGTTATTACAGATTGAAGCATTCTGAAACAAATATGAAATAATCTTACTTGGATGACCTGAAATGAAAGCATATAATTAGTTAGTTACCCAATTGTAGCTAATTACAAAATTCAATTACTGGATCTAAACATCTATCCATTTCTTAAGCAAAGGTAAACATTTTTTAAAAGCCTAAGTGTCCAAATAACATTCACACAAGAATTCACAATATAACATGATTTTAAATTCTCATTGTCATGAATTTATAGGCCAAATGGAAGGAATTTAGTGTTTAATTCCTGTAAATTAATGGGCATTTAAATCATCTTGCGAGTGTAATTTTGTGGAACGCGCTGGTTTGGAACGTTGCGGTTGCAGTGAATTTAAACCCCATATCGGCAGGAAACATACTGCCGGTTCGTATATTTACATAAAGACATTTTCGAAACATGAAATTTTGATTAAAGGCATCCGAAAAAGCAGGTTTATATGAAAAAATAAACGGCATACCTTGCCTTTTCCCCTATATGAGATCCGTCCCGTTGTCGGCATTTGAAGATGATTTTAATTTTACTCCAACAATTAAATTATCCAGCACTCATTTTAATAAACTTAATAAAACGGCAGTCGAAGCAATTTTTCTTTAGCAACTATACAGCCCGACAGATTTGAATAGGCTGCAGAAAAATTGAATTTTAAACCCGCCCCCCTCTCAAAGGCGCCAAAGTCTCACACGCAGGCAGTGGCAGAACTGCAGCACCGCTGAAGGTAAGTTTTGTAACATACCTATTTAAGAGGCACTGCATAAATACACGACACCTTATGTCAAATATAACGCTCCATTAATAGCTCAAATCCAAGTACAGATATAACACCAAGAGATGTAAATGTAGCAGTCAAACAGACCCAGCCTTCAGAATGATTTGGATCTGCCACTTTCGGGTTTTCAACACTGAGAAAGTACTCCATGCTTTAATCAGAATATTGTCTGCATTTCAATTTGCAATACAAAGATCCAGCTGCCAGCTTCAGCTATCCCACCTCCTCTTGGTCAACATATTTAAAGGCAATTCTTTCACACATGCCATTCACAATGTCAGTTACAACTAAAGAAAATTCCAAAGACATACAGGTTGGCAGGTCAATTGGCTTTGGTAATGCCTTTCTTGACAAACCTCTGATTATTTTTCAGGGGTGATCAGAAAAAATGTTCCAATGCCTTGCTCAAACATAAAAAGTCCACCTCAACATTTTCTTGTTTGATTCTACTTAAAGTCCATGTAACACAAGGCATCTCCATCTTAGAACATATCTTGCACAACAATGCTACAACTGTCAGCGAAGAGCACATTATTAACTAATCAACAGTTCAAGCAATTCTTACTTCCCAATGAAAGTTTTTAAATTAAAAAAACAGCAAAGATAATATGAAAATGAGCGAGTACATGGAAGATGAATAGTGAAAACAAGCAGTCAGAAACTTAAAAACCCAATAACATTGCAAAAAATAAATGCCCGATCCATACCTTGATTGTCAATCACTCTGGGTTGCCAACCTGGATGTCCATTACACTTGGGTTGCCATTCGTAGCGTTCTAAAATTAGCAAATGAAAGTCCATCTGAATAAAATCCTAATATTCCAATGTTTGACAGACTGATCGTTTACTCAATTTGCTATTTTTAAATAACAAAATTATTTTTTGTTCCGAATGTGCAGAATTTCAAATTAGACTTATTCTAGCACATCTTAAAAGCACTCCGTTATCCAAATTTTAATGACATTAGGCGATATGAAATAGACAGGAAACTCAAAATAGGGATGTCTATGAAAATCTTAAACTTCAGCACTGGCAGAACTGATGCAAAAGGGCAAAGAGAGAGATAACAGCTAAGTGGGACGAATAAAATAGACCGCATTGGATGAACTAAATCTACTATTTTGAAGGAAAGCATTGTAAATAGGAAGCACAGAATTAAAAAAGACATCAGCAATGAAAGGGATAAGTCAGAGCCACAGTTAGATATTTGCAGATTAGAGTTCACAGAACAAGGGTCTTCAGCCTCTGTTTGCAACACCCACCATGATGCCAATCTAAACTAGTCCCATCTGCCTGCACATGGTCTGTATCCTTCTCTTCCCTACATACATCTTATTTAAATGTTACTGCAAATTATGCAATAAAACTGGAAGATATCTCCGAGAGCATCAGAAATCCACAGGAATGTACACTTGACTTGATTGCATCAGCAGATTTTCCCCTCCAGCCCCATTTATTTTCTGGATTTAAACAAAAGGGAAATTATTCCAAATCAGGAGGATGTGCTCTGTAAAAGTGACTGCTGTCCTTGGTGGTAGAAGTCTCAGGTTTGGGAGATAGCCTGGGCGAGTAACGTAGTGTACACTGCAGTCCCTGTGCGATGATGGTAATGATTTTTTTTAAAGAGTGACTGATGCAGGCCATGCAAGAAAGTTGCTTTGTCGTGGATGAACTTAAGTTGTACTCATCCAGGTGAGGCTAGCATCCCATCAGTCATGACGTGCCTTGTTTCCGGTCAAAATACCCTGGGGCATCAGTTGATTCACATGCGGGACAATCTGACATATTCTTGTAGCACGATAAGATCAGTTAACTTTCTGTTCAACTGTAATCGCCAGGATATTGATTGCAATAAAAATTGAATGTTAAAAGAGATAAGCTGCCATTTTTCTTCAACATTAAGACCAACGACACAAAACATGTCAGTGTTAGCATATATTTTTACCAGCAATTTCTTTATAAAAGACTAGTGGACAAAATAAAACACAAATTAAACTGATTAACTATAGATTATTACCTTTCAAATCAGAAGATTGATTTCCATTGATAACATCATCATTCATTAGGCTTGTCTAATTAGAAAACAAAATGCATCTGTCAATATCTGAGAATTGTATATGGACTATCAGTAGATATTTTAAAGCAACAAGATGCTTACCGCTTCACTGAAGGATGGGATAATGGTAATAGGCTCCCTTCCCAGTTCTGCATCCCAATCTTCTGTCATATTGAGAAATTTTACTTGCCCAATGATTGCACTCCAAAATAAACCTTTAAAATAAACATATTTTAATGAGAATCTCGCAATTTCAATACTGTAAAATAACTAAATTCCCCAATTTTGCACTTGCAATGGAAGCCATTTAATCTTAAAGCTGTAACCTCTGGTATGTGCTTTCTTTCAAGCAGGTAATAAATATCTATTTACCCTCCACAATTGCCTTTGAGCAGATTGTTAGCAAATACCCTACTTTATTCATTCTAAATGTGGCAAAATTACCTTCTCCAACATTATTTGTTGGGGTCTAGGATGGAGATCCACACCATCTAAATACTACAGCTCCCTTACCAAGTAAATATGAAGCAGAATCTGGAATGCCTCCCAAAGAACAAGTCAACATGAAAAATCCCTTCGACCCTTCAACGTCCATGCCGAGCAGGATGCCAAAACCAACTATTATCTGCCTGCACATAATCCATATCCCTCCACAGCCAAAAGTGTCATAAATGTCACTTGCATATTTCCTCCACCATCAATCTTGGCAGCATGTTCCAGGCACTCAACACCCACAAAAATAAAAGACCCACACATTCACTTTAAAGATTGCCCCTCTCACCTTAAAACTCTGCCCTCTAGTATTTGATATCTCAATCCTGCGGAAATGGTTTTTAATGTCTACCTTATCTATGACCCTCAATTTTGTACACTTCTACAAGGTCTTCCCTCTACCATCAGAGTGGCACAGAGGTACAAATGTGGAGCAGTTGCCTCTCAGAGCCTGGGTTCGATCCTGACCTCGGGTGTTGTCAGCGTGGAGCACTTTCTACGGGTGCTCTGGTGTCCTCACACATTCCAAAGGCGTGCAGAGTTGTAGGTTAATTGGCTCCTGTAAATTGCCCAGGGTGTGTAGGATAAAGTGGGATAGAGCTAGTGGGAATGTGTGATCGACTACCTCAAAGGCACCCATGTAAACTTCAATCTTCTAGAAATTGGAATGGCTTGATTAAGGAAGGAATTAAGTTGCTGAACAAGGTATTGTAGCCATTTAAATACAGATTTA
Organism: Leucoraja erinaceus; assembly: GCF_028641065.1. NCBI lineage: Eukaryota > Metazoa > Chordata > Chondrichthyes > Rajiformes > Rajidae > Leucoraja > Leucoraja erinaceus. The sequence continues at coordinate 49,670,186 of NC_073377.1, read as the reverse complement.
GATTGCTTGGTTTTGGTTAAATTCCCAACCACATCACAACAGTTAGGGTAATGTTGCCGAATTTTATTTTAAGGGAAATTAAATTGCTTTTAATGGATGCAACTGGTCATTGCCAAACTGGAATGCAGTGGGATGATAACCTGTCAAGAGCACACAAACTGTCAAGCCTTGTTATAGTTGTGCACAGATCACCTCTTTTTGGACCTGGGGATAGAAAAAAAGTCAAAGATGGACACAAAAAGCAGGAGTAACTCAGCGGGACAGGCAGTATCTCTGGAGAGAACGAATGAGTGACTTTTCGGGTCGAGACCCTTCTTCAGACTCCTTGAGAAAAGTCCTTGGCGCAGCAGTCTACACAGGTCCTGCATTGATTTTTTTGGACATTTGCATTGTTGAGAAACACCAAACTTAACTGTTTACCAATTTTCCATAAATGCTTTTGCTTTAACTATATTGTTTTGGGCTTTTACTTTGGATTAATCAGAAAAAAAAAATTTGCGCAAAACATTGTAGAATGTTCAATATCTAAGGTGCAGTCTACACAGGTGATGCACTGATTTTTTTGAGATTTGCATTGTTGAGAAACACCAAACTTAACTGTTTACCAATGTTCCATAAATGCTTTTGCTTTAACTATATTGTTTTGGGCTTTTACTTTGGATTAATCAGAAAAAATTTGAGCAAAACATTGTAGAATGTTCAATATCTGATTGCTTCAGCCTTGCTTCAGCTGCCCAGCACTACAGCATGGTATTATATTAAATACAACAGTGTTTTCGTGCTTACATGAAAGTTTAACTTCACAATACATCCAAATTTTGAATGGATGTCCTTTTACCATGAAAACAATGTTGCCAATAATCATAAAATGCTTTGATCCTTCTTCATACTTCTGTCATTTCACCCCAACAATATGGTTTCCTATTATTCTCTTCATTGTACCTTGCAGCTGATTATAACTCATTCACTAAAGATTCAGAAGGATCTTTTGTACAGATTTAAGGTAACTTCAAAAAGCAGCTACTATATGGACGGTGAGAGCTGCCCCCGGGAGCGTGAGGGCACCTCCCACTTCTCCATTTCCCCAAAACATCATAACCCCCCTCCCCATCTACCCCTTTTTCCCCCCCTCTACCTCTCTACTCTCTCGGCCCGCAGCCATCTGCCGGACATGTTGTGTGTGTGTTTGTTTGGTCGGAGTCCTGAGGGGAGAACCACCGGCACTAATACAGAAAAGTCACACGTTTCTATCTATAATTGCCTGCAACAAATTCAAACGCTCACACTCAAGTTCTCCAAGTCAAAAGCAATTGGGATGACTGGCGGAGACAGCACGTTTGCGGTGACCTTGAGTTGCGATAGTGGCAGGTGGTGGCTGCACAGAAGCCACGTGAATTAGTCTATATGCGCAGCCTGCAACAGCAGCAAGGAGCGTCAGTGGAACGAACCAATGACATGGGACTGGGCCAGGTCGACCCTCATTTCATTGATCCAGTGCTTCCAGGACACAGGGGCTTTGTGGGATATACAAGAATTGCATGCCTTCGACCTAGATCAGGTAGAGACTTGCAAATTACAGGATGGAGCTAGAATGTGGCAACCATGCACTGCTCCAGAAGAGGATCGATTGTAGTTGTGCATGATACAATTTGATGAATGGCGTGCAGTACAAGCTTTTCATTGTATCTATGTGCACATAACATAGAAATGGTTGAACCAATGAACATTTAAGGGATGTATATAGTTACAGGATTAGAGCTAAAATCCAGTGAACTCCTGCATGGTGTTTGTCCAAAGTCATGGATTGAGACATCAAGGCTTGGGGTAGATCAACCACTGTTGAATTGTAGGGCCGGCTTGAGACCAGGTGGCCTACCCCTGCTACTTTTTCCATACAGGAACAAGTCATTTAACCCACTTAATATTCCCCAATATTTGATCAAATCTCTGCTGACAACCCAGCAGAGGCCCAATAAATCATCGACATTGACCAGACCAAAATGGCTCATGAGCATCAGTCCAAATATTGGCAAAGTAAATATCATACCAATTACGGTCTCAACGGATGAATCAGTCCTCGTTTTTGAACACGTTGTGGAAACATCAAGGATAGACAACTGTCTGATTGAGAGAAATGCACATCGCAGCAGCAGCGATTCCTGGGTTTAGTACATTTGTCAAGAACTGAACCAAGGGATTATCTAATTGAAAACACAAGAAACTGCAAATGCTGGAATCTTGGGCAAAACAAACTGCTGGAGGAACTCAAATGGTCAGGCAGCAGCTGTGGAACGAGATGGACAGATGACACGAGTAAGGACCCTTCAAGAAGGAAAGAAATGTGAAAAAATGTAGTAAAGGCCTGGCATATGACATGTGGATACCAGCGAAAGTGGTGTGGGGGTTGATCTGCAGATGGGCGAAGCATAGGCTGAAGTGGAGACAGGAGGGTATCAGATAAAGGGATATGGGTGGAAAAGGACAGATGGGGGGGATGAAAAGGAAATAGACAGGAATGAGAGAAGTGTAGGAAGGAGAGGAAGGGGCAAGCAGCATCATGGGAGAGGAGTTCTGTCAGATGCAATTGTCCATGTCAATGCTGATAAAGAGTTATTTGAAATAGCCTCATGTGTCTTAAGTGTTGCTTTCAAAGATATTGGACAATACAAAGATATTCTCAGACTGGACAGCACAATGTTTCCCGAGATTGGAATTCCAGTTATTATAATGCAACATATATATTTTTCCAACATTACTACCTAGTCAGGTGACATTCTTTGTCCGGATTACAGCAAAGCCACACAAGCCTCAATGTCGTGGTCTACCAAAGCTGCAGAAGGCACAGTGCAGCTAATGGATCAGATCAGCTGCAAGTGCAGAAACAAAACTTAAAACAGAAGAAAAGTTCTCAATATTAAACAACAACAATCAGTTTTATTCGTCACATTGCACACAAGTGAAAGTGAAATGAATTTGCCAGCAGCGGCACAATGAAAAAGAACACACAAAAACAAAAATAAAAATTTAACACAAACATCCACCACAGCATTCATCACTGCGGTGGAAGCCACAAAATTTGGCCAGTCCTCCTCCATTTCCCCCCATGGTTGGGACCTCAACCCTCCGCAGCCATCGCTGCGGGTGTCCAGATGTGCAGAGAAAGTAAGAACTCAAGGTAAGTCCTGAAACGGTGCCTCCCCCACTGGAGACCGCGGTTTAAAGTTGGTGTAGGCTGCAGGCCGGCGGTCGGAGATTTAAAGTTCGCACCGCAGCATGAAGCACCGCAGACTGCAGGGCCGGCAGTCGAAGCTCCCCTCCAGGGGTCCCCGGCGAGGGACACCGCTCCTGATGGTAAGTACACACCGCGCCCGTGGTAGACATTTGCCGCGGGCCGGCATTTGGAGCTTCTTTTTCCCCCGGATCCCTGAGGGATCCCAGGCTGCGGACGCCGCGCCAGCTGGAGCTCTGCAGAGCTGTTGCGGGCCTGCGAATGTAGCGCTCTCCTCCGACGAGCCCTGGCGAGGGCTCGCCCGCTCGACGTCGAGAGTCCACGCTGCACTGCCGCTGAAGACCCAGGCGCATCCCCGGGAAAGGCCGCACCGATCCTTGCTGTTAGGCCACAGGGGAGGGGACATGGAAAAAGTTGTCTCCCCGTGGAGGAGGCGATCAAAGTTGTTTCCCCCTTAGCCCCCCACACCAGCCCCCACACAAGACACACAAAGAAACATCAAAACCATACATTAAAACATACTAAAAAAAAAAGTAGAAAAAAATGGACACGCGCCTGACAGGGCTGCCGGCTTGCAGCTTCCCCACCCCAATATTCCTATCCCAATAGAAGGCAGAATAGCAAAATTTAAAAAAAAAGAATTCCGTTACATCATTTTTATGTCCCTGTTCGGTTGAAAGGAAATAGTAATAATTGGAAAGAGCCATGGTTTTCAAGGGAAATTGGACACTTGGTTCGGAAAAAGAGACAGATCTACAATAATTATAGGCAGCATGGAATAAATGAGCAACTTGAGGAGTATAAAGAATGTAAAAAGAAACTTAAGAAAGAAATTAGAAAAGCTAAAAGATATGAGGTTGCTTTGGCAAGTAAGGTGAAAGTAAATCCAAATACTGCTATATTAATAGCAAAAGGATAAAGAGGGACAAAATTGGTCCATTAGAGAGTCAGAGTGGACAGCTATCTGCAGAGCCAAAAGAGATGGGGAGATATTGAACAATTTCTTTTCATCGGTATTCACCCAGGAGACGGATATTGAATTATGTGAGGTAAGGGAAACAAGTGGAGTAGCTATGTAAACTATGAGATTCAAAGAAGAGGAAGTACTGACACTTTTGCAAAATATAAAAGTGGATAAGTCACCAGGTCCTGACAGGATATTCCCTAGGACATTGAGGGAAGTTAGTGTAGAAACAGCAGGGGCTATGACAGAAATATTTCAAATGTCATTAGAAACGGGAATGGTGCCGGAGGATTGGCGTACTGCGCATGTTATTCCATTGTTTAAAAAGGGTGCTAAGAGTAAACCTAGCAATTATAGACCTATTAGTTTGATGTCAGTGGTGGGCAAATTAATGGAAAGGATAATTAAGAGATAATATATATAGGCATATGAATAAACAGGGTCTGATTAGTAACAGTCAACATGGATTTGTGCCTGGAAGGTCATGTCTGACTAATCTTCTTGAATTTTTTGAAGAGGTTACTAGGAAATTGATGTGGGTAAAGCAGTGGATGTTGTCTATATGGACTTCAGTAAGGCCTTTAACAAGGTTCCACATGGAAGGTTGGTTAAGAAGGTTCAATTGTTGGGTATTAATGGTGGATTAGCAAGATTGATTCAACAGTGGCTGAATGGGAGATGCCAGAGAGTAGGTGGATGGCTGTTTGTCACGTTGGAGGTTGGTGACTAGTGGGGTGCCTCAGGGATCTGTGTTGGGTCCACTGTTGTTTGTCATGTACATCAATATTCTGGATGATGGTGTGGTAAATTGGATTAGTAAGCATGCAGATGATACTAAGATAGGTGGTGTTGTGGATAATTAAGTAGATTTTCAAAGTCTACAGAGAGATTTAGGCCATTTGGAAGAGTGAGCTGAAAGATGGCAGATGGTGTTTAATGCTGATAAGTGTGAGGTGCTACATCTTGGCAGGACAAATCAAAATAGGACGTACATGGCAAATGGTAGCGAATTGAGGAATGCAGTTGAACAGAGGTCAATAATAACAGAGGTCAATAAGTCAATAATGCCTTACGTTTGATGAAATTCAGCGAGCAAACGCGATAATTCCCAATATTTTGGACCTTTAAATCTCCACGGCAAATGTCCGCTGTTCACTTCCGCTGGATTGGCACCTTCAGCTCCCTCTTTAATTTACCTTAGTTTCTATCTTTTTTTTGGACTGTAAATCTAGGTAGCTGTGCCTCACAGTCACCCCGACTGGCACAATAAATTGCAGATCAAAACCTGGCCATTTTCTATGTTTTTAACGGGTGGGAAAGTGCGTGTTTTCCCATCCACTAACATGTACCGGATGTCTAGCATGTCCTCCACTTGAGATTTTCAGTCACGTGGGTGCGGATCTACGCTCCAGTGACCTTTCGTGAAATCACCCTATAGAAGTTGGGATGTAATGTTAAAATTGTACAAGGCATTGGTGAGGTCAATTCTGGAGTATGGTGTACAATTTTGGTCGCCAAATTATAGGAAAGATGTCAACAAAATAGAGAGAGTACAGATTTACTACAATGTTGCCTGGGTTTCAGCAACTAAGTTACAGAGAAAGGTCTTTATTCTTTGGAGCACAGAAGGTTAAGGGGGGGGACTTGATAGAGGTCTTTAAAATGATGAGAGGGATAGACAGAGTTGACATGGATAAGCTTTTTCCATTGAGAGTAGGGAAGATTCAAACAAGAGGACATGACTTCAGAATTAAGGGACAGAAGTTTAGGGGTAACATGAGGGGGAACTTCTTTACTCAGAGAGTGGTAGCTGTGTGGAATGAGCTTCCAGTGGAAGTGGTGGAGGCAGGTTCGATTTTATCATTTAAAAATAAATTGGATAGGTATGTGGACGGGAAAGGAATGGAGGGTTATGGTCTGAGTGCAGACTAGGGGAGAATACGTGTTCGGCACGGACTAGAAGGACCGAGATGGCCTGTTTCCGTGCTGTAATTGTTATATGGTTATACAAAGCCAATTGGAAAACACATCAGCAGAGGAAACTGTTTGACTTCTTTACAGACACAAGGAACTTCAGATGCTGGTGTACCAAATAAGACTGCTGGAGTAACTCAGCAGGTCAGGCAGCATCACTGGAGTACTAGGATAGGCGACATAGCCATTCGCTTGGGTAGTTTACACCGCAGTGATATGAACATTGACCTCCAATTTCAGGTAGTCCTTGCTTTCTCCCTCTTCCCCATCCCCAGCTCTACCACAAGCCTACTGTCTCCACCTCTTCCTTTCTTTTTCCCCGCACCCCACCCCCCCCGGACATCAGTCTGAAGAAGGGTATCGACCCGAAACCTCACCTATTCCTTCTCTCCATAGATGCTACCTCACCCGCTGAGTTTCTCCAGTATTTGTCTACCTTCGATTTTTCCAGCCTCTGCAGTTTTTTCTTAAACATTACATAATTTCAGGTAAGCCACATCCCACATGGCTTCCCTTCTCCATGCACCTGGTTTCTCTCTCCTTTTTTGTTTTTCCATTCCAAGCCCCCCTTCCTTTCCATTACCCAAACTACCCTCACGAACCAGCTTCTATCAGCCCATCACCGAAACCTTGATTTCTTTCCCCGATGGTTGATTTTCCTACTCCCTCCCCCTCCTTGTTCAATCTGCCCATCATCCTTACACGGTTCCACGTATCCCTCACCAGTCTGTCTCAAGACTTGCCCTTCCCCACTTGGATACATCGATTTATTCTCCCCCTTCTCTACCCTAACCGCTGCCTCGCCACTCCCCTCTTATTTCTACACCCTGGATACCTTCGCTATACAGTCATTCATCAGATGGCTTCTTGATCCAAAATGTTGACCATCATTCAATTCAACACATGCTGCTTTGCGCACAGTTCAAGCAACAATAAAAAAATTCCAGCACTTTCATTTTTTTGGTCCCAGATTCAGCATTTGCCATCTCTTATCCTACCCCATTCTTCCCGAGACTTGCATTTGCTTAAATAATTGCACCTATCTCCTTCTCTAATAATTTAAGGACTACAGAGATTTACTCTAGTCTCTTCCATTACAGAGATACTGACCGTCCTGAATCAATGCATAGAGGACGTTACGCCTTATCCACGTCACCTTTCCATGCAATTACAAAATCAAAGATCCTTAAATGACTGTTTTAGAAATAGACCAACACCTTACAGTTCACACAATTCTTCCACAGTTCAAACATTTCTTCTCATCTCAAACATGAACAGCCTAGCCCACACTGAAATCATGAGCCCCGTTTCTCAGTATCCCAGTCCCTACACTACCACCATGATCCCAACACTATCAAGGTAATAACAGAGGAGGGATCAAGAAGATCCCTCAAAAAACAAGTCAATAGAAAGCAGAGCAAATTGGTTTCCCCGTAATTTTTTGCTCTTTGCCATGACATTACTAAAGGATTTTTTCAGCGCCCTCATCTATAAATTTCCCTCCGTGTAAGTGTAGATATTTACAACATTGAGTTTCGTTCACAACCCCGCATTGAAAGTGTCTAACTGCATAAAGCAAAATTTGACCAACATTCACACTTGATAAGTTAGTAACATTTATCCTCTACAAGTGTCAGGCATGACCATTAGAAACGACCCAATCAGCAAAAATAAGGTGGCCACAAAATGAGAGACTAGACGTCAGTGCCTCTCCTGAGCACTTTATTAATAAAAAGGAATAAGCTGGTGTATGGTCAGAAGTGAAATCATGACTCTCCACTTAACTCAATGAGTGTAACCTCAGTGTGTGTTATGCTTAAGACACATCTTCCACAAACTACAAGTGAATATGCATTCTAAAGACACTACACAACTCATCAACCCTGATAAAAAAAATGCTGGTAATGTAACTTTTCAAGTTGCATAACATTTGAGCAAAACTCCAAGTGCTAGAAAAACAAAGGAGGTGAGACAGCATCTGTGGAGGGAATGGACAGATGACATTTCGGGTTGGGAACTCTCTTGCGAGTTTGGAGGAGAAAACTGAAAAAGTGCTGAAAGTAAGACAAACCCTGCAAAGTCATAGTTTGATATAGGTGAAAGGGGAATTAATTGGCAGATGAGCACACCTGGCAGGGGACACATGGATGGATTGTCAGGTGAAGGAGGAATATTACTTGAAATGAGAGAATTCAAGAGTCATACTCTTGGGTTGAAATGCACCCACGCAGACTACAAGGTATGGCACAAGTTTCCACATGGCTTCATTCTGACAAGGCTCCCTAAGGATAGAAATGATATTATGGGAATTGGGCTTTTAAAATGTTTAACAATCCAGCAGCCTGAGCAGAGAGCACAGATGTTTGGTGAAACTCTCCTTGCTTACATTTGGTCTAATCAATGCAAAATAGTTCACATAATAAGCACAGAATGCAGTAGACAAAGTATGAAGAGAAACGTCCTGTTTCTGTTCTTTTATCGGTGTGTGGGTGGCCCTTGATATGGTGTCCCCTCAGCCTCTGGAATTGCAAGGATATGATCTAACCTGTTCACCCTGGATCCTCTCCTTATAACACAAACCTCGCAGACCTCATAACAATTTTGTACATTGTTTTTGCACCCTTTCCAGTTTAATAACACCCTTCTTATAGCAGGGCAACCAGAACCATGCAGCTTTAATAGGACACCCCAACTACTGTAGTCAATACCCGACCATTGAACGAAAGGATACCAAACACTTCCTTCACCACACTTGCAAGGAACCCAGCACATTGGCTATCTGTTCCACAGCACTCCTCATTACCCTGCCATGTTGCAAGTCATGCCCTGGTTTGTCTTATCAAAATATGTCGTATTTATCCGATTAAATTATCTAAAATTTTCCATTGGCCCAGTTGACTAAAATCTATTGTAATCTTACATGACTTTCTTCACTGTACCATCAATTTTACTGTCCCGAGGATGGGATTTTAATGCTAGTGCTACCAATGCCCGCATATACCAAATAAATAGAAAACACGGAGTTCCTCCATTCACTCACTGGAACATTAACATTTTCGAGTAAGATTTGTTTTCCATTTAAAGTATCAACAATATTCTCATGTCAGGCAACTTCGACGACATGTTACAACCACGCCCATTTTAATCCCGCAAACTAATTTCCACCGTGTGAATCATTCACGGCGTTTAGAGACTGCATCCACATTTAAGAGGCAGTCCCTCACTTTACCACTTCGAGGATGATATGGAACCAAGTTCAAGGGCAAGTAGCACAAGTGTCCAGACTGCTCACGCCTGTCCACTGGTGGTCTTCGAGTTTGCTGTTGGTGCCAGAGTCCTCCTCCTAGTCCTCGTCGTCCTACTCTTAGTCCTCCACCACCATCACCCCCTCGTTAACGTGAGCATTTACTTACTACCTTAAACCCCGCCACCTTCCCCCTCGCCCGCTTGGCGCCTTTTCTAGCTTCACGTGGCCTTCCACGGGCGCACGTGACATCGGCTCGCGCCCCATTCCCCCAACAACCGGCGCCTGGCGCAAACCCCCATTGTGACGTCAGAATGCAGTAGAATCACCGACCAGCCGGCGCGCGGGCCGCTCACGGGGTTACCTGCTGCCAAATGTAGCAATGTCGGGGTGTCCATGCAATTCAACTCACTCACCCCTACTGTGATTATTAGTGGAGTTCAAAACTTTCCTCCTCCATTTTATTTTTGAAAGAATGGGGAGGAGGTGGGGAAGAGATTTCAAAACAAGATAACGGATAAAAAGGTGCATCAACTTTTGCTGGATAATTACATTCGCTTACTCGCCCCCCACACACTCGAATCAACATTTATGTCCAAGTTCCATGAATTATACACGTATTATATACCCAAGTTGGAAAGTTTGTGTACACCCATAAATGGGGGAAAGGTTCCGAAGCAAACCCATGAATCGAAAACGCCCGTGGTATTAAAAGTTTAAACTAAGTACCGTCCAATTAAGATTTTACGTCAACACATTAACTTTTCACCAAAAGAAAAATAATGGAAACACAAAAATCACCATCGAGCTGCAACGCGAAATGTTTAAATTAACACACAAAGAGAGAAAAATATCCGGAGAAAAAATCAACCTAAAACACTTAAGTGACGAGAACAAAGAAAATATTTTACCAGTTGTTCAATCCGCGCAAATGATTGAAACCTGCGACGTCTTACCTGCGGATCTTTAACCGGTACAACACGGATTTAAACCACGATCTTCTCTTATAAACAACCAATCAAAACAGCCGTTATCTCGCTATATTCTCACCTCAAGAACAGGCTGAAAACAAATCACGCATTTCCGCTGGGTCCTAAACTCTCCGGACGCTCGGGACAAGGCATGAGTATTTCACCTGAATTTTGCCTGAAAGAATATCTATTATTTGCCTCTAATGGCCCATTTAATTGGATGTTTAATTTAAGGTTACGGTACATGCACATTATTAACACTAGATGGCTCCCTACTAGATTATGGCAATTATTAAAGTCAAAGGTCTCCTTTCTTATTTTCCTCAAAGAATATATTTTAAAAGCTCAGAAACTAAAAACAACGTTATGAATATGCTAATTTAGATTGATACAACTTAGATTATTTTCATATATTACAAATCCATAGCATAAAAAGTATATATAAAAATAACTGCTTGATAACGACATATTTTACAACTTTCGATTATTTCAAAGTTCTAAATTGAACTCCTGTACTGAATAATTTACTGACTTGAAGACGCAGAGTCTGTTGGAATCTTGAAAACAACAAGCTGGTGGAATTCAGCACATCAGGCAGTTTCTGTGAAGGGATTTAGCATTTCGGATCGGAACCCTTCTTCAGATTGCTTGATGGGTCCCAACACAAAATGTTGTTCTGTACATTTCCCTCAACAGAAACTATACTGCCTGACCTCATTCATGCAGCAGTATGTTTTGCTCAATTTACTTATTTGTGTGTATGCCTTTCCATCTGACCAAGAGATCTTGGGTGTAAAGAGGTGGAAATCCTTGATCTACCCAGCTAAAAGACAAAGAGCAGGAGGGGGAAATCTTACCAAGTTAGCAATTTCCCATAATAGTTTAAACTTTTAATAAAACAAGGCAAGGTATAAAAAACCAATTCCACAAGCTGAGATAGAAAAAGGCGGCTTTTTGCCAAAAAATGTTTGACATCAAACCTGTTACATTAAATTAAGGGTTTATTGTTTTGCATCATTTTGAATAATATGCATGAAGGAGACTAAACAGCTCATTGCTTTGTTAATTTGAGCCAGCTGCTTATTAATATAAAAATATTATTTTATTAACAAAAATTGAATTAAAGCAAGCATTGTTTGAATGGTATTTACATATCTGTCATGCTACTGCAAGTAAGATTGAGGATTTTATTGGTCTGTTTCAAGACATTTGACAATACAATACTCTTGATATATTTTGATGTGTGGGTTAAGCAGTGGCTAGCAGGGATACCTGGAAGTTAATGGTAAGGTGCTGACCCCAGAAATCATTGAGGAACAAGAGGGATTGATGATTGAGGATGGAGAATGGTAAAGTCCCTCTTTGACTACTCAATGCAATCAAGGATGACATAATATAGTTCTTTATCTTCAAATGTATTCAGAAATCAAGACAGGGTCAGAGGGAATTACATCAAATCTAGTAAAGCATACAGAATCTACTCCTGCTTCAGTCAATGGGGCTATATGTAGAGGAGTAATTCATAATTCATAAATACACACAAAGATGCAGAAACCATATAACCATATAACCATATAACAATTACAGCACGGAAACAGGCCATCTCGGCCCTACAAGTCCATGCCGAACAAATTTTTTTCCCCTTAGTCCCACCTGCCTGCACTCGTACCATAACCCTCCATTCCCTTCTCATCCATATGCCTATCCAATTTATTTTTAAATGATACCAATGAACCTGCCTCCACCACTTCCACTGGGAGCTCATTCCACACCGCCACCACTCTCCGCGTAAAGAAGTTCCCCCTCATATTACCCCTAAACTTCTGTCCCTTAATTCTGAAGTCATGTCCCCTTGTTTGAATCTTCCCTATTCTCAAAGAACTGCTGATGCTCTTTAATATATAAAAGGATGCAAAGTGCTGGAGAAACTAAGCTGGTCAGACAGCATCCCTGAAGAACATGGATAGGTGATGTGCAGGAAGGAACTGCAGAAGCTGGTTCAAACCAAAGAGAAATCACAAAATGCTGTGTAACACAGTGGGACAGGCAGCATCTCTGGAGAGAAGGAATGGATGACGTTTTGGATCTGAACCCATCTTCAGACTGAAAGTCATGGAAAAGGGAAATGGGAGATATATAAATGATGATGCAGAGATATATAGAACATATGAATGAAAGATATGAAAAAATGTAAACAATGATAAAGGAAACAGACCATTGTTAGCTGTAACTAGGTAAGAATGGAAGCTGGTATGATTTGGGTGGGGGGGCGGATGGAGAGAGAAAAGCAGGGGTTACTTGAAGTTAGATAAATAAATATTCATACCCCTGGGTTGGAAGCTGCCCAAGCAAAATATGAGATGCTGTTCCTCCAATTTGCATTTAGCCTCACTCTGACAATGGAGGAGGCCTAGGACAGAAAGGTCAGTGTGGGTAAGAAGGAACTGCAGATGCTGGTTTAAACCGAAGATAGACACAAAAAGCTGGAGTAACTCAGAGGGTCAGGCAGCATCTCTGGAGAGAAGGAATGGGTGACGTTTTGGGTCAAGACCCTTCTTCAGACAGGTTAGGGATAAGGGAAACGAGAGATATAAACGGTGATGTGGGGAAATAAAGAACAATGAATAAAATATATGCAAACATGTAACAATGAAATGAAACAAGATGTTTGTGGGGTGAAAATAAGTAGCTAGTATGACGGGTGGGGGGAGGGATAGAGAGGGATTGCAGGGGCTGCCTGAAGTGAGAGAAATCAATATTCATACCACTGGGCTGAAAGCTATCCAAGAGAAATATGAGATGCTGTTCCTCCAACAGCCTTACTCTATGAGATGCTGTTCCTCCAACAGCCTAACTCTAACAATGGAGGAGACTGATGACAGAAAGGTCTGTAGGAATGGGAAGGAGAATTAAAGTGTCCAGCAACCGGGAAATCAGGTTGGTTCAGGCGAGCTGAGTGATGGTGTTCCATGAAACGATCGCCCAGTCTGCGTTTAGTCTCGCCGATGTACAGTACCCGCCATGTTTGGAACAAAGACCCATCATATATTTATTTGCCTCTGTACTCCACAATTTGAGATTTGTAACAGAAAAATCACATGTGGTTAAATTTATCAGATTTTAATAAAGGGCATTTTTATACATTTAGGTTTAACCATGTAGAAATTACAGCAGAATTACTGTATACTGTATATTGTATACAAAATTACAGATATTATACATGATTCCCCCATTTTAGGGCACCATAATGTTTGGGACACAGCAATGTCATATAAATGAAAGTAGTCATGTTTAGTCATGAAAGTGGTCATGAAGAAGGGTCTCAACCTGAAATTCTTCTCTCCATAGATCCCTTCTCACCATAGATTTCTTCTAATTCCTTCTCTCCATAGATGCTCAACCGCTGAGTTTCTCCATCATTTTGTATCTACCTTCGATTTTACCAGCATCTGCAGTTCTTTCTTAAACATTTTTGGTATTTTGTTGCATATCCTTTGTATGCAATGACTGCTTGAAGTCTGCGATTCATGGACATCACCAGTTTCTGGGTGTCTTCTCTGTTGATGCTCTACCAGGCCTGTATTGCAGCTATCTTTAGTTTATGCTTGTTTTGGGGGCTAGTCCCCTTCAGTTTTCTCCTCAGCATATAAAAGACATGCCCAATTGGGTTCAGATCGGGTGATTGACTTGGCCACTCAAGAATTAACCATTTTTAGCTTTGAAAATTTCCTTTGTTGCTTTAGCAGTATGTTTGCGATCATTGTCTTGCTGTAGAATGAACCGTCGGCCAATGGGTTTTGAGGCATTTGTTTGAACTTGAGCAGATAGGATGTGTCTATACACTTCAGTATTCATTATGCTACTACCATCAGCAGCAAAGATCCTATAGCGACCAAGATAGTCCACTCGATGAAAAAGACGTAGTAGGGTCATGGGCAGAGTCATAGTTAATCTTCGGCCCCATTTCCGGCTTCCGTCTCTGCACCAAAGATCCCATAGCGGAGCAAAGATACTAGCGCGGAGACAGAAGCCATTTACGGAAACATCCTCGTCAAAATCAAAGATCTTTGGTAAAAATCTTCTAATTTTCTTTCTGCCTCTCTGCCTCACAATAAAAAGCAAAAAGATGCCTATGTTCCTTCCACAACGTGTGAGAAGTCTGGCCCGGATCAGCACGGCTAGGACGCCAGGGTAAAGTTGCGGGGAGGTTTGCAATGTATTTTTATGTATTGTTGTCTCTTGTCTGGCCTTGTGTCCGAAATAAAGTTTATATATATAAAAATCTGGAGAAATATATATGTGTGTGTTATATGGTTATATACATCTATATCACATTCATATATGTGTATGTATGTGTGTTCTTTCCTACACAATCTAATCAGTTGTATGCTCGCTGAATAAAACCATCCTAAGTTATACCATCATTCTTTAATCTAGCTCAAAACAATTTTTATTTTGTTAAATACTTCATTTAGATAACCCCACCATTACAGACAGATCTCATTCCACTCTCTGGCTATTGGGAAGACCAGACCCATTTTATTGTTGAAAAACAATTCCATAGACACAAAAAATCATTAAGGAACATTAAGGAACATTTTAAGGAACTTTCCAAGAGTAGAGCAACTGGAATCTTCATATTGCTATTATTTTTTCCAAATACCGCAGTTGTGAACAGTGTGATTAGATGAATTACAAAGTGCAAGTGTAATACAAAAATCAACTCAAACACAGCACACAAGCCATTTAAAAAGAAATGTTTAAAAAAAAACATTAAAAAAGACAATTAACAGAATCATAATTTGTGAACATATTAATCTTTAACAAAATTTAACAGAATTATGAATTAACAGAATTATGAATCTAACCCTATATCACACACACAAACTGTTCCCCCGCAACGCTGATTACACTGCGAGAGGGATATACAAAGTCGGGTCGGGTTATTGAAATGGCCGAAGAAAAGGCTGACGTTCTGCTCCGTTGCATATCAGCCCATTGGATTTAGCGGGAGTGGATTATCTTGCTCGCTATAGGATCTTTGATCAGCAGTTGTATCATCAATGAAGATAAGCGAGCCAGTGCCTTCAGCAGCTATACATGCCCTGGCCATAACTCCCCCACCACCGTGTTTCACAGATGAGGTGGGTATGCTTTGGATCTTGGGCAGTTCCTTCTCTCCTCCATACTTTGCGCTTGCCATCACTCTGATACAAGTTAATCTTCGTCCCCTCTGTCCAGTAGAACCATTTTCCAGAACTGTGGTTGCTCTTTAAAAGACTTCTTGGCAAACTGTAACCTGGCCATCTAATTTTTGCGGCTAACCAGTGGTTTGCATCTTGCCGTGTAACGTCTGTTTTTCTGTTCAAGTCAAGTCAAGTCAAGTTTTATTCGTCACTTGCACATAAAGTGCAAGTGAAATAAATTTGCCAGCAGTGGTTCAATAAAAAAAGAACACACAATGCACAATAAAAATTTCATCACTGTGGTGGAAGGCACAAAAATTGGACAGTCCTCCTCCATTTCCCCCAGTGGTCGGGACCCCAACCCTCCACAGTCGCCACTGCGGGCGTCCAGATGTTCAGACAAGGTAAGTCCTGAATCTGTGCCTCCCCACCGGAGACCGCAGCTTCATGTTGGTGTAGGCCGCAGGCCAGCGGTCGAAGACCTAAAGTCCCCGCCGCGCCGCAGCAAGAAGAACCGCAGACTACAAGGCTGGTGGTCGGAGCTCCTCTCCAGGGATCCCTGGCGAGGGATCCCAGGCTCCGGATGGTAAATCCCCGCTGCACCCGCGGTAGAAGTTGGCCTCGGGCCAGCGGTCAGAGCTCTTTTCCCGGGTCCCCAACGAGGGATCCCAAGCTCCGGACGCTCTGCAGACCGCAGCTTTAGGCTGCCGCGGGCCAGCGAACGGAGCACTCCTCCCCGGCAACCCCCGGCGAGGTCTCGCCCGCCACGCGACGAAAGCATCCTCGCTGCGCCGGCGGCTGAAGCCCCGGGCACGTCTCCGGGAAAGGCCGCACCGATCCTCGATGTTAGGCCACGGGGGAGGCGACATGGAAAAAGTTGCCTCTCCGTGGAGGATGCGACCGAAACGGTTTCCCCCTTACCCCCCCATACCAGCCCCCACACAAGACACTCAGAGAGACATTAAAACACACACATTAAGACACACTAAAAAAACAAAAAAAGTAGAAAAAAACGAACATGCTGCTGGCAGGAATGCTGGCTCGCAGCGCCCCACCGACCACTTCATTAAGTCTTCTGCAGACAGTGGTCATTGACAAATCGACACATGACTCCTGAAGAGTGTTTCTGATCTATCGGGCAGGTATTGGGGGATTTTTCTCTATAGAGAGAATTCTTCTGTCATCAGCTGTGGAGGTCCTCCTTGGCCTGCCAGCCCCTTTGCGATCAGTAAGCTCACCAGTGCTCTCTTTCTACTTAATGATGTTCCAAACAGTTCATTTTGGTAAGCCGAAGGTTTGGTTGATGTCTCTAACTGTTTTATTCTTGTTTCTCATAATGGCTTCTTTGACTTTCATTGGCACAACTTTGGTCCTCATGTTGATAAACAGCAATAAAAGTTTCCAAAGATGATGGAAAGACTGGAGGAAAGACTAGCTGCTGGCATTTAAACACCCCTGAGCAAACACAAACACCTGTGAAGCCATGTGTCCCAAACATTATGGTGCCCTGAAATGAGCGGACTGTGAAAAAACACAGCTGTATGGCTACATGGTGAAACCAAAATATATAAAAATACCCTTTAATAAAATCTGACAATGTGCACTTTAACCACATGTGCTTTTTTTCTATTGCAAATCTCAAATAGTGGAGTACAGTGGCAAATAAATAAATGATGGGTCTTTATCCCAAACATTATGGAGGGCACTGTATAAGAGTCCACATCTTGAACAATGGATACAGTAGTAGGTGCAAGCGAACCTCTGCCGAACCTGAAAGGACTGTCGAGGTCCCTGGATAGATTAGAGGGAGGAGGTATAGCGACAGGTTTTGCATCTTCTGCGGTTGCAGGGGAAGGTACCTGGGGAGGGCGTGGATTGGGTGGGAATGGATGAGTTAACCAGGCAGTTGCGGAGGGAACGATCTCTGCGGAAGGCGGAAATGGGTGGAGAAGGGAAAATGTGGCTAGTGGTGAGATCCCATTGGAGGTGGTGGAAATTTTTGAAGATTATGCTTTGTATGCGACGGCTGATGGAGTGAAAGGTGAGGACCGAGGGACTCTGTCTCTGTTGCGACTCGAGGGAGGGGTAGCAAGGGCAGAGCTGCGGGATACCAAGGAGACACGTGCGAGGGCCTGATTTATGATGGAAGAGGGGAACCCCCATTCCCTACAGAATAAGGACATCTCAGATGTCCTGGTATGGAACACCTCATCTTGGGCGCAGATATGGCGTAGACAGAGGAATTGAGAGCAGGGGAAACAAACAACAGCTGCTGTAAGAGACACACTGGAGGACAATGCACTTTGATTACCCTAAACATGTTGAACTTTCAGCGCGAGACATCTGTGTGTAAAAGCTGCTGACTAGCACATTCCAAGATGCGCGAGTGCTTGCTGAGGAACCCACTGAACCCTGGGTGCAGCCACCACAATGGCATTCTGGGGACTTCTGCTATGGAGGAGCTGGACCCGATGTAATAGTGTCCTAAACACTTTATGGGAACATTGATGAAGGAGAAAAGGTAAGCGACGTACAATCAGAATGATTTGTACTGATTGTGTTTTCAATATATATAAAAGAATAAAGAATATTTTTGAATAGTCACTGCGATGTTGTAGCCATGACTGAAACCTGGTTAAGGGAGGGGCAGGACTGGCAGCTCAATGTTCCGGGGTACTGGAGCTTCAGGAGAGACAGGGGTGAGGGCCTGATTTATGATCAGCCATGATCAAAGTGAATGGCGGTGCTGGCTCGAAAGGCCGAATGGCCTACCCTTGCACCTATTGTCTATTGAGGGAAAAAGAGGAGGGAGGGTTGGTTGCATTGTTGGTTAAGGAAGATGTCACGCCAGTGGTCAGAGGTGATATTACAGATGGCTCATCTAGTGAGGCCATATGGATGGAGCTGGGGAACAAGAAAGGGATGATCACCTTGTTGGGGGTGTACTACAGACCCCCGAATAGTCAACAGGAATTAGAAGAACAAATATGCCAGGAGTTTGCAGACAGCTGCAGGTCAAATAAGGGTTGTTATAGTAGGGGATTTTAACATTCCCAAGATTGACTGGGAAAATCATAGTGTGAAAGGTTTAAATGGGGTGCAATTCCTCATACTGTAAGTGTTCAGGAGAGTTTTCTTAAGCAGTATATAGAGGCCCCCACATGTGAGAGGGCAACACTGGATCTAGTATTGAGAAATTGGGAAGGGCAAGTTAATGAAGTGTTTGTGGAGGAGCCTTTTTGGACCAATGACCACAGTTCGATTAGGTTTAAGATAGTCATGGATAAGGACGGAGAGGGTCCATGTGTTAAATGGATGCGCGGGGCAGGTTTTTTTACACAGAGTGTGGGGTTACTGGACTGTGATGCCAGGAGTACAGGTGGAAGCTTTAAGCTTTTAGATTGGCACGTGCATATGCAAGGAATGGAGGGATATGAATCACATATGGGCAGAGGAGATCAATTTAACTTGGTAGACAAAAGTGCTGAAGAAACTCAGCGGTTGCGGCAACATCTATGGAGCGAAGGAAAAAGACAAAGTTTCAGGCCGAAATCCTTCTTCTTCAGAAGAAGTCTGAAGAAAGGTTTTGGCCCTAAACGTTGCCTTTTTCCTTCGCTCCATAGATGCTGCCACACCCGCTGAGTTTCTTCAGCACTTTGTCTACCTTCGATTTTCCAGCATCTGCAGTTCCTTCTTAAACAATTTAACTTGGTATCACGTTCGGCATATGTCGCTCTTCAAGGGAGATGCTAAATGCATTTCGTTGTCTCTGTACTGTACACTGACAATGACAATTAAAATTGAATCTGAATCTGAATCTGAATCGGCATGGTCATTGCAGCCAAAAGGCCTGATCTTGTGCTGTTCTATGTATTTCCCCATCTCAATTAAAATATCCTTAGTACAAATAGATGATTTTTTTTTTAGAAAAGATCAGCTATGCCAACTATCTTATGAAAATTCGTTTTTATTTTATTTATCACTTGCCAGATAAATTAGCACTGGATTAACACTTCTTATTCAATATTATGACCTGATCATTTCCTTGGTACTTACTTGAATGTTAACTTAAATTAGATGCCCAAGTCTCCTCTCATTCATTCTACAGAGATGTGAGTGCTATTTCCAAGATTTCACAAATCTCTTTTTTGGGAGTGGGGTGTTGTACATATTACAAGAATAGAGAATTACTTTGTGTAGGAAGGAACTGCAAATGCTGGTTTAAATCGAAGATGGACACAAAAAGCTGGGGTAACTCAGCGGGACAGAGAAAGAACGGGTGACATTTCGGATTGAGACCCTTCTTTAGACTGATGTTAGGGGAGAGGGATATACATAGATAAGGACGTGTACAGATAAGGAAATGTAAGGTGTGAAAACAGGACAAATGGAATGTTAATCAAGGAAAATGTACAATAGATCATTGTTAGTTGAGAGAAGGGAATAACAAAGCAGATAAAATATAGTCGGGGACATTAAGACAGGTCAGAGAACTGGGAATTACTTTGTTTAGTATACTAATTTGTAGTTCAATCCCTTGTAACGTTGGTGGTATGAAAATGATTAACACGAGAATATGTCATTACACTAGCCTAAATCGATCAACTCACTAAAAGGCCGGCAGTCTGTAACATTAAAAGCACCACTGAATCTAACAACAAACCTTCAAACATTCTAGTTCTCGCATTATGCCTCCAATGTACACCTGACCTGCAATGATTCCCGAGTACTGTACGCACAGATTACTATTTCTTTGCAGAAGTAATCCCGGACGGGACGGGACTGGACTGGAGGCGACAACCAAAGACCAAATGCTCTGGTATCTTTATCTTTGGCGACAACAAGACAGCGCACGCGAAGGCCGAGCTCGCCGCGTCACGGTGAAGGAGCGCGGGGTCACGTGGCCCGTGCACCGGGCTGGGGTCACGTGGTCACAGGCGCTGTGCACCGGGGAGGCGGCGGCGGCGGCAGCGGCGCGAGCGACACCGGCGGCGCCGTTAACGGCAGCAGCGCGAGCTCCCCAGGTAGGGCGGCCCCGCGCGGTCCCGGGCCTACTGGTAGTCAGTCACAAAGATCCTATAGCAGATCTTTGGTCAGTCAGCGGCGGCCGAGCCGAGCAGAGCCGAGCCTCTGCACCCGCCTGGACCGAGGGGCATGGGTGAGACATCGTGTTGTCCCGGTTCCATGGTATCCCTGCTCCCGGGCAGCGGTGGTCTCTTACTGTTAATAGCCAGCCCTGGCTGGGGCAGCGGATGGTTGTAGTTTACTCTCTTTCTCTCTCCCTCAGTATTGAGGCTAAGTTATGGATTGGTGAGAACGTTCTGCAAATTAAAATACAACCCATAATAAAACAACACGAAATAATTGGTGACTAGAGACTAAGTCAACTTGCGTGTTGGAACATCGTCGTGCCATTCGCAGAAATCACCGCTTTCAGTTGAGCGGATTGTCACTTCCTCATTCCAGGCGTCTACAGCCATCCAATCTCAAACACGGGAATATGCGAAACCGCACCTGTTGGCATTTCCAAAAGACAAAATAGTCAGCATTTCGTTATTAGTGTAAAACAGCCATTTGGAAAGTAACAGCAAGTGGGACAGCACCTCCTTTGTTCAGTTTGAAGATCTTTCATCAGAACAAAGCTTTTCACCAAAGATTCTAGTAGCTCCTCTATAATCTTTGCTTTTCACCGTACCTTGGTACACGTGACAATAATAAGCCTCAACCAAAGAACCAGGAAGAGTTAGAAATGAAAACTTGTTGTAATTTAGAGATAGAGCCCAGGGGTGAAAAGGGTGTAGAGAGTATCTGATGGGTAGAAAACAAGTTAGACCAACTAGTACATGTGTGGGTTGTGAGAAGTAACCGCACTTTGCACATGACCCTCCTAAGGTATGCGACAACCAGTGATGGTGATTATACGTCAAGATACAGAAGCTAGCAAATCAAAAACAAAATGGTACGACTATTCAGCAGGTCAGGCAGCACCCATGAAGATAGAAACAGGTAATAGTTATGCTGATTGGGTGACTTATTTGCAGAATACATCTGATTGGCATGCAAGGATACCCAGAGTATCCAGTTGCCTGTCCTTTTAATTCTCCAATCCAGTTTGACATTAATCTTAGACACTGGTCCAACAAGGTTCATTGTGAGCTTGAGAAATAACTCTCAGGACTTGACATTGAAATGAACGATTTCAGATAACTATTCTCTTCTTATGTCAGTACTGACTGTTGCTGATGTATGGTTATACATCTGCAACAAGTTTATCTCTCCACACGAGTGGCCAGATTTGCTGAGCATATGCAGCATTTATTTTGTTTTAATTCTG
Organism: Leucoraja erinaceus; assembly: GCF_028641065.1. Taxonomy (NCBI): domain Eukaryota; kingdom Metazoa; phylum Chordata; class Chondrichthyes; order Rajiformes; family Rajidae; genus Leucoraja; species Leucoraja erinaceus. Next base: position 49,648,284 of record NC_073377.1, on the reverse strand, counting down.
ACTGCTGTGTTCTTCACCTCACATTTCCAGAATGTTTTATTATTTTTATTCTTTGACTTAATTGGCTTATCTACTAACTAGATGGCACATAAAGGTCACACGGGCAACCTTGGTCTCTGTTTTATCAGAGGCATTCCCTTTGTTCTGTTCATCTTTCCTCCTTTGCAATTTAAACCACACTTGTTTTCTCACTTTTCCAGATCTGATCATGGGTCATTACTCATTAGCCTGGAACATTAGTTTTTAAACTCTTTCCAGAGGTGTTGCTGAGTGATTACAATACATTCTGTTTTTATATTTAGATTCCCAACAAACACTTTTTTCTAAGTTTCAATAAACTTTAGGGGGTTGCTGTTGGAAGAAGAAAAGAAGAAAAAAAAATTGCACCGATTAACAAACCTTTACTGCCTTTCAGCCACATGATTGCTGTCAGTCAGTCTCTTGGTATCAACCCTACTGAACCTCCACCTCCTGAAGTGGTGGTATAACTTGAAATAATACTATCTGGTTTCAATGCAAGCTGGTATTCCTAATTAAAATTTAAAAGCTTTGTACAATTTGATAATGAAAAAGTTTAACTGTTAACTGGTTTTGTAATCTGTCCTAGAATGTTCTGGATTGTAAATGAGGATGGTGTTGCAGCTTGTGTTTTGTTGAAACTCTTAATTGAAATCATTATCTGCATTCTTGTCACTAATTAATGGAATTTCTGATTTGCTTTGCAAATTAAATTTCAACTATATTTGCAGCTGTGGCAATAATTGGTGGCAGTTTAAAAATTTTTAGGTCTCTATAAGGGAATCGAGGAATGTGGGGTTAATGCAAAACAAAAAGTGGCAACGAAGTAAAACATTTACTGTGATCTTATCAAATGGTGGAGAATTATGACGAGCTGAATACCCTCTTATTTCTCATTTCATAGAGCGTGAGTATGTTTTAAAAATCCTCTGTCAATTTAGAGGAGAAGAGCCAGGTGTTCTGTGTTGGTTCAACATTCAATATGTTTGAATCGTGCACTAATTGCACCTGCTAAGTTAACTTGTAACTTCCACATTAGATGTGTAGAAATATGAAATGTGGGTCAGATCTTAATTCCTTCATTTGTTCTGAAGCACTAGGACTGGTTTGGATGAGTTGTGTTATGAGGAAGTCTGGTAAATCCTTATCCCAGCTTTGCTGACTATCACAGCTTAAATATTTTAAATTATTCTGTTTAATTTGGAGAGAAAAGAATGAATTTAATTTAAAAAAAAAAAAACATAATTAACATTAAACATGATGAAAACTTGGTCAAAACCTCCTGATCTGTCCCTTTAAAAACACTCTCGGATAATTTTGGACCTCACTGGACCTGAGCCTGTTGTTCTTTCCCTCCTCAAAATAAATATTGGAAAATCTGCCTAAGATTATACGGAGAAATGATTTAGCAAAAGTGGACAAGAAACAACACCTTGAATGTAGACTGGTGTAGAACAACCGGTGTAATTAACTAGTGTAGATTAAAAGTAGGTTCAAGGCTAAAATGTTTTTTTCATCATGAAAATATGGAGTCACCAATATCAAGAGATTCCTGGGCAACCAGGTACACCAATGATAGGAATGGGGCACATGTATTTGATACTGAGACCAAATTACCTAAATTAAAAGGGAAGTTAGAAAAACAAAGATGGCAAGGCAAAACAAAGGTTTAGATTTATTATTATTGCCATGTGTACTGAGGTGCGGTGAAAAGCTGTGTTTTGCAACCTGTCCAATCAGATCAGGTAATACTATATACTTAAATCAGTCAAATTCAATTATAATAGTTGTAGCATTGAGAAACAAGTTCAAAGCCAATCCAAAGCTTTTTTAGAAAGTTAAGAGTATGACAGAAAACAGTGAGGCTTATCGGGTACTGGAAGCAGAGGCTGTTGGTAAGGTTTTGGAACAGTTTTGATCTGTCGCCTTAAAAAAGGGTGATGGTGGTTGAGAGAAGTGTGAAATGTGGCCGAGAGGAGTATGACATTTATTTATTTGAATATTTTTAATGATAGAGGTTTAAGGATGTTAGCTGCTTTGAAAGTGGGTAAAGTGCCCAGGCCCAACCAAAATCACTGCTTGTTCGCATGGTTTTAAGCAAAGATTGCTTTGGGGCTTCTGAGATAACAAGAAGGCTAGATAGAACAGTGATTTTTATTTCCTGTAATTGACATTGGTTTTAGCAATTTTCAGCTAATTCCCATACTGCTTGCTAATTGAAATGAGAAGCCATGGGACCCAAGAGCACGTTGCATCCAAGGCTGGTCCATTTACTGACATTGAAGGATAATGGTTCCGTGGAAGCCAATTAACAATAAGCTTCTGCAGGATTTCATAGTTGGGTTTTTAGTAGTGTGTGTTAATGATTTAGACTTTATTATCCCCCTATCACAGAGGTTTGAAGACAATACAAAAAATGTCCAAATGGTTTATGGAAGAGGAGGAAAGTATTATATATGCAGGAAGAAATTGGTAGTATGCAAGTTGGACTGAAAAATGGCAAATGGAGTTTTAATTCGGAGAATCATACATATTTAAAATAGTTTTAACTGATTCAAAATTAATCTTAAGATTTTTGTCCTTTGTAATTAAGTGAAGCATATTCAACTTAACATGTCTTCACCAACCATCTCGACTAATAATTTATCAGCACCTCCTCCACATCCTTTCTATGCCTTGTATTTAATAAATGTCATGAAAGTATCTGCTTCCACCAATGCCTTGGGCAGTACGCATTAGGTGAAAAGTTATTCCTCCAATCCCAGGTAACCCTCCTATGCCTCGCTTTGTACCTATGTCTCCTTGTCTTGGACATCTCTGTTATAGGGTAAATTTTCTTGCCATCTTCCCTATCTCTCCTCCACATCATTTTGAGTACCTCCTTCAATTCTCCCACTCCTCGGGCTCCTCTGCTCCAAGGTAAACAAACTAAATCTAGCCTGTCTCCTCATAACTGAAATGCATCATCGCTGGAGAGGTTCTGTTGAATCTCCTCCGCACCTTCCCTCGTGCTGTGATGTTCCTGCTGGAGTGTTTTGAACTGTGCACAGTGCCTGATAAAACAAATGTTTTTTGATTTCAAGCAATTTTTATTTATTATTTATATTTATTATTTACTTACTAAAAACGTATTTATTTTTTATTTATAGCATTTATTTCAAGAGGGCTACAATACAAAAACAGGGATGTAATGCTGAGGCTCGATAATACGCTGGTCAGGCTGCATTTGGTGTATTGTGAGCAATTTTGGGCACCATATCTGAGGAAGGATGTGCTGGAGAGGGTCCAGAGGAGGTTTACAAGAATGATCCAAAGAATGGGTGGGTTAACATATGATGAGTGTTTGACGGCACTGGGCCTGTACTCGCAGGAGTTTAGAAGAATGAGGAGGGACCTCATCGAAACTTGCCTAATAGTGAAAGGGCCATGGATAGAGTGGATGTGTGGAGGATGTTTCCACTAGTGGGAGAGTCTTGGACAGGAGGTCATAGCCTCAAAATTAAAGGATGTTTTTTAGGAAGGAGATGAGGAGGAATTTCTTTAGTCAGGGTGATGAATCTGCGGAATTCTTTGCCATAGAAGTCAATGGATATTTTTACGGCGGAGATAGATAGATTTTTGGTTAGTACGGGTGTTGGGGGTGATGGGGAGAAGGCAGGAGAATGGGGTTAGGAGGAAGAGATAGATCGGGCATGATTGAGTGGCAGAGTAGACTTGATGGACCGAATGGCTTAATTCTGCTCCGATGATTTACGACCTTATATTCACTTTCTGTGCTTGAATCTTCCATGATTCTACATTAATGGATGCATATTCTATTCTACTTTTTAAATTACTGGCCCATTGTAGTGTTTAACTCTAACTGGATTTTCATTTCCCTGGCTTGTGTAGATTTGATGCAGTGATCTTTGAAGAAATTTGCAGGTGTGAGTCTATTTACAAATGTTTTAACCTTGGCGAAATTTTCAAAGAATTTCCCAGGCAAAGCGCAAGGATTTTTGCCAGTTGCCAAGCTGCAACTTGACAAAGGATTTTTTAATTTTGAAAAGAACAAACTTAAGTTATCCAAAGCAACAAAATAACTACTTGACAATCTCTTCAGACTGAAGAGTCCCAACAGAAACGTCGTCTGTCCATTTCCCTCCACAGATGCTGCCTAACCTGCTTAGTTCCTTCATCAGTTTTTTTGTTCAGGATTCCACTATCTGCAGTTTCTTCTGACTGAAGCCATTTGGTTGGTTGAAATACATTTATTTTATTACGAGTTATCGATGTGGGCTCCTATATATTGGCAAACCTAAGCACAGACTGGGCAATCGTTTTGTTGAACAATTTTGCTCAGTCTGTCTTGGGCTACACGATCTCCGCATTGCCAAACATTTTAACTCCCCTTTTCATCCACTTGGTAAAGTGTGAAGTAATGTACTCGTAAACATTAATATGGGGACAAGACACTGCAGATGCTGGAATAGAGAGCAAAAAAAAGGGTCTGCAGCAGGTACACTAGTGTTAGATGGCATGTACGCATGGAAATGGGCAGATAACAATGGATGGAAGGGTTGAGGCCCTTTTTCTGTACAAAGAATTTGATTGTTAGCCAAATGTTGAGTGACTGCAAGTGAGTGAAGCTGAAAAGTATCTAGGCATCTCAGTGTATGATTATCAAAAGTCTAGCAGGCAAGTCCAACAAATGGCTCAAGGTATAGGAAAATTGTGTAGTTGAAGAGGGTGTGTAACCCTCTTTGTGCATGTCTGAAAATGTTAACTTCAGAATCAGGAAACTGAAACTGCTAAATGTGGTGAAATCATTTTGAAGCCAATTTCGAAAGAAATTTGTTGTGAGTGACAAACTGCATTGTAAAATGTTTACTTGCTTCATTCTAGCTTTTATGTTTACCAATCACGGTAATAATGGGTGACCACTCTCACCTCCCATCCTGCAGTACAGCAGTTTGGGTAGCAGAAAGCTGTCCTTGTGGAACACATAAATCACTACCAAGAAATGTGATATGGAATTAAAAAAAATGATTGTTTTTAGGTGGGGGGGGGGTTGATATGTTGGGTGAGATTTTTATACTTCGTTATTTGTGTTGGCCCTGGTTTGTTAGCCCATTAATTCATAATTTATTTGTGTATCTGTCTGTATGATATAGGTCTCTAGCCAACTACAGGAACCAAGCTGACAAAAATCCTTTATTTGGACTTCCCAGATCCTAATAAACAGTAAAATGGATGATTTTGAGCCTCTGTTACCTGATGTCATTACTGATAAAACACCTGATGTTGAACATGGAGGCAAGCCGGAATTAAATTCAAGAAGGTAGGATTTTAAAGATTTTTTTGAAGAGCAAGTATTCGTTATTGTCCCAATAGTAACTGTTTTTTTCTGAACCTGGGTGAAAAACACTTCCAGTGTACAAATGCATTTCATTTTGTGCAAATCCATACCCAGCAAATATTATTCTTGTGTTTTATTTAAAATATAACTACAACTTAAAGCTGCTCATTGAAGAGTTTGAGATAATATACCTTACTCCTTCGTGGAAAAGATCATATTAAATGATTACAAAAAACAATTGCAATCAAGGCAATTGTTTTTTTTCCCCTTGAACTTCACAAAGCACTGATTATTCACAGAACCTCTTGATTGTAAATATTGAAACATTGTTCACCTGCAAACACTTGTCATTCACTCAATTATTGCCAAAATTGCATTAAGCACAAACTGCGAGAAAATAAATGGTTACTTTGGAGGTTTACTGAAGCATGTGGCTATCTCGGCCCCTAAGCATTAGATTTAAATTGGTTAACTTGCCAAAGACCATGAGACCTTGTGTTTCACCATTTAGTGTTGCACCCAGGCAGCCATTCCAGATTGCTTTTTATATTGTATTATGCATTATCCTTTGATAGGCAGAATAGATGTAGAATTTACTTTAGACTTCAGAGATAGTGTGGAAACAAGCGCTTCGGCCCACCGTCCACGTTGACCAGCCATCACCCTGTACACTAACATTGTCCAACACCACTGGGGACAATTTACAATTTTACCAAAGCCAATTAACCGACTAACCCTCATGTCTTTGAAATGTGGGAGGAAATTGGAGCACCCGGAAAAAACCCATGCAGTCACGGGGAGAACATACAAACTCCATACAACCAGCACCCGTAGTCAGGATCGAACCCAGGTCTCGGTGCCACTGTACATTATTATAATTTAGATTATGGTCTCCTATTTTTAAGTTAATATGAATTGATTGAATTTTTAAATATCTTGATTTTTACCCAGACAGATTTACAATGTCATTAGTGGATACAAGAAACTGCAGATGCTGGTTTACTAAAAATATTAAAAAAAAGTGCTAGATTAACTCAGTGGGTCAGGCAGCATTTCTGGAGAACATGGATAGGTGACGTTTCAGGTCAGGACTCTTCAGACTCATTGCGGGAGGGGGGGGGGGGGGGGGGGGGGGGGGACAACTCAGCGGGTGAGATGACATCTCCGGAGAAAAGGAATAGGTGATGTTTTGGGTCGAGACCCTTCTTCAGTCTGAAGGGTCTCAACCCAAAACATCACCTATTCCTTTTCTCCAGAGATGCTGTCTGACCCGGTTCGTTACTCCAGCTTTTAGTGTCTATCTTCGGTTTTTTTCATCGGCTGAATGTGGATAAAGGCCAGAGATAACCAGGGCTCTCACTTAACTTTTTTTCCCTGTTGCCAGCCGGGCAACCTTGACAGCTTTTTAGGTTGCCAAATGACAGCATTCGCATATTATGATCAAGAAAGAACTGCAGATGCTGGAAAATCGAAGGTAGACAAAAGTGCTGGAGAAACTCAGCGGGTGCAACAGCATCTATGGAGCGAAGGAAATGGGCAACGTTTCAGGCTGAAACCCATCAGTCTGAAGAAGGGTTTCGGCCCGAAACGTTGCCTATTTCCTTCGCTCCATAGATGCTGCCGCATCCGCTGAGTTTCTCCAGCACTTTTGTCTACATTCACATATTATTTCTGCTTCAAATAACTCACAAACTAAACATATTCACCAATCAAGACATGATATATACCACAATGACATGCAGCAAAATTATAATACAATATCTCAACTCTTTTTACACATTGCAATTAATGCAATTTCTATTAGTTCTTTCCACTTCCAAATAAAAATGTGGTTGGATTATTCAGCGTATGATCAACCTGTGTCAATAAATCCTTGACCATGGTAACATATATGCTTAACCATGCACACTACAGATTGATGCAAGCATGTTTTCTGTGAAGGACCGAAAATTACCATGACATGGCCATAGCATGTGTCGTTATTGCTATTGGCACAGAGGCACTGTGGCTTCCCACATAATATATCCATAACAAAATATACAGGTTGCAAAGGAAATTTCTAAAGGCATTTTATGATAATAGCTGTTAAAACCGACTATACCCACCTGACAGGTTAAACATTACACTAACTGACAAGAGATGTCCAAAAGACATAACTGCAGCAAATGTTCTTTTGGTAATATGTTTAAAGGTGTCAAAACAAATGATAACATTGGGAATTAAAACACATTTGATTGCATTCCGTTATCAAACATAGTCAATGTTCGCTCTGAAGACCATGAAGCACAATAGGGTCTGGGGGTGTGTGAATCAGTGGGGGGTGGATAGATGGCGAATGCAATCGGTGCAGAATGGATGGATTGCGGCAGGTGAATTAGTACGTGTTGGTTGGAGTATGTAAAATTGTGAGGGGAGAGCACGGGGGATGTCAGTGGTGTTGAATGGGGGGGATCAGTACAGGATGAATGGGGTAGACCAAAATGCTGGATAAATTCAGCGGGTGAGGCAGCATCTATGGAGCGAAGGAAATAGGCAGCGTTTCGGGTCGAGACCCTTCTTTAGACGGTTCCCCCCATTCTTCTTCAATGTGGATCGGAGTTGTGGACCGATACATGTGGATCGGAGGGTCTGTGCAGGATGAATGGGTGATCACTACAGGATGAATGCGGGGAGTCAATATAGGATGAATGGGGGATCAGTACGGGTTGAATGAGGGGATCAGTACAGGATGAATGAGGGGATCAGTACGGGATGAATGGTGATCAGTAAAAGATGAATGGGAAGATCATTATAGGATGGATGGGGGGGATTGGTGTAGGGTAAATGGAGGGTGGGTCAGTATGGGATGAATGGGAGGATCAGTGCAGTATGAATGGGGGGAGAAGTGCAGGATGGATGGGAAGGGGGGTCAGTTCTGGATGAATTGGGGGAACCAGTGTAGGATGAATGGGGGGGGGGTGGCAGGAGAATCAATGCAAAGTGGGTAGGGTGATGAATAGATTGGGGGGGGGGGGGGGGGGGGGTAGATAGGGGAGGGTAGTACAGGGGGTGTCAGTGAGGATTGAATAGAGGAGAAAATGGGGATCAGGGATGGAGAGGAGGGGTCCCAGGATAAGAGAGGTGGAGGAAGGGCAGAGGAGGTGGGGAGGAAGGAAGGTCAGCGCTCTTTGGACAGCATCGCCCCGCTGCCTTAGCCGTCCCTGTCCAACGCCGAAGTGCCGCCGCCAATGGTGGTGGCGGTTGAGATCTCGCCACCGCCTCCCCTCCTCCGCCAGCCGAAAGGAAGGTGCTGGACCGAGCGGTGCAGCTCAAAGATCCTATAGCTATAGGATCTTTCATGCAGCTGCGTCTGACGGCGAAAGGAGACCTCCCCCTCTCCCCCTCCCTCCTCCCGACCTTGGCGAGTGAGAGGGGTTGTTTTGGAAGCGCTGTTGGTGGATTTGCAAACAGCGGCCGTTATCAGGGCGATAGTGGCCGCTGCTTGCAAACCACCAAACGGCGCTTTCAAAACAACCCCTCTCGCATGCTGAGGTGGGGGAGAGGGCGGCCTCCTTCCACCGGGCGGGGTGCGGGAGGAGGAGGTGGTGGAGCCGCTGCCGCTGTTCGGGGCCCATCATTCGCTCCGACCCTTCGTCACCGTGCACCTAGTATCTTTGCCCCGCAATACAGCCGCCGCCGACACGAAATGTCACGTTCCTATTCTCTAGAGATGCTGCCTGACCCGCGGGTTTACTCCAGGTTTTTGTGTCTATCGGTATAAACCAGTATCTGCGTACCAAGCCGGGTAAAATGAGTCGGCGTTTAGGTTGTCCGGCGGCACTTTGGGTGGTCAATGGCACCCGGGCAACCACTAATTTCGAGCCCTGATAATATGACGGGTGTGAGACAAAAAGATAGAAGGGTTGCAAATTGTGTAGTGAGAGAAAAGAATGAAGGTGGTAAGCAAGTTGGAGGGGAGAAATAGGTGCAAGTCCAGGTGGGGGAGAGTGGTAGGGGAGGATGAGGGGAGATGTGATTACGATCCATTGATTGTGCATCATTGCATAACATGGGTTCGCAGTTTGAAAGAGGGATGAGTGCTACTGCTTTCATACGTTTGGACAGGGAAGAAAATTAATGTTATTGCATGTGATTTGCTTTTCATGTTGAGTGGATATCTAAAGATTGTATTTGTAGGTAATTGTTTTTGTGGATGTAAAATGTGTAATCTTGCTTTTAGACCTTTTCATGTGCCACGCAACAACCTGCATGGCAACATATCCCCAAATGAGCAGGTAACAGCAGAAGCTTCAGCAATGAACAGTCGTATACAGTATTATAGCAAGTTGACCACTACGCACAAAACACTGGTAAGATTTTTTCAATTTAGTTTCTCGCGAGTATTGGTAATTTTGGAGGATAATGCAAAAGAGCTCTTAATTTCGAAGAAGTGGAAGAGGAAGGAAAATTTGGAGGACGGGGGGAAAGCAGTAGAAACCTAATGAGCATAAAACAATTCACAGCTATAAAACTACTTCTGTGCTGTTATTTTGCCATTAATTGGATTTGTTTGCAAGTTTTGGTCTGTAACTGAACGAGGACACAACAGCTGCATAGAATTAATTTTGTGAGTAACCATAGCGGAGGTGTTTAGCGAAACGATCGCCGAGCCTGCACTTGGTCTCGCCGATGTACAGAAGTTTTTCAGCGAAACGATCGCCTAGCCTATTTTTCAGCGAAACCGAGCGCAGGCTCGGTGATCATTTTGCTGAACACCTCCGCCCTGTCAACCTACCTGACCTCCTGGTTGTTCAGCACTTTAACTCCCCCTCCCATACCCAATCTGACCTTTCTGTCCTGGGCCTCCATTGTCAGTGAGGCCTAGTACAAATTGGAGGAACAGCACCTCATATTTCACTTGGGCAGCTTACAACCCAGCGCTATGAACATTGACTTATCTAACTTCAACTAGCCCTTGCTTTCCCCCTCCATCCCCTCTCCCTTCCCAGTTCTCCCACTAGTCTTACCGTCTCCGACTACATTCTTTGCCTTTGTCCCGTCCACTCCCCTGACATCAGTCTGAAGAAGGGTCTCAACCCAAAACGTCACCCATTCCTTCTCTCCAGAGATGCTGCCTATCCCGCTGAGTTACTCCAGCATTTTGTGTCAACCTTGAGATAAAACACTTCAGGCTAGACATCAGATGAAGTGCATTTCAGTTTGCATTTCAGTTTTCGTCTATTCATGCAGGCTGCGTTGAAAACCTTTAAAATAAATGGAGAGAAGATCAAGATTAATCATTTGGGAAATTCTAGGGGTAGAAAAAAGCTTAAGGTGGCACTGCACAGAACCATAGATTTCATACTTCAATTTGCAGTTGTAACTCCCATAAATAAGTTAATAGATAAATGGCTCCTTTTAGAGGAATAAAGAAAATAAACAAGGGCAAGTGGGTGATGAAATTCTTGTAAGAAAGGAGTAGGTTTTAAAAATGGTGTTTGGGAGGGTAATGTATAATGTAAATTAAGAAACCACTGTAATGGAGGAAATCTAGTGGTCACATAGCAAACTAAGAGTTAAAATAAATGTTTTTTTTCAGGCCAGAGGTCTGTAACTAGTGTTGTACCTGAGAGTTCAGTTTTGAAGTTTGCTGATACAACTGGTGGAAAGGCATGCCGTGATGACAACATTGTGATTATGCGACAGGGTATTGATAATTGAGCGATTGGGAGAATCTGGCAAATGAAGTTTAATTCGGGAAAGTGTGAAGTAATGCACTAGTAAACAGTAAAACGTAGATAAGACACTGCAGATGCTGGAATATAGAGCAAAAAAAAAGGATCTGCAGCGGGTTAGATGGCATATGTGGATGGAAATGGGCAGACAACACTGGATGGAAGGGTTGAGGCCCTTTCTCTGTACAAAGAATTTGATTGTTAGCTAAATGTTGAGAGACTGCAAGTGAGTGAAGCTGAAAAGTATCTAGGCATCTCAGCGTATGATTATCAAAAATCTAGCAGGCAAGTCCAACAAATGGCTTAGGAGGCCACAGTCTGTCTTTATTGCAAAGGGGATGGAGGTTAAATAGGAAAATTGTATAGTTGAAGAGGGTGTGTAGCCAAACTTTGTGCATGTCTGAAAATGTTAACTTCGGAATCAAGAAACTGAGACTGCTAAATGCGGTGAAATCATTCTGAAGCAAATTTCGAAAGAAATTTGTTGAGTGACAAACTGCATTGTAAAATGTTTACTTGCTTCATTCTCGCTTTTATGTTTACCAATCAAGGTATTAATGGTGACCACCCTTACCTCCCATCCTGCAGTACAGCAGTTTGGGTAGCAGAAAGCTGCCCTTATGGAATACATAAAACACTACCAAGTAATTAGATGTGGAATAAAAAATAACAGAATTGTTAGGTGGCGGGGGCATTTTTACTTCAATCAGCATTTCTCTGCATATACAAAAATAATGTGACTGCAGAAAGTTGTGATACGGATGTTTTTCTAAATGGGGGAGAAGTGGGTGATGAAATTCTTGCAAGAAAGAAGTAGGTTTTAAAAATGGTGTTTGGAAGGGAAATGTATAATGTAGGCAGATATGGTCTGGTGCAGGGCAGTGGTAGTGCAGGGAAGTCATATTGTGGGCACAAATGTGAAATTATAACTGATAATAATGAGGCAGAGAGTGGAGAAGGGACCAAAGTTAGATCAATTGTGCATTTTTGAAGATGGAGAGGTTATGGAGATAGGGAGAATTAGGCATTAATATGAATAAGAAAATGATAACTTTTAAATGGGAGATAGGAAAAATGTGAATGGTGTGAAACTGGAAACATAGAAAATAGGTGCAGGAGTAGGCCATTCGGCCCTTCAAGCCTGCACCGCCATTCAATATGATCATGGCTGATCATCCAACTCGGTATCCTGTACCTGCCTTCTCTCCATACCCACTTTAGCCACAAGGGCCACATCTAACTCCCTCTTAAATATAGCCAATGAACTGGCCTCAACTACTTTCTGTGGCAGAGAATTCCAGAGATTCACCACTCTCTGTGTGAAAAATGTTTTTCTCATCTCGGTCCTAAAAGATTTCCCCCTTATCCTTAAACTGTGACCCCTTGTTCTGGACTTCCCCAACATCGGGAACAATCTTCCTGCATCTAGCCTGTCCAACCTCTTAAGAATTTTGTAAGTTTCTATAAGATCCCCCCTCAATCTTCCTAAATTCTAGTGAGTACAAGCCGAGTCTATCTAGACTTCAATGTTTTATGAAAGATTTGAAGACTGAGAAACATGTCAGCACGAAGGTAAAAACAAAATATTGGAGTAACTCAGCGGGGCAGGCAGCATCTCTGGAGAGAAGTAATGGGTGACGTTTCGGGTCGTGGCCCTTCTTCAGACTTCTTCTTGCATATGGCGTACACAGCCTAAAGTTGTAGGACAACTTGTTCTATTTGATCTTATTTGATTGTACACGCCGGGTTGATTGCATTCGTTGAAACAGGGCGGACCACGTGAAGGTTGCAATCTCCCACCCCTTCTTCAGACTGATGTCATGGGAGTGAGCGGGACAGAGATAGAACGTAGTCAGAGACAGTAAGACTGGTAGGAGAACTGGAATGGGGAGGGGATGGAGAGAGAGAGAGGGGGAAAGCAAGGGATATTTGAAGTTATTTGAACATATTAGCACTCTGTACTGTATAACAGTGTGTAGAAGTTGGCGTGTAGATTTACCTGGGCATAGAAAATCGTGTTAATTAATAAGTAAAGATTGTAACAGAAGGAGCTAACAAAAATGTGGAGTACTTTTCTCTGTAGACTGCTAAAATGTATTATTTTTACAGGTACCACCTCATCATGTAATTCCATCTGAAGAGGAAATTTATGTTTACAGTCCTTTAGGTAGTGCTCTGCAATTTGAAAGCAGCATAGATGGGTTTGGAAAGAATCCCAGCATAGTGACTATGTATGTATGTTTCTCGGTTAACCTCGTATAATTGTTTTTTTACAAAATATTTTTGACTGGAATTTTGACCAAAGAATCTGAATTAGCACTGCATATTTTATACAACGTGGGAGGAGACTATTTAGCATATTGAATCCGTGGCATCTCCCAGTGCAATCCCATCAATCCTATTTCCCTGATTATTTCTCAGCAACTCTTTCTATTTCACATGCCCATCAACTCCTGCCTGTGGCTCAGCTACATTTGAGGTAACTTGTTAGGTTACTTTTGAGTTGCCAATTTACTTGCCAATCATATCTGGAATGTGGGTGCAAACCAACCCATCAGGGAGAATCTGCAATCACAGAACATGCATGCCTCTATACAGATGGTCTGGGGAGGGAGTATTGAAGTTGGGTCACTGGATCTGTGAGGCAGAAGTTCCACCAGCTATTCCACCATGCTACCCTGTAAATGCATGTTCTGAAGATAACATTGTTGATAACTACACGAGCAAAGAACTCACATATTTGATGCCATTTGATAGTGTGCTTCAAAGGTTGAAAAAAAAACTGATCTAATTTCTACGAGGAGAAAATTTGAATACATTTTATTTATTTCTAGATTTTCTATTTGGAATACCATGATGGGTACATCCATATTGAGCCTTCCTTGGGCATTGAAAGAGGTTAGAAGATTCTTGTGCATTTCTGCATTTTTCACCAATATTGTATCATCAACGTTTATTTTGTTCTGGAACCCAAATGGAGTGTTGCAATTCCACAAGATTGTTTCACGCTCTGATTTCAGACAATAAAACATTTTCTTCCTTTTCCCATTTAGGCAGGATTTACTTTTGGGATTATCTTGATCATTCTAATGAGCATGCTGATGCTCTATTGTTGTTATCGAGTAGTGAAATCTCGACAGACAATAGGTGTGTATATTTATTATTTTTGTAATCAGATTTTGAATATGATGAGAACAATTATTGCACTAAGGTGAAGGTAAATGTATCTTGAAGGGGACAGCTTGGTGAAAAGTAATGTATTTGTATCGTGATGACTCGTATATCACTGCTCTCTTTAATGTCTTGTTGTAGAAATAAAACTTTCTAATATTGTCCAGATGAAACATTTTGGAAAATTAGCTACTTGGTTTGGGAATTATTACACTGAATCTTTGTCTACTGATTTGCTATTTACGTACTCATAAGATTACCATCAGGCCCCATCTCAAATTGTCAGAATGAAAAGTCAAACATTTTCTAAATAAATATAATGATAGATGTTCAGATCACATATCACAGCTACTGTGTCATATTTGAATAGAGAGCGGTCTTTATTAATATATTCTTTGAGATTTTTAGTTTGTTTCACTTTAATCAATGCAGTAGTTTGTTGGCTAATATTTCTTTTTAAGTATTAAACATCCAGTATGTTTAATTCATACTCGTTAATGTAAATGGATTGGTTAGCAAGATGACAAAATTTGGTGGAATTGCAACTTTTAACCTTCCCAAAATAGACTGAGACTATCATATATCCAAGGGCTTAGATGAGGTGGAATGTGTCATGTGTGTTCATGAGTTTTCTCAGGCAATATGAAGAGGACCCTACAAGGGAGATGGCAAAGTATGACTGAGGTGTCAGTGGGTGAGCACTTTGGGACGAGCTTTAAAATATTTACTAACTTTAAAATATTTATGGATAAAGATGGTGCGGGTCCACAAGTCGGTTCCAAATTGTGATAAATATAAAAGAATATTAAATGGTCTGCATATGTTCATTTTGGAGGTTTATATCCCATTTCCATGCTAATTTAATTGAATTATGCTAGAGTTACTCAGCCGGTTAGGCAACATCTCTGTAGAACATGGATAGGTGACACTTATCCATAGGTGAGGTTTCGGATTGAGACACTTAACTGTTGGTTACGTCCTGTATTGTTTGAATAATCAAGGCTTAATCATATACTAAAATGAATTTCTTTTCTTTCCCGAAGTTCATATCGATACATCAAGCTGGGAATTTCCCGATGTCTGTAAATATTATTTCGGTTCCTTTGGCCAGTGGTCCAGTCTTTTTTTCTCTGTAATTTCCTTGTATGGAGCCATGATTGTTTACTGGGTCCTTATGTCCAATTTCCTTTACAACACTGGAATATTTATTTACAGTAAGTAAAAAAAGAAATGCCTTATCTCTTTCATTTTGGATTTTAGTGCAGTCAAAGCCTGTTTATTTCAAAATGTAAATGCTACCATGACTAATTCAATTAATCTAGTCCAGCCTGTGAATGCGGAGCAGAACAACAGACAGCCAACCATGTCATCTCTGGGTGCCCGCTCTACCACCCACCAAATGGAACTCGGGGCCTGGCAGACATTGACCTGGCTGAGACAACAACCTGGCTGCTAAACACCCGGCTTGAGATCTAACTATTCCTTTGGTTTATGTTTAATTCACAAGAAGACGAAAATCCAATTATTTAAATTAACTTCTTAATTTCGGTCTGGCCTTTTCAACCATTACTTTGGGAAATGTTTTATAATAGTAGAATAAAATGATTTGGATCGATCAGTGCTGCCTTGGTTTGTGTGTACAAATTGCAGGCAGAAAAATGTCAATGTCCAACTACTGTTGATATAAGCTAGTGTAAGGAAGTGTATTTAATTGTGGATAAGGAACTTAATGATAGCTTGGTTTCATCTACCATGTTCGATTTAATTGTTTTCCAGATCATGTTCACAATATGTCAGAAGTAAACCATGTTTTGAGTACAAATGGAAGTTATAAAGGTAGGATTATTCGTTGAAAGTTCTATTTAAATAATTTAAATATTTCCTGTCATTAAAAAATACACATTCATCTGTATTTTAAACTGAGATCAATTGGTGACGACATTGTTAAGACATTTGTCAATGCTAAATGCAACCAAATATTACTATGATGATCCTGGTTAAGTAAGAAATATTATTTGCTGTTTGCATCTTCTCTGATGCCTTTACATAGAATTGTTAGCCAGAAATCTGGGAGCTGAACAGGTGACCAAGTTATCCACTATCATGATGAGTTTGTTCTGTGGTTGGAAATGCCTATCTTAAGGTGGAAGAACCATCTCTAATCTGAACTGGTTTATGAAAAATGTTTTGTGTGAATATGGAAAGAGTAACAGGACGTGTCTGCTGAAGCGAATATAATTTAAACCAAAAATCTCATGTTTCCTAATGTTAAATAGCCACACTCATTATTTTAAAGTAACTTGTTACATGATAATAAAAAAACTTGTTACATGATAATAAAAAAACTTGTTGCATGATAATAAAAAAAATGTGTTACATGATAATAAAAGAGCTCATCACTGCCTCAAAATTGATTTTTTTTTGGCATCAAAATTATTTTTATCTGTTAAATACTTGCATCGTTCAAATAAAATGTCACATTTTAAGTACATTTTGAATTGATGTTGTATCAGAAGAAAATTACATGCAAGTTAGAACGATTTAATTAATTACTGCCCCCTTTGTTTCCAAGAAGTAATTTCAACTAGGCACTTATTGGGTACCATCAGCAGCAGTAAAATCGGGTGAAACTAATTTGTTCCAGGTGAATGACGAGCTATTTAATTTAAAGGCAAAGATTGCAAAATGTTTGAGGAGCTATTTTGAACACAAACTTTTAAGCAATGATAGAAACATCGAAACATAGAAAATAGGTGCAGGAGTAGGCCATTCGCCCCTTCGAGCCTGCACCGCCATTCAATATGATCATGGCTGATCATCCAACTCGGTATCCTGTACCTGCCTTCTCTCCATACCCCCTGATCCCTTTAGCCACAAGGGCCACATCTAACTCCCTCTTAAATATATAGCCAATGAACTGGCCTCAACTACCTTCTGTAGCAGAGAATTCCAGAGATTCACCACTCCCTGTGTGAAAATTTTTTTCCTCATCTCGGTCCTAAAAGATTTCCCCCTTATCCTTAAACTGTGACCCCTTGTTCTGGACTTTCCCAACATCGGGAACAATCTTCCTGCATCTAGCCTGTCCAACCCCTTAAGAATTTTGTACGTTTCTATAAGATCCCCCCTCAATCTTCTAAATTCTAGCGAGTACAAGCCAAGTCTATCCAGTCGTTCTTCATATGAAAGTCCTGACATCCCAGGAATCAGTCTGGTGAACCTTCTCTGTACTCCCTCTATGGCAAGAATGCCTTTCCTCAGATTAGGAGACCAAAACTGTACGCAATACTCCAGGTGTTGTCTCACCAAGACCCTGTACAACTACAGTAGAACCGCACTGCTCTTATACTCAAATCCATTTGCTATGAATGCTAACATACCATTCGCTTTCTTCAGTGCCTGCTGCACCTGCATGCCTACTTTCAATGACTAGTATACCATGACACCCAGGTCTCGTTGCATCTCCCCCTTTCCTAATCGGCCACCATTCAGATAATAGTCTACTTTCCTGTTTTTGCCACCTCACATTTATCCACATTATACTGCATCTGCCATGCATTTTCCCCATTTCACCCAGCCTATCCAAGTCACCTTGCAGCCTCCTAGCATCCTCCTCACAGCTAACACTGCCTCCCCAGCTTTGTGTCATCCGCAAACTTGGAGATGTTGCACTCAATTCCCTCCTCCAAATCATTAATATATATTGTAAATAGCTGGGGTCCCAGCACTGAGCCTTGCGGTACCCCACTAGTCACTGCCTGCCATTGTGAAAAGGACCTGTTTACTCCTACTCTTTGCTTCCTGTCTGCCAGCCAGTTCTCTATTCACATCAATACTGAATCCCCAATGCCGTGTGCTTTAAGTTTGTATACTAATCTCGTATGTGGGACCTTGTCGAAAGCCTTCTGAAAGTCCAGATGCAACACATCCACTGGTTCTCCCTTATCCACTCTACTAGTTACATCCTCGAAAAATTCTATAAGATTCGTCAGACATGATTTACCTTTCATAAATCCATGCTGACTTTGTCCAATGATTTCACCACTTTCCAAATGTGCTGCCATCCCATCTTTAATAACTGATTCTAGCAGTTTCCCCACTACCGATGTTAGACTAACTGGTCTGTAATTCCCCATTTTCTCTCTCCCTCCAATCCCCAGAATCTAAAGTGTTTTGAAAAATTATCACTAATGCATCCACTATTTCTGGGGCTACTTCCTTAAGTACTCTGGGATGCAGCCTATCTGGCCCTGGGGATTTATCGGTCTTTAATCCATTCAATTTACCTAACACCACTTCCCGGCTAACCTGGATTTCACTCATTTCCTCCATCTCATTTGACCCCCGGTCCCCTGCTATTTCCGGCAGATTATTTATATCTTCCTTAGTGACCTGTCACGTTTAATTAGTGTTCACCTGCTTGTTTGTTATTGTGCTTTTGCTTCATTGGATACTTCTGAAATTACTTTCAGAAGTATCTCATGTTTTACGTTACGTTTACTATGAATTATATTTATTTACTTTCAATTTACTTTCAATATTTCTTTGGACTTTGTTTTCTCCTTGCATCTCAGTAGAACTGTCTCACACTTTATTGCTTAAGCCAAATTCAAGGTAATAGCTTGAGGCTACTTAGTGAATTAGAATAGTGATGACATCTTGCATCCCCCATTATACAAAAGAGGATTAGAATAGTGAAAGAATCTGTATTGTAGGGAGTTTAATCTTATACTCAAGTAATCTAGAGCTTTTAGGAGTTTATCAAACTACTTGTGCATTTCTTATGACCAATACAATACAATACAATATTTATTCAATGTCATATGAATCTCAGTGAGGCTCAAACAAAACTCTGTTTCTACAGCCATACAAACAAAACAATTCCTACAAAACACACAAACAATTCAATTCACACAAACATCCATCACAGTGAATCTCCTCCTCACTGTGATGGAAGGCAAGTCTTTTCTCTCCCCTGTACACCATTTTCCCCGATGTTGAAGCCCCAGCCGGGCGATGGTAAGTCCCACGGCCATTAAAGCCATGCCGGGCGATGTACGGCCCCGCTGCAGGTCGTTCCAACCCCGTGCACGGGCTGGAGAAGTTGCGTTGCGGGAGCTCCGAAAAACGGTCTCTCACCCGGACCCGCGAGCTCCCAATATTACAGTCCACAGGCCTGCAGCTGGAGCCTCCGAGCTCCGGAGTCAGGCCGCAGCAGCTTTGTTTGAAGATAACTGATAAATAGACAAAATGGTACTGTGTTCCTAATGGGAAAAGGACATAACAATAATGTATTTTCCTTCAATCGATCCCTAAAAAAATCAAAATTGAATAGTAATCGTTAAAGCTCTGGAACCAGATTTTGAGAATGAATTTGAACAGGACATTTGTCTGCTTTATTTTTACATTAGAGATACAATCCTACATATAATAATTGACCAATTTCAATTTGCTTTCAATAAAAGCAATAAGAATGACATTGTCATAATGTTTCTGTGGGATAATGTAGGATGTTCACTGAAGCACCTATTTGTTTATCAGGATTCTCCTTGATTTTTGAAGATTGTAACATTTTGTACAGAACTTGCAGGTCTGAGTCAATCTTATCTTTCTGATTTCAGTTATTTGTCCAAACCCACCTGGAGTTCATGTGATAAATTCCACAGACATGTCCATCATCGTCAGCAATGACACAGCCTTCCATGAGTTTCAGAAGTGGTGGAGTAAAACAAATGCTGTTCCTTTCTACCTCATTTTACTATTATTGCCCCTTCTCGGCTTCAAATCTGCTTCATTTTTTGCAAGGTTCAATATTCTAGGTAAGTATTCCATTTACATCCTGATGCAACTTGTAGACATGGTTGAGCTTTACGACTTATATTTTGTTCTTTAAACAAAGTTTTTAAAAAATATTTGTAGTCTCAGCGAATCCAGGAGTTTGATTCATGAAACCATGAAACTTGGAAATCTCTTCATTTTACTTTCCAGGTTAATTTAATTGATTCAAAATATTTTTCGGAAAAATATGTTGGAATGATGGTTGATCCTGCTGAATGTTTTTAGAACAATCCCAATGGAGAGACAAGCAACTAAATTGTTACTTAGTGCAATTTAAAACTCTGTGTCATAGTCATATAACCATATAACAATTACAGCACGGAAACAGGCCATCTCGGCCCTACAAGTCCGTGCCGAACACTTATTTTCCCCTAGTCCCATCTACCTGCTCTCAGACCATAACCCTCCATTCCTTTCCCATCCATATACCTATCCAATTTATTTTTAAAAGCTAAAATCGAACCTGCCTCCACCACTTCCACTGGAAGCTCATTCCACACAGCTACCACTCTCTGAGTAAAGAAGTTTCCCCTCATGTTACCCCTAAACTTCTGTCCCTTAATTCTCAAGTCATGTCCTCTTGTTTGAATCTTCCCTACTCTCAATGGAAAAAGCTTATCCATGTCAACTCTGTCTATCCCTCTCATCATTTTAAAGACCTCTATCAAGTCCCTCCTTAACCTTCTGTGCTCCAAAGAATAAAGACCTAAATTCTAGTAAATCTCCTCTGTACTCTCTCCATCTTGTTGACATCCTTGTTATAATTGGGTGACCAAAATTGTACACCATACTCCAGAATTGGTCTCACCAATGCCTTGTACAATTTTAACATTACATCCCAACTTCTATACTCAATGCTCTGATTTATAACGGCTAGCACACCAAAAGCTTTCTTTACCACACTATCTACATGAGATTCCACCTTCAGGGAAATATAAACAGTTATTCCTAGATCCCTCTGTTCAACTGCATTCCTCAATTCGCTACCATTTACCATGTACGTACTATTTTGATTTGTCCTGCCAAGGTGTAGCACCTCACACTTATCAGCATTTATCAGCATTAAACTCCAGCTGCCATCTTTCAGCCCATTCTTCCAAATGGCCTAAATCTCTCTGTAGACTTTGGAAATCTACTTCATTATCCACAACACCCCCTATCTTGGTATCATCTGCATACTTACTAATCCAATTTACCACACCTTCATCCAGATCATTGATGTACATGACAAACAACAGTGGACCCAACACAGATCCCTGAGGCACCCCACCAGTCACCAGCCTCCAACCTGACAAACAGCCATCCACCATTACTCTGGCATCTCCCATTCAGCCACAGTTGAATCCATCTTGCTACTGCATTAATACCCAACAATTGAACCTTCTTAACCAACCTTCCATGAGGAACCTTGTCAAATGCCTTACTAAAGTCCATATAGACAACATCCACTGCTTTACCCTCATCAATTTCCCTAGTAACCTCTTAAAAAAATTCAAGAAGATTAGTCAAACATGACCTTCCAGGCACAAATCCATTTTAACTGTTCCTAATCAGACCCTGTTTATCCAGATGCATATATATATTATCTCTAAGTATCCTTTCCATTAATTTGCCCACAACTGAAGTTATACTAACAGGTCTATAATTGCTAGGTTTACTCTTAGAACCCTTTTTAAACAATGGAACTACATGCGCAGTATGCCAATCCTCCGGCACTATTCCTGTTTCTAACGACATTTGAAATATTTCTGTCACAGCCCCTGCTATTTCTACACTAACTTCCCTCAATGTCCTAGGGAATATCCTGTCAGGACCTGGAGACTTATCCACTTTTATATTTTTCAAAAGTGTCAGTATTTTTCTTTGAATCTCATAATTTCCATAGCTACTTTGCTTGTTTCCCTTACCTACATAATTCAATATCCTTCTCCTTGGTGAATACCAAAGAAAATAAATTGTTCAATATCTCCCCCATCTCTTTTGGCTCTGCAGATAGCTGTCCACTCTGTCTCTCTAATGGACCAATTTTATCCCTCGTTATCCTTTTGCTATTAATATAGCTGTAGAAACCCTTTGGATTTACTTTCACCTTACTTGCCAAAGCAACCTCATATCTTCTTTTAGCTCTTCTAATTTCTTTCTTAAGATTCTTTTTACATTCTTTATACTCCTCAAGCACCTCATTTACTCCATGCTGCCCATAATTATTGTAGATCTCTCTCTTTTTCCGAACCAAGTGTCTAATTTCCCTTGAAAACCATGGCTCTTTCCAATTTTTACTATTTCTTTTCAACCGAACAGGGACATAAAGATTCTGTACTCTTAAAATTTCCCCTTTAAATGTCCTCCATTTCTCTCCTACATCCTTCCCATAAAACTAAATGTCCCAATTCACTCCTTTTAAATCCTTTCGCATCTCATCAAAGTTAGCCTTTCTACAATCAAAAATCTCAACCCTAGGTCCAGTTCTGACCCTCTCCATAATTATATTGAAACTAATGGTATTGTGATCACTGGACCCGAAGTGCTCCCCAATGCATACCTCCGCCACCTGACCTGTCTCATTTCGTAACAGGAGGTCCAGCACTGCCCCTTCTCTAGTAGGTACCTCTATGTATTGCTGCAAAAAACTATCCTGCACACATTTTACAAACTCCAAACCATCCAGCCCATTTACACAATGTGTTTCCCAGTCTATGTGTGGAAAATTGAAATCTCCCACAATCACTACCTTGTGCTTACTACTAATATCTGCTATCTCCTTACATATTTGCTCTTCCAATTCTCGCTCCCCATTTGGCAGTCCATAATACACCCCTATAAATGTTGCTACACCTTTCCCACTTCTCAGTTCCACCCAAATAGCCTCCCTAGACGAGCCCTCTAATCTATCCTGCCAAAGCACTGCTGTAATATCTTCCCTGACAAGCAATGCAACCTCCACCTCTTGCCCCTCCAATTCTATCACACCTGAAGCAACGAAATCCTGGAATATTTAGTTTCCAATCACAGCCCTCCTGCAACCATGTTTCACTGATCGCCACAATATCATACTTCCAGGTGTCAATCCACCTTTCTTACAATGCTCCTAGCATTAAAATATACACATTTAAGAAACCCACTGCCTCTTATTCTCTGTTTATTTTATTTTTCTTCTTTCTCCCCTAGATTTTGGGTCCGAGTGCTTACCTTCTCTGCCTCCTTCCTCACACTCTGTCCACTAGCTTTCTCTATTTGAGTCCCTCCCCACAACCGTTCTAGTTTAAAGTCTCCCCAATAGCCTTTGCAAATCTCCCCGCCAGGATATTGGTCCCACTCGGGTTCAAGTGCAACCCGTCCTTTCTGTACAGGTCACACCTTCCCCAAAAGAAGTCCCAATGATCCAGAAACTTGAATCCCTGCCCACTGCACCAGTCCTTCAGCCACGCATTTATCCTCCACCTCGCTCCATTCCTACTCTCACTGTCGCGTGGCACAGGCAGTAATCCTGAGATTGTTACTTTTTTGGTCCTTTTCCTTAACTCTTCTCCCAACTCCCTAAATTCTCCCTTCAGGACCTCTTCTCTTTTTTTACCTATGTCATTGGTACCTATATGTACCACGACCTCAGGCTCCTCTCCCTCTGATTTCAGGATATCTTGGATGCGTTGAGACACATCCGAGACCCTGGCACCAGGGAGGCAAACTACCATCTGGGTCTCCTGACTGCGTCCACAGAATCGCCTATCCGACCCCCTAACTATAGAGTCCCCAATTCATATTGCCCTCCTCTTCTTTTCCCTACCTTTCTAAGCTCTTTGGCCCAACTCATCCATGCCAACCAAGATGGCCCATCTAAGCTCATCCTATCTGCATGCATTTGGCCCATATCCCTTTTCAGCCTTTCCTATCCATGTGCCTGACAAAATGTACTTTACATGTTATTGTTGTATTTCCTGCAACTACTTCATCAGGCAGTTCGTTCTATATACCCATCACCCTTGGTGTGAAAAATCTGCCTCTCGGGTCCCCATTAAATTATTCAACTCTCACCTTAAACGTGTGCCCTCCAGTTCTTCGTTCCCCTACGCTGGGGGAGAAAAGACTGCGTTCACTCTATCTATTTTTACACTCTTATGCTTTTACGCTTTGCTCTAAGATCAACCCTCAGCTTCCTGCGCTACAAGGAATGAAGTCCTAGCGTACCGAACCTCTCCCTATATATCATTGCCTCAAGTCCTGGCAACATGCTCCTAAATAATCTCTGCACTCTTTCTAGCTTAACATCAGCCTTCCAAGAAGAAGGTGACTAAAACTGAACGCAATAAAACATATGTTCATATTTTATTTGATTTGCATTGCAATTTCCTGAGAATCATTTGTTTTTGTTTTTGGAAGTTATTAAAATATCTATTTTGAAGAGCTAAGAAAATATTGGTTGTGCTTCTCTCTGCCGCATCCTATTCATGTAATTGATGTTGCTGCTGATTTAGTGACAAAGGTATCCAGGTTTGGAATGTGTTAACTTTGTACATGATTTCATCAAAATTAGATTTGGTGCTTTAATGTTTAACTCTGCTATTCTTTTTTGAGTGGAGGCTTTTGGTCCGATGTTTTATTCTAGATAGTTGGTGCTGTTACAACTTTTATTGGATTCATTTGTCATTGCCTAACCTGAGCAGTATTTTTACCGATCCACATAACAGTGCCATTTAAGTTGAATTCAAATGCTTGTGAAAATTATATTCTGAACATATAACCAAGTGTTGTTGGGCCAGCAACTGTAACCATTTGCTCGAAATGCTTTTTTTTTTCTTAGCCTGGTTAATATTGACCATCAGCTTTTAACCTGCAAATAAGAGCTTTCCAAAAACATTTATCTTCATTGTTGGGTGGAAATACTCATTGAGCATGTCATGCTAACTTTGAAAATGTTGTATCTTATTCCATTGACAATGCGTCAGTGGATGAGATATGTTGAATTCTACAGATTCGGTTAAGTTGATTGTCAAATGCACAAGTACATTGAGCTGCAGGTGCAATGAATGTGGTTTGGTAACATTATCGCACTGAAATTACATTAGCAACATGAAACTGGACAGAGGTATGCACTTGGGTATTGAAACCACTGGATGTTGAGCAATCTTTCAATGTTTTCCAAAATGTAAGTACATTTCAATGCCCAGTTTTAGGACGTTTGTTTTGTGTCTACAGGTACAATTTCAGTTGTCTATTTAATTATTTTGGTAACGCTGAAGGCGGCACAACAAGGCTTTCACTTGGAATTCCATTGGTTTGAGTCTACAAATAATTTTGTCGCAGGTAATTTTTCCAGTAATCATATTAAACTTTAATTTAGGCGTGTTTATAGAAAAGCATCAAATTCAGTTATTTTCTTCACATTAGAGGAACATACAGTGCATTCAGAAGTATTCAGACTCCTTCACTTTTTCCACAATTTGTTACGTTATAGCCTTATTGTAAAATGGATTCTTTTTTTTTTTTAAATCATTAATCTACACACAATACCCCAGAATGAAGAAACAAAAACAGGTGTTTAAAAATGTTTGCAAAGAAATTTAAAAAGATATAACTGAAATTTACATAAGTATTCAGACCCTTTGCTATGACACTCAAAGTTGAGCTTTGGTTCACCCTGTTTTCCATTGATTATCCTTGAAATGTTTCTACAACTTGATTGGAGTCTACCAGTGGTAAATTAAATTGATTGGACATGATTTGGAAAGGCACACACCTGTCTATATAAGGTCCCACAGTTGACAGTACATATTAGAGCAACAAACCATGAAGACGAAGGAATTGTCCGAAGACCTCCGAAAGAGGATTCTGTCGAGACACAGATCTGGGGAAGGGTATAAAACAATTTTGGCAGCATTGCAGGTCCTGAAGAGCACAGTTGCCTCCTTCATTCTTAAATGGAAGAACTTTGGAACCACCAGGACTCTTCATAGAGCTGGTCCCTCAGCCTGAGCAATAGGGGGAGAAGGGCCTTGGTCAGGGAGGTGACCAAGAACCCGATGGTCACTCTGACATCTCTGGAGATGGGAGAACCTTCCAGAAGGACAACTGTATCTACAGCACTCCACCAATCAGGCCTTTATGGTAGAGTGGCCATACGGGAGTCACTCCTGAGTAAAAGGCACATGACAGCCCACTTGGAGTTTGCCATAAGGCACCTAAAGGACTCTCCAGCCATGCGAAACAAGATTCTCTGGTGTGATGAAACCATGATTGAACTCTTTGGCGTGAATGCCAAGCATCACGTCTGGAGGAAACGAGGCACCGCTCATCACCCGGTCAATACCATACCTACAGTGAAGCATGGTGGTGGCAGCATCATGCTGTGGGGATGTTTTTCAGTGGCAGGAACTGGGAGATTAGACAGGATCGATGGAAAGATGAACGGAGCAATGTACAAAGAGATCCTTGGATGAAAACCTGTTCCAGAGCTTTCTGGACCTCAGACTGGCGCAGAGGTTCACCTTCCAACAGGACGACGACCCTAATCACACAGCCAAGACAACGCAGGAGTGGCTTCCTGTCAAGTCTGTGAATGTCCTTTAGTGGCCCAGCCAGAGAGCCCTGACTTGAACCTGATCGAACATCTCTAGAGGGACCTGAAATTAGCTGTGCCTCGACGCTCCCCATCCAACCTGACACAGTTTGAGAGGATCTGCAGAGAGGAATGGGAGAAATTACAGGTGTGCCAAGCTTGTAGTGTCATACCCAAGAAGACTTGAGGCTGTAATCGCTGCCAAAGGTGCCTCAAAGTACTGAGTAAAGGGTTTGAATACTTATGTAAATGTGTAATTTCAATTATTTCTTTTTAATTACTTTGCATAATTTTCTAAACACCTCTTTTCACTTTTTTAATTATGGGGTATTGTATGTAGATGATTAAAAAAAATGAATTTAATCAATTTTAGAATAAGGCTGTAACGTAACAATGTGGAAGAAGTGAAGGGGTCTGAATACTTTCTGAATGCACTGTATGCATCAAATTTCTAATTTGAGAAGATGAATTGATAACTTTTTAGTTCTGATATTTATCCTTTGAGATTAAAAATGCTTTCCAATGTATTGATATAGCTGGCAATGTCATTGTGGGTTCATTGTTATTTTGTATTTTATAACTCCCCATCTGAAAGGCTGCAATGTGATTAGTTACATTTTATAACTTTACATTTGAGACCAGTTGTGCAACATGTAATAAGATTGGGTGTGTTGTGTTGTTTTTTTTTCACTTGAAGGGTCAGATGAGTTGACCTTCCAGCACCAAAAAGTCAGCAAAGCTTTAAGCTCACATCTCCAATTTGCAAATTAACATTTAGACAAATAGGGATTCTAATCTTGGTCAAGGCTGATCAGCATTGTTCAAGAGGCAACATTTACCAGCACAGTGCTGGGGAATACAATACGTGTGTGTGTGCGTGCTTTGCTCGACCAATGAACTTTGCATGGAGTCCTGTTTTGTGCTGGCGGCTCTGAAAGCAACACCCAGCAGGATTATTTCTCTCAAATTTCTCATGAATTTGGCTTGCGGTATAATTTGTGGCGACTCAATTTTGTCAGTATAACAAGACATTTTCTTTGGTTTGTTTAGAATTCCTTATATGGATATGGTGAAGATTGTTGTTACCATCTTTGAGTCTCTTCAGTACCCACCAATGGGAATCTCTATCCCATTTGTAGGAACAGCTACAAATCAGAGACAGAATCTGCATGGAAAGGCAAGGACATTCAGGGATAGTCCGCACGACTTTTGCATAGGAAATTGTGAGCGCAATCAAGCCATACACAAGTATAACAGGTAGTGCAAAGAGAAAAATATCAGGGTGCAGAATATAGTGTTACAGCATTTGTGCTGCTACAGAGAAAAAACATTTTTTTTCAATGCAACATCTGCAATGAAAGAGGTTGCGAGATCAGGTCAATACCCTTAGCTTATGAGAGAACTGTTCAGTCGCACAAAAGCAGAGAAGGAGCTGTTGCTGAATCTGGTGTTCGGAGCTTTCAAGCTTTTGTATCTTCTGTAGGACAATCAAGTCAGGACATGCACAGTAAATGGAAGGATCATGGAGAATGTTGTGTTCCAGACACTAGGCGTCGGGTATAACGTTCCCTAAAAGTAGTGACCCAGGTCGACAGGGTGGCCCATTTGCCAAAGTGAGACGGTATATTGAATACAGGAGTTGGGATGCATGCAAAAAAGATTCACTGAGATGTTGTCAAATTGGGAAGGTTTGAGTTGCAAGGAGAGACTGGATATACTGGGTTTCTTCCCTCAGCAGATGAGGCTGAGGAGAGAAGTTAAAGCTTTATAAAATTGAGTGGTATCTTTTCACTTTTCAATCTTTTCACCAAGATAGGGAAATGAAGAAAGAGAGGGCAAAGGTTTAAAGTGAGCGGGGAAAGATTTAAGAGACCTAAGGGGCAACTTTTTGATACAAAGGGTAATGAGTACATAGAACCAATTATTAGAGGGAGTAGTACTGGTGAGTACAATTACGACACTTAAAAAGCACTTGGACAGATTCATTGGTAAGAAAAGTTTAGAGGGCAATGGGCCAGGAACAGCCAAGAGGGACGAGCTTGGTTAGAATTCGGCAAGTTAGGTCAAAGGGCCTGTTTCTGTGCTATTTAACTCTTGACGCTATGAATTGGGAAATTGAATGATGCGTATAAAAGGGTAACCATTAAAACCATGTTGCCTCAGTCCTCTGTCCACCTAATGTTGTATTTGAATATAAATAAGAACTTGTGTCAAGATCTAGTGCCAATTTCGGATGTGCCTTAAATCCACATCATGTTTGCTTGTAGATGATGTGAGGAATCCCATAATTTAACCTCACAAGATCAGGGCAGTTGTGTCCTGTTTCCCAGCGACTATTTATTCCTTAAATAACAAAATTAAAATAGTATTATGTTGCTGTTTATGGTAGCTTGCTTTGTGTTTTGCATTTTAGATGTGCTTCCTTGTCCTATGCTGAAATGCTAAATCCATGTGTGCCCTATTACTGAGAACATCGATTTACATCTTCATCATAACTGTATTTACATTTGCCTCAATGCATTAGCCCTAACACTATGCCCTCCGTAATGTTTGGGACAAAGACCCATCATTTATTTATTTGCCTCTGTACTCCACAATTTGAGATTTGTAATAGAAAAAATCACACGTGGTTAAAGTGCACATTGTCAGATTTTGATAAAGGCCATTTTTATACATTTTGGTTTCACCATGCAGACATTACAGCTGTGTTTATATATGTACCCCCATCTCAGGGCACCATAATGTTTGGAACACATGGCTTCACGGGTGTTTGTGATTGCTCGGGTGTGTTTAATTACCTCAATGCAGGTTTAAGAGAACTCTCAGCACCTAGTCTTTCCTCCATTCTTTCCATCACCTTTGGAAACTTGTATTGGTGTTTCTCAACATGAGGACCAAAGTTGTGCCAATGAAAGTCAAAGAAGCCATTATGAGAATGAGAAACAAGAATAAAAGTGTTAGAGACATCGGCCAAACCTAAGGCTTACCAAAATAAACTGTTTGGGACATCATTAAGAAGAAGGAGAGCACTGGTGAATTTACTAATCGCAAAGGGACTGGTAGGCCAAGGAAGACCTCCACAGCTGATGACAGAATTCTCTCTAAATAAAGAACAAAACCCAAACACCTATCTGACAGATCAGAAACGCTCTTCAGGAGTCAGGTGTGGATTTGTCAATGACCACTGTTCGCAGAAGACTTCATGAACAGAAATACAGAGGCTACATTGCAAGATGCAAACCACTGGTTAGCTGCAAAAATACGATGGCTGGGTTACAGTTTGCCAAGAAGTACTTAAAAGAACAACCACAGTTCTGGAAAAAGGTCTTGTGGACAGATGAGATGAAGATTAACTTGTATCAGAGTGATGGCAAGAGCAAAGTATGGAGGAGAGAAGGATCTGCCCAAGATCCAAAGGATACCAACCAATCTGTGAAACACGGTGGTGGAGGTGTAATGGCCTGGGCATGTATGGCTGCTGAAGGTACTTATCTTCATTGATGATGCAACTGCTGATGGTAGTAGCATAATGAATTCTGAAGTGTATAAGCACATCCTATCTGCTCAAATTCAAACTAATGCCTCAAAACACATTGGCTGGCGGTTCATTCTACAGCAAGACAATGATCCCAAACATACTGCTAAAGCAACAAAGGAGTTTTTCAAAGCTAAAAAAATGTCAATTTTTGTGGCCAAGTCAATCACCTGATCTGAACCCAATTGAGCATGCCTTTTAAATGTTGAAGGAGACAAGCCCCCAAAACGAGCATAAGCTAGAGATGGCTGCAATACAGGCCTGGCGGAGCATCACCAAAGAAGACACCCAGCAACTGCTCATGAATCGCATACATGCAATGCATATGCAACAAAATACTAAACATGACTACTTTCATTTACATGACATTGCTGTCTCCCAAACATTATGGTGCCCTGAAATGGGGGGGGGGGGGGAGATAACGGGGACTATGTATAAACTCTGCTGTAATTTGTGAAACATGGTGAAACCAAAATGTATAAAAATGGACTTTATTAAAATCTGACAATGTGCACTTCAACCAGATGTGTTTTTTTTAATCTATAACACAAATCAAATTGTGGCATACAGAGGCAAATAAATAAATGAAGGGTCTTTGTCCCAAACATTATAGAGTCACTGAAGCTGTACTTCGGTTGATGAATAATGATCTACTTTGATTATCCTGTGGCATCCTATTTTTTTGCTCCCCAGAATCAATGGCTGGTCATGGCCGTCCAAAGGGGGGGGGGGGGGGGGGGGGGGCTGGGTGCGCTGGGTGCGACCGGACCCCCCTTTTTTTCCCTTAAGAAAAAAAGTCACCCAAAAAAAATCAAAAAGAAAAATCGATTTATTAAAAAAACAAAAAATAAATAAAAGTTTCCACTTTGGAAACGGCCAGTTCTCTGTTCTCTCGTCCCCGGGCGGGAGTGGCTGAATCTGAACCCAACGGCTGTAACCCCAACACCAGTCGCCGCTGCGGCGGAGCCCGCTCCCCTCGCCTCCCCCTGCCGCCGGGGCCCAAGCCATCTTCTCCCCCCCCACACCACCCGCTGGGCCCACACCACCCCCGCTGGGCCCACGCCACCCCCGCTGGGTCCACGCCACCCTCGCTGACCCCCGCTGGGCACACGCCACCCCCGCTGGGCCCACGCTACCCACGCTGGGCCCAGCTGGGCACACACCACCCCCACTGGGCCTGCGCCACCTTCATCTTCGCCCCCCCCCCCCCGCAAGAAAGAGGGGGGATGTGAGAGGGGGGGAGGGGGAGACAGAGAGGGGAAGGGAGAGGAGAGAGATGGGGAGGGGAGAGGGAAAGGGGAATTATCTTGAGTGAGATTGCAAAATTAAGGTAGGTTTTAGAGCTATTATATTTTCTCCTCCATATGAATAATATTAAACAATATCAAATAATATCAAACAATTGGAACTGCTTTCTTTTCCTTGATAACAATACTGAAAAAATGAATTCCATAGTTTGTGACATAAATGCACATTTTAATGGGATCATTATATACAGATGTAACATTTCCATTTTGAGATCGGGGGGAGTGCTGGGGGCAAATATGCGTCAAGCCGATAGTTGATGAAGAGTTAAAAGATAGCCTAATCGATAAAGCGCTGAGAAGAGGAATCAGAGCTGCCAAGGAAAGATACTCTGAGAAGTTGAGGAGCAAGTTCTCAGCTAGTGATTCTTCTTCAGTTTCGAAGGGCATGTAAGAAATCGCCAGCTATAAGAGGAAAGCCCCCCGCTCTTTGGACAATCGTCAGCTGACGAACAACCTGAATGAGTTTTACTGCAGGCTTGAAAATCAGAAACGTAACCCTGAAACCCCCTCCCCAACAAACACAGCCAGACCCCGGTCTGCAAAGAATGGACCAGGCATCCTCTACTTCCCATTCGCCACTTCACACCTACTTAAGGCAAGACTCCAATATGAAAAGAGTGGAACCTTTCCCACTCCACCCAACCACTTCACACCCACTCACAGCCTGACCTTAGTCTGCAAAGACTGGGCCCTTCTACACCCACCCCACTCCATTCACCACTCCACTCCAATCACCACTTCACACCTTATGTGCACCTCCACAGACACCTCTGTCAAGCTTCTCAAGTTTGCAGATGACACAACCCTGATTGGACTGATCCAGGATGGGGATCTCTGTACTCTTTTCAGTTTGACATCTTTCCTATAACATGGTGCCCAGAACTGAACACAATATTCTAAATGCGGTCTCACCAACGTCTTATACAACTGCAACATGACCTCCCAACTTCTATGCTCAATACTCTGACTGATGAGGGCCAAAGTGCCAAAATACTTTTTGACCACCTGATATACCTGCGACACGACCTTCAAGGAACCATGCAACCATCAACCATTCCTCTGCCCATCTGGCTAATTGATCCAGATCCTGCTGCAATCTTTCACAACCATTTTGACTATCTGCAAAACCACTCACTTCTGTATCATCAGCAAACTTGCTAATCTTGCCCTGTTCTGTGACGTTTCAGAGTGCTGGAGTAACTCAGCGGGTCGGGTGAGTATAGAAGTTGGGAGGTCATTTTGCAGTTGTATAAGAAGTTGGTGAGGCCGCATTCAGAGTATTGTGTTCAGTTTTGGGCACCATGTTATAGGAAAGATGTCATCAAACTGGAAAGGGTACAGTGAAGATTTATGAGGATGTTGCCAGGACTAGAGAGCCAGAGCTATAGGGAGAGGTTGAGTAGGCTGGGACTCTATTTCATGGAGCACAGGAGGCTGATGGATGATCTAATAGAGGTGTATAAAATCATGATTTGAATAGATATGGTTGAGTCTTTTGCCCAGAGTAAATGAATTGAGGAGCAGAGGACATAAGTTTAAGGTGAAGGGCAAAAGATTTAATAGGAATCTGAGGGGTATGTTTTTCACACAAAGGGTGGTAGGTGTATGGAACAAGCTGCCAGAGGAGGTAGTTGTGGCAGGGACTATCGCAACATTTAAGAAACAGTTAGACAGGTACATGGATAGGACAGGTTCGGAGGGATATGGATCAAACGTGGGCAGGTGGGACTAGTGCAGATGGGTCATGCTGGGCCGAAGGGCCTGTTTCCACACTGTATCACCCTATGACTATCTTTCCCTCTCAAACCCATTCTCCCGCCTTCTCCCCATTACCTCCGACACCCCTATCAATCAAGAATCTATCAATCTCCTCCTGAGAAATGTCCATTGACTTGACCTCCACAGCTGTCTGTGGCAATGAATTCCACAGTTCACCACCCTCTGACTTAAGAAATTTCTGCTCACCTCCTTCCTAAAGGAATGTCTTTTAATTCTGAGCCTGTGGCCACTGGTCCTAGACTCTCCCACTAGTGGAACCATCCTCTCCAAATCCATTCCAGGTTTTTAACCAGGCTGGGACAGACGGCAACAGCTTCACACCATTTCCCAAAGCTTGTGTCCTGTCCTGCATCACCCAAGGCAGCAGAGACATTATAGGAGAGGGCAAGCACTGTAACAAAGTAGCTCACGATGGTTTGCGTAACATTCAGGAATGTCTATGCATGGCACATCATGAATATTACTGAAGAACGGTCTTGACCCGAACTATAATCTATACTTTTTCTCCAGAGATGCTGCCTGACCCACTCAGTTACTCCAGCACTCTGTGATATGTCACCTATCCATGTTCTCCAGAGATGCTGCCTGACTCTCGGAGTTACTCCAGCATTCTGTGAAACGTCGCCTATTCATATTCTCCGCAGATGCTGCCTGACCCGCAGTGTTACTCCAGCACTTTGTGACTATTTTCCCTTCACCCATCTGCCCAAGCCCACTCTCCCCCTCCTTTCCTATGTCCCTTTCTACCCATAAACCTCTCTCTGCCTTTACATTTCACTCCTCTTTCAAATCAGCTCTACTTATCTACATGCATTTTTCTTCTTCACTTTTTAGTCATAGAATGATGCAGTGTGGAAACAGGCCCTTCAGCCAAACTTGCCCACACGGACCGACATGTCCCATCTACACTAGTCCCACTCACACGCGTTTGGCCCATATCCATCTAAATCTGTCCTATCCGTGTACGTGTCCAAATGTCTCTTAAACATTAGGATAGTCCCAGCCTTAACTACCTCCTCTGGCAGCTCGTTACATACACCCAGCACCCTTTGTGTGAAAAAGCTACCTCAGATTCCTGTTAATTTCTGAAATATTGGTCATAAATTTGGTGCAAAAATGCTCCAAAACAAGGCTCAGAATGCATCAGAGAGCATCTAAAACCCCTGAGCTTCCAGGGCCCTTAAGCGGGCCCTGGACCCCGGCATCGAGTGACTTCACGCTTCACGCTCGTGATGTGTGCAGTGCACACATTATTTCACATTACGTTTTTTGTAATCCTGTCATGTCACCCCCCTTTTTAAAAAAGCTTCGTACGGGCCTGCTGATCATATCCTAACTTATTAGAGAGTGGAATTGAGGTACTGCAGATGCTTGTTTACACAGAAAGACACAAAGTGCTGGAGTAACTCAGCAGGCAGCATCTTTGGAGAACATGGATAGGTGACAATTTGACAGGACCCTTCAGTGTGAAGAAGGGTTCCAAAATGTGTTTGCTTATTTATGTTCTCCTGAAATGCTGCCTGACCCACTGAGTTACTTAAGAACTTTGTGTCTTCCTAACTCTTATTCTTCTGTTTTCTCAGTCCCAGTGCTTATTGACAACATCAAACGGCATATCAACATTTGTTTCTTTTAAGATTGTGATCCGAAAACTGTTTATACAAAATACACATGTACAAAGTGAACTGAGTTTATAAAAACCCACCGCCCAATTTTGGTGTTTGATAAATTGAAGCTTTGTTTTTGTTTCAGAATTTAGAATATCTTTCCCACACCTGACTGGAGTCCTTGCACTTGCTTTCTTCATTCATAATTGTGCCATCACCCTTCTAAAGAATAACCAACATCAAGAAAATAATGTAAGTTTTAACCACAGGAAAAGCTTCAGCTGATGCTATGCATTTTATCACTCAAATTGGCCGTTAATTAGATCAATTCCATTCTGATTTATTTATTTAATTCTTTACTTCGAGCAGAATAAAAGAATAAAAAGCAAGTGTGAAACAGCATACAAAAAACAAAACAAGAATATTTATGTGTCATAAACAATATCTATAAATAAATGAAATCATATGTGTCCGAAAAGGAGCAGGAAGAAGCCAAAGCTTATTAATTCCCACCCCTTATTCAACTGCTTATAATTATCTTAAACAAATATAGCAGCTTGGGAGCAAGAAGGTTATTTTTCATTTTGAACCATCTCTGACTAAATGGAAATGGCATTATTCTTGCGTTTTGGCCACTTGCTGTGGGCTGAAGGAAAGGAAAATGTATCATGTGCTCAGTTTTTCATGTTGTCTTTAGAGCCTGGCAATTCCTTTACATTATGTCCTTGCAGCTTTTGTCAAGGCACACATCACAGTTGTTCCACAGGGCACAAAGCTAGAAAAGAGGTGGCACTGGGGCAAAGCCTGACAAATGATACGTGGATAAAGGTGAGGCGGGTGATTGGCAGACGAGTGCATTAAACTAGACTCCATCTACACTTAAAGTGCAAATGGAGTCAATGGAAGGGAGGTTGGTTCGTGTGATAGTTTGCACTACGTCCGCCGTTCTCTGCCATTTCTTGCAGTGTCGGATGGGACTGTTGCTAAACCATGCTCTGAGGCATCCCGATAAAATGCTTTCTACAGTGCATCTGTAGATGTTGTTGTGTTCGGATATGCCGACCTTCATAAGCCTTAATTTCTGCAATTTCTTCCTGTTGTGGGCAGATCTAAAGGTAATGCTACTATAGTGATGGGGTATTTCAATATGCAGGTAGACTGGGAAAATCAGGTTGGTTCAGTATCCCAAGAAAGAGAGTTTGTAGAATGCCTCTGAGATGGTTTCTTAGCAGCTTGTAATGGAGCCGACCAGAGAAAAGGCAATTCTGGATTTAGTGTTATCCAATGAACCAGATATGATAAGAGAACTCGATGTAAAGGAACCGATTGGAGGTAGTGATCATAATATGATTAATTTTAATCTGCAATTTGAGAAGGAGAAGGTTAAATCGGAAGTTTCAGTGATGCAGTTGAACAAAGGGGACTATGAAGGCATAAGAGGGGAGCTGGCCAAGGTAGCCTGGAAAGGGATCCTAGCAGGAATGACGGTGGAACAGCAATGGCAGGAATTTCTGGGCATAATCCGGAAGACGCAGGATCATTCCAAAAAGGAAGAAAGATTCTAAGGGGAGTAGGAAGCAACTGTGGCTGACAAGAGAAGTTAGGGATAGAATAAAACAAAAAGAAAAGATGTATAACACAGCAAAGAGTAACCAGAAGCCAGAGGATTGGGAAACTTTCATAGGACAACAGAAGGAAACAAAACGGGCATACGGTCTGAAAAGATGAAGTACGAAGGGAAGCTGGCCAGGAATATAAAGAAGGCTAAAAGCTTCTTTAGATATGTTAAGGGAAAGAGAGTAGCAAAGTCAAATGTGGGTCCCTTGAAGGCAGTCACGGGTGAAATTATTATGGGCAACAAGGAAATGGCAGAAGAGTTGAATAGGTACTTCAGATCTGTCTTCACTAAGGAAGACACAAACAATCTCCCATATGTACTGGAGGGCAGAGGATCTAAGGGGGTAGAGGAACTGAAAGAAAATTTAATTAGGCGAGAAATAGTATTGGGTAGGCTAATTGGACTGAAGGATGATAAATCCCCTGGGCCTGATGGTCTGCATCCCAGGGTCCTCAGGGAAGTGGCTCTAGAAATAGTGGACGCATTGGTGATAATTTTCCAATGTTCAATAGATTCAGGATCAGTTCCTGTGGATTGGAGGGTAGCTAATGTTATCCCACTTTTCAAGAAAGGAGCGAGAGAGAAAACGGGGAATTACAGACCAGTTAGCCTGACTTCGGTGGTGGGAAAGATGCTGGAGTCAATTATTAAAGAGGTAATAATGGGGCATTTGGACAGCAGTAAAAGGATTAGTCTAAGTCAACATTGATTTATGAAAGGGAAATCATGCTTGACTAATCTTCTGGAATTTTTTGAGGATGTGACAAGTAAAATGGATGAAGGAGTGCCAGTGGATGTAGTGTATCTAGACTTTCAGAAAGCCAAGTTCCTGCACGGGAGACTGGTGACTAAAATTAGAGCACATGGTATTGGGGTTAGGGTGTTGACCTGGCTAGAAAATTGGTTGGCAGACCGGAAGCAAAGAGTAGGAGTGAACAGGTCCTTTTCAGAATGGCAGGCAGTGGCGAGTGGAGTGCCGCAAGGCTCGGTGTTGGGGCCGTAACTGTTTACCGTATATATTAATGATTTGGAAGTGTGAATTAGGAGCGACACTAGCAATTTTGCGGATGACACAAAGCTGGGTGGCAGTGTGAACTTGAAGAGGATGTTAGGAGGTTGCAGGGTGACCTGGACAGGTTGAGTGAGTGGGCAGATGCGTGGCAGATGCCGTATAATATAGATAAATGTGAGGTTATCCACTTTGGCAGCAGGCAGTGAAGAAAGCTAATGGAATATTGGCCTTCATAACAAGAGGATTTCAGTATAGGAGTAAAGAGGTTCTTCTGCAGTTGTATAGGGCTCTGGTGAGACCACATCTAGAGTATTGTGTACAGTTTTGGTCTCCTAATTTGAGGAAGGACATCCTTGTGATTGAGGCAATGCAGCGTAGGTTCACGAGATTGATCCTTGGGATGGCGGGACTGTCATATGAGGAAAGATTGAAAAGACTAGGCTTGTATTCACTAGAGTTTAGAAGGATGAGGGGGTATCTTATAGAAACGTATAAAAGGACTGGACAAGCTAGATGCAGGAAAAATGTTCCCAATGTTGGGCGAGTCCAGAACCATGGGCCACAGTCTTAGAATAAAGGGGAGGTCATTTAAGACTGAGGTGAGAAAAAACTTTTTCACCCAGAGAGTTGTGAATTTATGGAATTCCCTGTCACGGAGGGTAGTGGAGGCCAAGTCACTGGATGGATTTAAGAGAGAGTTAGATAGAGCTCTAGGCGCTAGTGGAGTCGAGGAATATGGAGAGAAGGCAGGCACGGGTTATTGATAGGGGACGATCAGCCATGATCACAATGATTGGCGGTGTTGGCTCGAAGGGCCGAATGGCCTCCTGCACCTATTTTCTATGTTTCTGTTGCTAAACAAGCTGTAGTGAATCCGATGGGATGATTTCTATGGTGCATCTATAGAACATAAAACAGTACAGCATAGGAACAGGTTCTTCAGCCCATTATGTCATGTTTCGGGTCGGGTCCCTTCAGTCTTATGAAGAATCCTGGCCCAAAATGTCAACTATCCATTTTCTCCAGAGATGCAGCTGATCAGTTGTGTTACTCCAATGTTTTGTGTTTAATTTCAAATTTAAGCTGCTTGCATAGCTTTCCTTAACGATTGGGGGGGGTTCCACCATCGAGTCGGGTAGTTGTCACTGCTAAATACAAGCATGATTACTTTTATAGAACGTAAACGCACAGATTTGCCTGATCAGCTTTGGGAGGCAGGTTTTTACCATCTAGCTTTTTTCCACTTTTGTCTCACTAGAATTAGTCTAAACTGCTGAATATAGTGCTGAGGACACTTGAGTGGATTTCCCTGTTTTTACTATAAGGATGTTTTTTAAAGAGATAATGATTTTCTGTTTTCATTGACTTTACCCATTGTATTGTTTTCCCTTTTCCTTTGAGTCTTCATCCTGGTAAATTTCCAATAACTGTTAATATTGCCTTCTGACCAGCTTACAATTATAATTTTTTTTTGTCCACCGTTTATGCTTGGACATGTCATGTTTATGTTGTACCAGTCCATGTAAAAGTGGAGAAAGCATAGTTGTGTAACCTTGAGATGAATCATTGGCGCAATGTTCTTGTGTCCCACTACCAACAGTGTTACATTACTTGATCATGTTCTGTTTTAGATTGGGTGGAAGTATGACGTTTTGTTCTGCATGCATGTAATACTTGATGGGTCTATTTATTGCAAAGAATTGGAGGTTATATGCTTTTTTGAAAAATTAGGTATGCCAGATATATGGATTTTTTTAAATTGAAACTTCTTCCCAAATTAATTTTCTTGGAATTGAATATCCAATCCTTTATGGAAACTGGTGAAGTCCCAAATTTAATATGAATAGAATGGAACAGTGCAGCACAGGAACGGGCCCTTCGGCCCACAATGTTTGTGCCGAGCATGATGCCTAGCTTCCACAAAACAAATTTTCTGACATGATGGACGAGCTTTCCTCTTATTTCAACAAAGGCAAACTTTGATGGAAGCAGAAAGAGGATGAAGCATGCTCTCTAAAGTTATGCTAATTTAAAAAAAACAAATGGAACATCTGTGATTTGTATTTGCAAATTTGATTTTAATTTCTCTAAATTGGATTGGGTGACAGTTTTCCTTTTTTTGACAAAACTGATTTATAATTTATTTTCTCTTTAGATTCGAGATCTTTCCATTGCTTATCTACTTGTGGGATTAACCTATCTATATGTTGCAGTGATGACATTTGCTGCATTTCCCTCACCAGAATTACCCAAAGATTGTATTGAACCGGTATGTAATTGAACTGCCATAATGTAAAGGAAGAGTTACTGGAAAAAAGTGTAAATGCTGATTTTTATTTTTGTAAATTTATTGTCCTGGTAAAAATCATCATTAGCAGTTTGAAGATGAAGTATCAAAGTTGCAATTTGTGCTTTTATTTGAAAAGACCAACTCTCCGGAAGGTTAACTCTTGAGGGGAAAAAATATTGTTGATTGAAAGAGGCCAGAGAGAGGATGAGGAAGAACAATTAACCTCAGCAAGAGAATGTTGACACAAGGAACAGTAGATGCTGGAATCTTGAGTGTAAAACAACATGCTGGATAACTCGGCATGTCGGGCAGCATCGGTGGAGGGAATGTATAGTATGATTTGACTGGATATCATGCAGTCTTTCACTGTATTTTGGAGCATAGAAGATCAGGTATAATCTGTGGGAGAATAAAAATAATGTTCAGGCCAATGATCTTTCATCTGAACATACTTCTGTCTGCTGACATTTATGCCCAACAAAATTCTCAGAACCTTAACTGAAGATGTCAGTGATCTATCTGGCCGTGGTAGGATAAAGATTGTAAAATGACTTACTGCGCACACACACACAAGTCTTTTACTGTAACTATTTATTAGGTAACTGTTTATCACTATGCTGTAGCTGTCCGTGGTCATCACTGGAGCTAGAGAGCGAGCTAGAGGTGGGGACACTACAATTATACTAGAGACAATGGGGAGTGGTTAGTAATACGGGAGGTCACTATGGTTAAAGGAACATGCACTGATCTACAAAGATGATGCGGCAATTGTTTTGAGATTGGCGAGCTAGATATCGAGCAAAGATTAAACATGAGCTCCCTGATTTTATAATTCCAACTGATCATGTCATGTAACTCCTTTTCTAGTGCTGGACTGGAGCCTCATTGTGCTTAAATGTTTGCCTTAAATACAAGCAAACTTGATACAAGCTTTCTTCATCTTTTCCAGAACTTTTTGGACAATCTATCAAGCAATGATATCACAGCCTTCATTTCCCGAGTTTTCCTGCTGTTTCAGATGACCACTGTTTATCCATTGTTGGGCTACCTCATCAGAGTACAATTACTGGGTCATTTGTTTGGAAAAGTGTATCCCAGGTTTGAATTGATTTACTATTTTTTGGCCAGTGAGTTTTGCTTTCCACTAATTTTTGTGGTTGGGCATTGGAAGGTTTTTTTTGGTAGTTAACTGTAACCTGATAAGATGATATTTTGGTTGTTTGTTTCAAGTCAAACAGCACGGAAGCAGTTCCCATCGGCCCAGCTTGCCCATGTTGATTAAGATGCCCCATCTACAATAGTCCCATCTGCCTGCGTTTGGCCCATATCCCTCTAAACCATTCCATGTATCTATCCAAGTGTCTTGAATGTTATTGTACCTGCCTCAACTTTCTCCTTTGGCAGCTCGTCCAATATACCCACCACTGTGTGGAAAAGGTTGCCCCTCGGGTTCCTGGTAAATCTTTCCTCTCTCACCTTAAACCTAAGTCCTTTTGTTCATGATTCCTCAATTCTGGGTCAAAGATCCTATCTATTCCCCTCATAGATAATAGGTGCAGGAGTAGGCCATTCAGCCCTTCGAGACAGCAACGCCATTCTTATACACCTCTATAAGATGACTCCTCGGCTTCCTGCACAACAAGGAATAGTTCAAGCCTAACCAGCCTTTCCCTATAGCTCAGGTATTCAAGTCTTGGTCACATTCTCAAATTTCATCTGTACTCTTTGCAGCTTAAAACAATCTTGACATCCTTGCATTCCTTTCCACCTACACTTCATGCTGCCTCTGCAAAGCCACCAGCATAATAAGGGACCAGTCTCACCTTGGTCACTTCCTCTTCTTTCCTTTACCATCGGGCAAGAGGTACAGAAGTTTGAAAACGCATACCTCCAGATTTAGGGACAGTTTCTTCCCAGTTATCAGAAAACTGAACCGTCCTACCACCAATAAGAGAGGGATCCTGACCTCATTAGAGACCTTTGAACTACCTTTAAACCAACTTTACTGGGCTTTATCTTCCACTAAAGCTATTCCCTTTACTCTGTACATGTACACTGTGGACAGCTGATTGTATCATATGTAGTCCTTTTGCAGGCTAGATAGTGCACAACCAAAAAAAACTCTTGATTTTTGGTACCTTCCCTCACAGTGGAAAGTGTTGATTCTGCTGTTGGGGGGACGTTCATGTTGAATGCTATAGTGTATTGTGTCTTTTTTATCTTTTTTATTTTATACGGATGTATGGTAATCTAATTTTTTTTTTCTCTGTAAAGCACTTTGGCTTCAACGTGATTTGATTTTAAAGTGCTATATAAATAAAAATTACTTACTTCTGTAAAGCACCTTTAGAATAAGGGGCAGGCCATTTAGGACTGAGATGAGGAATAACTTTTTCACCCAGAGAGTTGTGAATCTGTGGAATTCTCTGCCACAGAACACAGAAGGCAGTGGAGGCCAATTCACTGGATATATTCAAGAGAGATATAGCTCTTAGGGCTAACGGAATCAAGGGAAATGGGGAAAAATCAGGAACTGATTCTGGATGATCAGCCATGATAATATTGAATGGCAGTGTTGGCTTGAAGGGCCGAATGGCCTGCGCGTGCACCTACCTCTAACCAGACCTATGTCCATTTAGTTGGCTCACCTTGGATCCCATGTGGTCTCTCAGCCTGCTGTCCAGGATTGGATATCAGAATTGCATCTGGTAGAGCATCAAGAAAATTAATTGCTGCCATATTTCCTGAATTTCTTATTCACTTTTAAATTCACTGCCGCAATAATACTGCACTCTTTTCAACTATAATTCTACTGCAGTAATTTCAATAATTTCCTTGATTGACTTCTGACCCAAGGAGGTGTTTCAGGAAGATAAAGATTGATAAAGACATAAAAATTGATTAAATCCTTGTATACCAATTTGACAAAAATGAAATTTTAATGATGAAATGGGGATGTAACCACACTTCGTTGTCAGAGATATGCAAGTATGAATTTAATTGTTCCATTTTCAGTGCATAGAAATGTATGGTTTTTGTTGTGCGTGGCATCAATGACAAGCCCTTGGCACAAAATGGATGGTTTTGCTAGGTTTTATATGCCAGATGGTGAGGAAACTGATTGTATCTGGTGGCCGTTGCCAGGCCGCTAATTCCAATCAAATGGGGCAGCCCTACAGAAATCCACTAGGTGGTGCCATTTAGGTATAATGGCACTGCCTTAGAATTACTGTTGTCCCAAAATGAAAAGTCCTGTAACCAACAGGTCTGCCTAACCAGCACTGTACCAACACAATGTTCCATCGACTTGTTTTTATTAATA
The DNA here is from genome assembly GCF_028641065.1 of Leucoraja erinaceus. Lineage (NCBI taxonomy): Eukaryota > Metazoa > Chordata > Chondrichthyes > Rajiformes > Rajidae > Leucoraja > Leucoraja erinaceus. Next base: position 49,605,182 of record NC_073377.1, on the reverse strand, counting down.
ATCGGGTTTCCAGTTACTTTACTAAATGTTTCTTTTCGCAGCTTTGTTCACGTGTTCGTTCTAAACATCGTGATTGTGTGCAGTGGAGTTCTAGTAGCAAAGTTTTATCCCAATATCGGCAGTATTATCAGGTAATTGTAGACTTGTTTGTATTTGATTCAAATTAGATTTTAGCAATATTTTCAAACTTAAGTGCTGTTGAGAACTATTTCAAATGTTGACTTAATATTTGTTGCTCGATGTCTTAATTTGTTTGTTTTCCCGACAAATTTAGTGTTGGGACTTTTATTGTGCTCCATGCCATTGGAACTAAACATTTACTGTTGAGATATAGACAGGTTGTTATTAAAGCATTAATGCTGTCAGCCTTCTGACCCCCACTCATTATTTCATTCCACCCTAAAAATCAAATTCATAGAAACCAAAATTTCTAAAGAACTAATTTCACTTATCAAAATTAAAGTGCAAATCTAATTCTGCACATGTATTTGTTTTATCTATACATGATTAACACTGGTTATTGATTGATAATGTTCATGTGCGCTTGTGTAAATACAGCCTATGCAGAATTAGATTTTCATTTTTAAATAAATTGGTCCAGTGGAATCAGCATTTGTTAGGGATTTTAGTTGTTATCAATTTGAATTTTCTAGATTGCGCTAAATCCTGAATATGGAGGTGGAAAATTCAGCATCTAACTTTAAAAGCTTTAAGCTAATAACGTCAAAATGTGAAAAGGAAATACTTAATCCCTTAATACTTAATCATTATGTTATTCCACCTTTCACTTGCCAGGCTTTATCTTGTGATCCTTTTTATCTTGATAACATATTGTCAAGTATCATAACAAAGCAGAATATTGGGGCTGTCAAAATTGAATCATAGCTTATGTGCTTGCAGGGAAAGAGTGAAAGTGTGGAGAAATTAGACCAAATGAATTGCTCTACAGAGAGCTGGCATCGATTCAGTAACAAAATAGCTGCCACCTGTGCCATTATTATTCCATGATTCTAAAACTGTTGACCATGTTGTACAAATATATATTTATATCTTGTACTTTATCTACCAAACTCTAGGTAACTTTCTGAACCACCAAAGAAAAATTGAATATTTTATAACATTTAACTAATTAAATTTTATTATTTTGTATCAGTAATGCAAATCAAAGCCAATATTGTATTATACAGTCATATGGATAGTGATTTTTAACAACTTTTCAGAGTAATTAAATCAATAAAATGTTAAATGCTGCACATTTTCAAAGATAGATAAATGCCTGTTGGAAACGTCATTGAGTGATACATGCAATTTGAGAGAGAAAAGGTTAAATCAGAAGTGTCAGTGTTACAGTTGAATAAAGAGGACTAAGAAGCCATGAGAGGGGAGCTGGTCAAGTACGACTGGAAAAGGATCCTAGCTGGAATGATGGTGGAACACCAATGGCAGGAATCTCTGGGCATAAGCAATAAGATGCTAGATCATTTCATTCCAAGGAGGAAGAAAGATTCTAAGGGGAGTAAGAGGCGACCATGGCTGACAAGGGAAGTTGGGGACGGTATAAAATACAAAGAAAAGGTGTATAACATAGCAAAGAGTAGAGGGAAGCCAGAGGATTGTGAAACTATCAAAAGAGTGGAGACAGTTTGAAGAAGTTTAATAAAGCTAGTGGGCATTTTACCTTCGGGCGGATCTTCTAGGTCCTGAAAACCAAAGATCCTACAGGATCTTTGCTGAAAACTCCAATGAGCCAATCAAAATGGCCGGTCAGCGAAGGAGATTGCCTTCGACTGCCTGTAAGTAAATAGCAAACCCCACTCCACTGGCTCCACTGGCTTCAACCAAACGGCAACCTATTTTTAGTCGAGGCCAGTTTTGTTTTGTTTTTTGAAATAGTCGCAGGAACATCGAAGAAGCCTCGACTATGCGGAAACCACTTTCCACCATTAAGGAGAGTGACTGGAACCTCCGGGAACCTCACGGAAACCTTGGGTGGGGCACAAAGTCTCCAGAGGTTTCTGTTCAGGTTTCCTAAGTGGGACAGGGGCATAAAGATAAATGTGGGTCCCTTGAAGGCAGAAACAGGTGACATTTATTATGGGGAACAAAGAAATGGGAGAGGAGTTGAACATACTTTGGTTCTGTCTTCACTAAGGAAGACACAAACAATCTCCCAAATGTACTAGAGGACAGAGGATCTAGGGAGACAGAGGAACTGAAAGAAATTTGCATTTGGCGAGAAATAGTATTGGGTATAGACCACATCTGGAGTATTGTGTGCAGTTTTGGTCTCCTAATTTGAGGAAGGACATCCTTGCTATTGAGGGAGTGCAGCATTGGTTTTCATTACTCAAGGAGGTGGCTCTAGAAATCGTGGACGTATTGGTGGTCATTTTCCAATGTTCTATAGATTCAGGATCAGTTTCTGTGGATTGGAGGGTAGCTAATGTTCTCCCACTTTTCAGAAAGTAGCGAGAGAGAAAACGGGGAATTATAGACCAGTTAGCCTGACACAGGTGGTGGGAAGATGTTGGAGTCAATTATTAAAGAAGTAATAACGCCGCATTTGGACAGCAGTAAAAGGATTGGTCCAAGTCAGCATGGATTTATGATGGGGAAATCCTGCTTGACTTATCTTCTGGAATTTTTTGAGGATCTGACGTAAAATGTATGAAGGAGAGCCAGTGGATATAGTGTATCTTGGCTTTCAGAAAGCCTTTGATAAGGTCCCACACAGGAGATTAGTGGGCAAAATTAGAGCACATGGTATTGGGGGTAGGGTATTGACATGGATAGAGAATCAGTTGGCAGACAGGAAACAGAGTAGGAATAAATGGGTCCCTGTCAGGATGGCAGGCAGTGGCGAGTGGTGTGCCACAAGACTCGGTGCAGGGTCCGCATCTATTTACAATATATTAATAATTTAATGAATGAATAAGTAACACTAAAAGTAACACTAAATAAGTTACATTAAAAGTAACTAGCAAATTTGCAGATGACACAAAGCTGGGTGGCAGTGTGAACTATGAAGAGGATGTTGGGAGGTTGCAGGGTGGACAGGTTGAGTGAGTGGGCAGATGCATGGCAGATACAGTGCAATGTAGATAAATGTGAGGTTATCCACTTTGGTGGCAAGAACAAGGAGGCAGATTATTATCTCAATGGTGGCAAGAACAAGGAGGCAGATTATTATCTCAATGGTGTCAAATTAGGCAAAAGGGAATGCAAAGAGACCTGAGTGTCCTTGTACTCCATTCACTGAAAGTAAACATGCAGGTACAGCAGGCAGTTAAGAAAGCTATATTGGGCCTTCATAACAAGAGGATTTGAGTTTAGCAGTAAATAGGTCCTTCTGCAGTTGTACAGGGCCCTGGTGAGACCACATCTGGAGTATTGTGTGCAGTTTTGGTCTCCTAATTTGAGGAAGGACATCCTTGCTATTGAGGGAGTGCAGCATAGGTTCATTCGGTTAATCCCCAGGATGGTGGGGCTGCCATATGAGGAAAGATTGGAAAGACTGGGCTTGTATTTACTGGAATTTAGAAGGATGAGAGGGCATCTTATAGAAACGTAAAGAAGTCTAAAAAGACTGGACAAGCTAGATGCAGGAAAAATGTTCTCAATGTTGGGGAGTCCAGAATCAGGGGCCACAGTCTAAGAATAAAGGGGAGACTATTTGAAACTGAGATGAGGAAACTGTTTTCCCCAGAGTTGTGGAATTCCCTGCCACAGAGGGCAGTGGAGGCCAATTTACTGGATGAATTTAAAAGAGAGTTAGAGCTCTTGGGACTAGCGGATTCAAGAGGTATAGGTAGAAGGCAGGCACGGGTTACTGATTGTGGATGATCAGCCATGATCACAATGAATGGCAGTGCAGGCTCGAAGGGCTGAATGGCCTCCCCCTACTGCTATTTTCTATGTTTCTATGGCCCTTGGACCACCTTGTCCATTCCAACCAAGTTCCTTAACCAACCTAATCCCACTTGCTTGTTCCTGTCCCATATCCCTCCAACCTGTCTTAAGTACTTTCTCAATGTCATGACTATACTTGTCACTGCCACTTCCTCTGACAGCTTGTTGCATATATGCACCACTGCCTGGGTGGGAAAAGCTGTTCCTCCGGTCCTTTTTTAAAGCTTAAAAGTAGTTTAGTTTTTGACTCTCCTACATTTGGGAAAAGACTGGCTATTTGCCTTATCTGTGCCTCCCATGATTTTATACATTTGTGTAAGGTTATCCCTCTGCCGCCTCTTCTCCAGAGAAACAGCAACGTGCCCATTCAGTCTCTTTGTATAGTTCAAACCTTCCAAACCGAGTAACATCCTTGTAAATCTTTTTGATCTTTTCCAGTTTAACAACATCTATTTTATAGCAGGGTGACTAGAACTGTACACAATACTCCAAATGTGGCCTTGGCAATAACTTGTGCATTTGCAGCATGATATCAACTCTGCACTGAATACGCACTGACCAAGGAAGACACTCGTGCCAAATGCCACCTTCGCTGCTCTGTCCACCTGTGTCATCGCCTTCATGAAACTACGTAATGGCATCTCCAGGTGTCTATGGAAAACATGGATAAGCAACATAACGTTGCCCATCCATGTTCTCCAGAGATGTTCCATCACACGCTGATTTAATCCGGCACTTCATGTTTTACTCAGATTCCAACATCTATAGTTCCTTCTTTCCCCCTCAGTGTCTCTGTTCTACAACACTTCCCAGGGTCCTACAATTTACTGGACAAGACCTTTGTTTGTCCTAGCGATTTACCCCTCGGAACCCTCATACACTGATGTAAGACCCACTGGTCTGCAGTTCCCATGCTCTTCCATGCAGTGTATCTCAAATAGAGGCACAATATTAGCTTCCCTGCAGTCTTCTGGCACCTCATCCATAGCTATCAATAGTACTTGTAGTACAATAGTACGAGATGAGAAGAACTTTTTTCACACAGAGAGTGGTGAATCTCTGCCACAGAGGGTAGTTGAGGCCACTTCATTGGCTATATTTAAGAGGGAGTTAGATGTGGCCCTTGTGGCTAAGGGGGTATGGAGAGAAGGCAGGTACGGGATACTGAGTTGGATGATCAGCCATGATCATATTGAATGGCGGTGCAGGCTCGAAGGGCCGAATGGCCTACTCCTGCACCTAATTTCTATGTTTACTTAACCCTGCCAGTGGCCCCATAATTTATTTGCATAATATCCAAGGACAAACTTGATCAGGCAATAGGGATTTATCTATCTGGCATTTTAAGGCCTCGTGTACTTCCTCTTTTATATGGCGTTTCGGCAAGACATCACGATTACCTTCCCCGAGTTCCCCAGCATCCATGTCGTTCTCCATAGTAAATACAGATGAGAATTACTCATTTAGCACTTAGCCTAGTTTGTATTCTTCCACCCGTAGGACTTGTTGATCTTTAAGGACAGCTATTCCCTCCATCGTGATGCTTTTATCCTTAATATACTTGTAGAATTTCTTTGGATGATTTTGGCAATAATCAGTTTTCTTTTCTTTACTATTGTCATGTGCATAGAGGTAGAATGGGGGAAATAAAAGATTTTCACTGTACCTCTGTACACGTGACAATAACAAACTAAACTAAATTAAAGGAGAGTCCAATGTCCTTTTTTACCCTGTTGATTTATGTCTTAAATGTACTCCTGCACCCTCTATACTCTTCATGGATTTGCTTGATTCCAGCTGCCTATATTTGATTGGCTCCTTTTTTGTGGCTAGATTGTAAAATGTGTGCAGGATAGTTTTTTGCAGCAATACATAGAAGTACCTACTAGAGAAGGGGCAGTGCTGGACCTCCTGTTAGGAAATGAGACGGGTCAGGTGGCAGAAGTATGCGTTGGGGAACAGTTCGGGACCAGTGATCACACTACCATTAGTTTCAATATAATTATGGAGAGGGTCAGAACTGGACCTAGGGTTGAGATTTTTGATTGGAGAAAGGCTAACTTTGATGAGATGCGAAAGGATATAAAAGGATTAAATTGGGACAGTTTGTTTTATGGGAAAGATGTGGAAGAGAAATGGAGGACATTTAAAGGCGAAATGTTAAGAGTACAGAGTCTTTATGTCCCTGTTCGGTTGAAAGGAAATACTAAAAATTGGAAAGAGCCATGGTTTTCAAGGGAAATTGGACACTTGGTTCTGAAAAAGAGAGAGATCTACAATAATTATAGGCAGCATGGAGTAAAGGAGGTGCTTGAGGAGTATAAATAATGTAAAAATAATCTCAAGAAAGAAATTAGAAAAGCTAAAAGAAGATATGAGGTTGCTTTGGCAAGTAAGGTGAAAGTAAATCCTAAGGGTTTCTACAGCTATATTAATAGCAAAAGGATAACGAGGGATAAAGTTGGTCCATTAGAGAGTCAGAGTGGACAGCTATCTGCAGAGCCAAAAGAGATGGGGGAGATATTGAACAATTTATTTTTTTCAGTATTCACCAAGGAGAAGGATATTGAATTATGTGAGGTAAGGGAAACAAGTAGAGTAGCTATGGAAACTATGAGGATCAAAGAAGAGGAAGTACTGACACTTTTGAGAAATATAAAAGTGGATAAGTCTCCAGGTCCGGACAGGATATTCCCTAGGACATTGAGGGAAGTTAGTGTAGAAATAACAGGGGCTATGACAGAAATATTTCAAATGTCATTAGAAACGGGAATAGTGCCGGAGGATTGGCGTACTGCGCGTGTTGTTCCATTGTTTAAAAAGGGGTCTAAGAGTAAACCTAGCAATTATAGACCTGTTAGTTTGACGTCAGTGGTGGGCAAATTAATGGAAAGGATACTTAGAGATAATATATATAAGCATCTGGATAAACAGTGTCTGATTAGGAACAGTCAACATGGATTTGTGCCTGGAAGGTCATGTTTGACTAATCTTCTTGAATTTTTTGAAGAGGTTACTCGGGCAATTGATGAAGGTAAAGCAGTGGATGTTGTATACATGGACTTCAGTAAGGCCTTTGACAAGGTTCCTCATGGAAGGTTGGTTAAGAAGGTTCAATGGTTGGGGATTAATGGAGGAGTAGCAAGATGGATTCAACAGTGGCTGAATGGGAGATGCCAGAGAGTAATGGTGGATGGTTGTTTGTCAGGTTGGAGGCCAGTGACTAGTGGGGTGCCACAGGGATCTGTGTTGAGTCCACTGTTGTTTGTCATGTACATCAATGATCTGGATGATGGTGTGGTAAATTGGATTAGTAAGTATGCAGATGATACTAAGATAGGTGGGGTTGTGGATAATTAAGTAGATTTTCAAAGTCTACAGAGAGATTTATGCCAGTTGGAAGAGTGGGCTGAAAGATGGCAGATGGAGTTTAATGCTGATAAGTGTGAGGTGCTACATCTTGGCAGGACACATCAAAATAGGACGTACATGGTAAATGGTAGGGAATTGAAGAATGCAGGTGAACAGAGGGATCTGGGAATAACTGTGCACAGTTCCCTGAAAGTGGAATCTCATGTAGATAGAGCGGTAAAGAAAGCTTTTGGTGTGCTGGCCTTTATAAATCAGAGCATTGAGTATAGAAGTTGGGATGTAATGTTAAAATTGTACAAGGCATTGGCGAGGCCAATTCTGGAGTATGGTGTACAATTTTGGTCGCCTAAATATAGGAAGGATGTTAACAAAATAGAGAGAGTACAGAGGTGATTTACTAGAATGTTGCCTGGGTTTCAGCAACTAAGTTACAGAGAAAGGTTGAACAAGTTAGGGCTTTATTCTTTGGAGCGCAGAAGGTTAAGGGGGGACTTGATAGAGGTCTTTAAAATGATGAGAGGGATAGACAGAGTTGACGTGGATAAGCTTTTCCCACTGAGAGTAGGGAAGATTCAAAGAAGAGGACATGACTTGAGAATTAAGGGACAGAAGTTTAGGGGTAACATGAGGGGGAACTTCTTTACTCAGAGAGTGGTGGCTGTGTGGAATGAGCTTCCAGTGAAGGTGGTGGAGGCAGGTTTGTTTTTATCATTTAAAAATAAATTGGATAGTTATATGGACGGGAAAGGTATGGAGGGTTATGGTCTGAACGCAGGTGTATGGGACTAGGGGAGAATACGTGTTCGGCATGGACTAGAAGGGTCGAGATGGCCTGTTTCCGTGCTGTAATTGTTATATGGTTATAGTTAATTTCAAGGTTAACAACTAGCTCAACAAATGCAGTGGAGGTTGACTGTTTCTCCTTTTGGAGAGCAATGTTTAAACTTCCTGCGGCCATAATCAGATCATTTGGTGTATAATCTTGGTCTGGGGAAGTTGGCTATGATGGTGATACCTACAATCTGTAGTATTGCTCCTTCCTGGTAGAATGCATGATAAAACCAATATAAATATACTTGCCTTCTGAATCATTCTGTATCTATCTTTAATGCAGGTATTCGGGAGCAACATGTGGCCTTGCCTTTGTATTTGTTTATCCATCTCTTATTCACATGATATCGCTTCAACGCAAAGGACAGCTGAGTTGGCCATCAACAATTTTCCATTGTTTTCTGATGGTACTAGGTGTGGCTAATCTAATTGCACAGTTCTTAATATGATACTGACCAAAAGAAATACTAAATTTTAAGGTGCCTCATTAATTGAATTATTGGTTTTCCTGGAGAAGAATTCTAAACTTTATATACTGTTCTTAGTTATGCTGATAATTACTGTTTAGTGGGATATTTGATTTGATCATTGTCAGAAACAAAGAGTCACATTTCTCCTTTTTTACAAACCATTCCAAAAATTCACGAGCTGCAAATAATGTGCATGCTTTGCACTGTGATATTTATTTAATTGGATCACAATGTCAATTAACGTATGGTGCTTCTCAACCTATAGAAAGGAAGTGGATTCCATTGAATGTATTTAGCCAAATAATCCTGATAAAACACAGCACAAAGTCACTAATGCACTTCACATTAAAAGCACAATATCTGTTTATTTTTTAAATCCTTGTCCTTCCAAGGGACATCACTTTTGGGTAACTACAAGTGCCAAAGGAAATTACTTTTCAGTGTTCTATTGGACTGAAACAGTTATCCTTTGTCACTGCATGTGGTACTTTGGTGTATCATGATAAAGTAGGAACATTGTCCAATTGGAACATTGGAGTGGATTATAGAGGTTTGGTCTATTGGTTTAAATTGGTATTAAGTGTATGAGTAACTTGATTCGAGCAACCATCTAATTTGCTGCTAACCAAGTCCATGTACAATTCATTTTAGTAGACTACCATTTTGAACATGTGTGTTACGGGAAACTGTCATGCTCTATTTTTTTGCACCTGGTTTTTTCTCACTTATTTGGCTAAATGTGTTAGCCTAACTATTGTTTGGGAACTTGGTATGATTTCCAACTTGCTATTTATATTTCTGTTTTGCTTACATATGTAAAAGTATACTTTCAAATGCTGTACTAAACTGAACTGTTTCAATGATGTGAATAATCCTGCTAACTTCAGCATAATGTATGAATTTGAATCCTGATATAAAGAAGTCTTGACATCTTGTAAAAAAGCTTCCTTAATTTTGAATGCCATTCGTAAAAGTAAAACTAAAATATTGAGTTGCAAGATTTGGAATAAACCTAAGCTGTGTTGTCCTTGCTGATACATTTGCACTTGGCTGATCAGAATATGACTGGCACTAAAGATGATTTTTTTTTTTTGTAATTGTATTGGTAATACTTTCAAACCGGCAGGTCAATTTGAACTACAGTCTGAAAAATAGGAAAAAGGGAATTTATAAAACTCAATGTAATTTATTCTTTGGTTATGTTAATGATACGGAATGAATATGATCTTTTTTTAATAGTGATCATCCTGTGATGGAGCACATTTAACATCCTGTGAGGAAGTGATATTTCCTCCACGCCACTGAATCAGATTTTAGCTGCTCTACTCTGGGTAAATGAGCAACCATGTGGAGTGGTTCATTGGCAATGCTCGTCATTAGTATTACATGCATGAGAGTAAGTAGATTCTAGCATCAGTCTCTAATGTGTGGATACATATATCCATCTACAATTTATTTTAATAAACAATAATTATGAATGTGTTTGAATTTTAGTGGTAACCCTCCATTTCCTCATTTTGGGAACCAAATATTTCCCAAATAATTTGCCTGGAAGTGTTGGCATGATTCAGTGGTAGGCCCAGGAGCAGCTGAATTATATTTATACGTGGCTGGAGATAAGGCAAGGTATATGTTTATCGATCAAGACATTTTTGGAGCATTTTCATTACCTGTGCTTTATTTTAAATTGTACAATAATTTTGTGTAATATTAATTTGATACAGCTCAAAGAATAGGATATTGGAAGAATTTAACCTCATTCACAGTTAAGTTGTTTGTATGACTGTAATCAAGTGTTCTGAATGAGAATAATAGTTACGTACAAAAAAACAGTTAAGTACAAAGTGTTTTGCCATTCTATAAACTTTGGTCTTCTGGTGCAGTGCACTTGAGTTCATTGTAAATCCTTTATACTTGGTTTGTAAAACAAATTGTTAGTTAAATATCATGATGCAACCATCTATTTTGATGTTGAGATGAGTTATCCTAGTTTTAACCTCATTCGCTCTTGAGCTGTTTGTATGACTGTAATATTTAAGTGCTCTGAATCCAAATTTTCAGGAGAGAGTTAGATTTAACTCTTAGGGCTCAAGGAATCAAGGGATATTGGGGGAAAAAGCAGGAATGGGGTACTGATTTTAGATGATCAGCCATGATCATATTGAATGTGCTGCTGGCTCAAAGGGCCTAATGGCCTACTCCGCCACCTATTTTTCTATGTTTCTAAAGTCCTAGCCTGCCGATCTTCTCCCTCGAGTCCTGACAGCATCCTCATCTATATTACCAAAAGTCTGATCTTGAGCAGTTGTTCTGTATATTGATTTTAGAAAAAACGCTGCTACTTACGGCTGTGATTTTTGGCTATCTTGCTCAAAGTTCCCCTCCGCTGCACAGGACAAGAGGATTTTACCCATCGATGAAAAATAAAAGAGTTATTAGGGTTTAAAACACGTTGAGATTCTTTCTCCTGAAGGCCACGCCCCTTCCGGAGGGACTATAAAACCCAGAAGTGTTGAGTGCCTCAGTCAGTCTCTGCAATATGGGGGAGCGAGAGGGTCACGTCTCTCAGTCTGAGCTGTGAATAACACTGAACACATGTCTACTAAACTGAGTGGTTTTACTGACCTGTCAGTGCCCTTAATGTGGTTTAAAAATATAGTTTGGAAATGCTAAAGCTGTGTTGCCTTTGGTTTGGAAATGCTAAAGCTGTGTTGCCTTTGGTTTGGAAATGCTAAAGCTGTGTTGCCTGTGGTTTGGAAATGCTAAAGCTGTGTTGCCTGTTTGGAAATGCTAAAGCTGTGTTGCCTATTGTTTGGAAATGCTAAAGCTGTGTTGCCTATTTAAAGTTGCCTTGCCTATTTAAAGAGTCAAGAGTCAATTTAATTGTCATTTGGACCCCTGGAGGTCCAAACGAAATGCCGTTTCTGCAGCCATACATTACACACAAATAGACCCCAGACACAACATAATTACATTTAACATAAACATCCATCACATAACTGTGATGGAAGGCCAAATAAACTTATCTCTCCACTGCACTCTCCCCCCCCCCCCCCCCCCCCCCCCCCCCCCCCAGAGTCAGAGTCAAAGTCAAAGCCCCCGGCTGGCGATGGCGATTGTCCCGCGGCCATTGAAGCCACGCCGGGTGGTGCGAGGTCGCACCCCGGGTCTGGGTGTTGGAGCCCCCGGTGTGCGCTCGCAAAGTCCCGCGGCCATTCCAAGCCGCGCGGGGCAATGGTGTTAGGCCCCGCTCCAGGAGCTCTTCAACCCCGCAACTCGGGCGGGAGAATTCGCCGTTGCAGGAGCCCCGAAAAGCAGTCTCCCTCCAGGGAGCCGCGCGGGGTCGTCCGAGCCGTCCGCAGACCCGCAGTAGCAGCCTCCGACTCAGCGGCAGCAGCTTTAAAGTTGCCTTGCCTATTTAAAGTTGCCTTACCTATTTAAAGTTGCCTTGCCTAATTAAAGTTGCCTTGCCTAATTAAAGTTGCCTTGCCTAATTAAAGTTGCCTTGCCTAATTAAAGTTGCCTTGCCTAATTAAAGTTGCCTTGCCTAATTAAAGTTGCCTTGCCTAATTAAAGTTGCCTTGCCTAATTAAAGTTGCCTTGCCTAATTAAAGTTGCCTTGCCTAATTAAAGTTGCCTTGCCTAATTAAAGTTGCCTTGCCTAATTAAAGTTGCCTTGCCTAATTAAAGTTGCCTTGCCTAATTAAAGTTGCCTTGCCTAATTAAAGTTGCCTTGCCTTCAATATAATTAAAAGTCTAATCTTGACCACTTCCTGTTTGAACTTTATATTGATTTTAGAAAAAACGCTACCACGTATGACTGTAATTTGTGGCCATCATACTCAGAGTCCCCCTCCGCTCATCAGGTGCCGAGGATTTTTCCCATCGATTAAAAATAAAAGTTATTAGTATTTTAAAAATGTTGAGATTCTCTCTCCTGTCAGTCACGCCATGAAGGCCACGCCCCTTCTGGTGGGAGGGTGGGGGGGGGAAACTATAAAACCCAGAAGCATGGCTCAGTCTCTGCAAGGTGGAGATGTCTCGCTGTCTTTAGTGGCCTTGCACCCTGCTTGAAGTGGTAAGAAACTGCACTTGAATTTGGTGGCCTTTGCACCCTGCTTGAAATGGAATTTCAAGGAATAGCCGTGAGTCAACTGCCAGCCCACCAGCCGTGAGTGAGTGAACTGCCAGCACAACAGGCTTAAGTGACAGCCGACAGCCCAAGAATCCATTAGGCCCACAATGTCCATACTAGCCCTCTGGAAACCTGTCCCTTCACCCCATAACACCCATACTAGTGTTCCAGAAAGCCCCCCTCCCCCACAGGCCACCAACATTGGAATTGGTGGAGAGGTGGAATATTGCGTTGGGGACCCAGCCCTCCCGTGTGATGCTGGGACCCAACGGGTCCCACTTAGTCTAGTATCCTATTTTTATAGCCTGTTGACTATAAAGTTCAGTGTAGTCGGCATCTTTAGCATTTCCTTTCAGATTTCTAGAATTCAGTACTTCTGTTTTGTCATCATTCAGCACCTTTCATTTTCTTTTTTCTCTTGGTTTGATCTATTTTTATCATTAAATCACTGCCTTAAACTGTCAGAAACCTTTTCCTTCTCATTCTTCCATTGTCCACTTTGCCACATCCCCGCCATACAGCGTGGAAACAGGCCCTTTGGCCTAACTTGCCACATTGATCAACCTGCCCCATCTACACTAGTCCCACCTGCCCTGTGTTCGCCCCATATCGCTCACCCTATCCTATTCATGTACCTTGTCTAAATGTTCTTAAATGTTGTGATTGCAGCAGCCTCAACTACCTACTCCAGCAGCTTGTTCCATATACCTTTTGTGTGAAAAGTTGCCCTTCTGGTTCCTATTAAATCTATCCTCCCTCTCACTTCACACCCATGTCCTCTGGTTCTTGATTTCCCTAAGCTTGGTAAACGAGAGTGCATTCATCCTATCTATTCCTCTCATGATTGCATACACCTGTAACATCACCCCTCAACTTCCTGCATTCCAAGGAATAAAGTCATAGCCTGCTCAACCCCTCCCTATAGCTCATGCTCTCGAGTCCTGGCAACATCCTCATAAATCTGCACAAAATCTGCACTCTTTCTATCTGAACAAGATCTTTCCTTTAGTGGTGCCAAAACTGAACACCATACTCAAAATGTAGCCTCAACAATGTCTTGTACAACTGTAACATGACCTTCTAACTTCTATAACCAATACTCTGAAGTCTATGGATGCATTGATTTAATAATCCACATTAGTCTAATATTCGTCTGACTGATGAAAGCAGTCTTGACCATCCTATCTACTTGTGATGCTACTTTCAAGGAAGTATGCATCTGCACTCCGAGAGCACTCTGCTCTACAATACTCCTCAGAACCCAGCCTTTCACCTTGTAGGTCCTGCCCTGGTTTGAATCCCCAAAATGCAAAACCTCGCACTTCTCTATTAACCATTTTCCACCCTCCTGCCTAACCAATCAAAATGCTGCTATTTTCAACAGTCATCTTCACTGTCTACAATGTTACCCACTTTAGTGTCATCTGAAAACTTGCTAATCATGCCTTGTACATTCTCGACCAAATCATTGGGCGAGATGACTAATTGTTGAAGGATGCCGTTCTTAACAATTTTGTCTTAATATTTATCTTTTCCCAGATCTAACAATGCCATCAAACTGAACCTGAATATTTCCAATGTTCTGTCATTCAGGTTTCTAGCCTCCTCTGCTTTTAAGAGGATTTTGCCATTCTTTCCATTACATGCCAGGTGTCTTCTACATTTGGTCTAAAACTAATTAAAATGATGAAAATATGGTCTAATAAATCAGTGCTACTGTAAACTTCATTGTAGTATTTTGGTGATTACGAAAAAAACTTTTAGTTACATCTTTTTCATGCTTTGCCCTGACTGCACAATCGATTTCCTTTTAAGAGCACGACAGATAGATTAACTACTTACCTTGTATGATAATTGTATGAGAAGAACTTTTTTTCACACAGAGAGTGGTGAATCTCTGGAACTCTCTGCCACAGAGGGTAGTTGAGGCCAGTTCATTGGCTATATTTAAGAGGGAGTTAGATGTGGCCCTTGTGGCTAAGGGGATCAGGGGGTATGGAGAGAAGGCAGGTACGGGATACTGAGTTGGATGATCAGCCATGATCATATTGAATGGCGGTGCAGGCTCGAAGGGCCGAATGGCCTACTCCTGCACCTAATTTCTATGTTTCTATAAAAGCTTTCAAATCATTAATACAGTGCAGCAGTGCTTTAATGGTAGAGTTACTGTCTTATAGCGCCAGGGACCACATCTTCCCTTCTCCTCCATTACCCAAACCACCCCGGTACTTTCCCTTGCAACCGCAGGAAATGCTACACTTGTCGCTTTACCTCCCCCCTCGATTCCATCCAAGGACCCAAGCAGTCGTTCCAGGTGAGGCAGAGGTTCACCAGCACCTCCTCCAACCTCATCTATTGCATCCGCTGTTCCAGGTGTCAACTGCTCTACATCGGTGTGACCAAGCGCAGGCTTGGCGATCGCTTTGCCCAACATCTGCGCTCAGTCCGCAATAACCAACCTGATCTCCCGGCGGCTCAGCACTTCAACTCCCCCTCCAATCCCATTCTGTCCTGGACCGCCTCCATGGCCAGAGTGAGTCCCACTGAAAATTGGAGGAACAGCACCTCATATTTCGCTTGCATTGACTTCTATTTCAGGTAGTCCTTGCTTTCTCCCTCCTTCCCCTCCCCTTCCCAGCTCTCCCACAGCTGCTTCTTCCCTTCCCCCCGACATCAGTCTGAAGAAGGGTCTCGAGCCGAAACGACGCCTCTTCCTTTGCTCCACAGATGCTGCCTCACCTGCTAAGTTTCTCGAGCTTTTTTGTCTACCATCTGAATTCTAATTGTCCACCTCCTGCAGCTTGGGTCCTTGGATGGAGTCAAGGGGGGAGGTAAAGCGACAAGTGTAGCATTTTCTGCAGTTGAAAGGGAAAGTGCCAGGAGGGGGGGTGGTTTGGGTGAGAACGGACGAATTGAGCAGGGAGTTATGGAGGGAGCGGTCTCTGCGGAAAGCCGATGGGAGGAGATGGAAAGATGTGTCCAGTGGTGGAATCCCATTGGTAGACAAAATCAACGGGTAAGGCAGCATCTATGGAGCGAATGACTTGGCGACGCTTCGGGTCGAGACACTTCAGACGGATGTCGGTAGGGGTGGGGGGGGGGGGGGGGGGCGGGAAAAAGCAAGGAGGAGGCGGAGACAGTAGGCTATGGGAGAGCTGGGAATGGGAGGGGAAGGAGGGAGAAAGCAGGGACTACCTGAAATACGAGAAGCCAATGTTCATACCGCTGGGGTGTAAACTACCCAAGCAAAATATGAGGTGTTGTTCCTCCAATTTGCAGTGGGCCACACTTTGGCCACGGAGGAGGCCCAGGACAGAAAGGTCGGATTCGGAATGGGATGGGGAGTTGAAGTGCTGAGGCACCGGGAGATCAGGTTGGATATTGCAAACTGAGTAGAGGTGTTGTGCGAAGCATTCACCAAGCCTGAGCTTGGTCTCACCGAAATTGATCGTGCGCTGAATAATCCAACCTGATTTCTGTTTGGAAGTGGAAAGAGATAATAGAAATGGCATTCATTGCAATGTGTAAAAAGAGATGAGATACTGTATTGTAATTTTGATGCATGTCATTGTGGTATATATCATGTCTTAATTGGTGAATATGTTTAGTTTGAGACTTTATTTGAAGCAGAAATAATATGTGAATGCTTCATTGACCACAATTCCGACTGGTAACTACGCACTTCGTCCGAGCACATTATCGCACGTGTCATGCAAGCCATCTTAAATGACCACATAAACTGTCATTTGGCAACCTAAAAAGCTGCCGAGGTTGCCCGGCTGGCAACAGGGAAAAAAAGTTAAGTGAGAGCCCTGCTTTAATACCATGGGCTCTCATCTTCCCAGCAGCTTCACCTGTGGCACCTGATAGGCTTTCTGATTAGTCCCTTCTGTTGTACCGTTTTAAGTGGTTATGATTTCAACAGGCAGTTGAAAGTTGGCCATTTCGCTAGGGGTCTGTAGTCCGAGGCCAGAGCACGTGAGGTCTTCACTTGATAGCATGAATGACTCGGAACGATGTAGCAGTCCAAAGCGCCTCCACCCAAACGTCACCCATTCCTTCTCCAGAAACGCTGCCTGTCCCGCTGAGTTACTCCAGTATTTTGTGTCTATCTTTGGTGTAAACCAACATCTGCAGTTCCTTCCTACACAATATAGTAATTCCATGGTTATGGGTACTTTAGGATGTTATATATATATATATTGTTTAATTAACTGCATTTAAATTTCACAGCTGCAATACTAATTTGCTACTTTGGTCAAGCATTGGAAGCACCAGAAGCACATAGGTTGATGTTGCCTGAAATGCTTTGGTCTTTCACCCCATGTCTGGCTAGTGAAGGACCACCGGGATCCAGAATATCATTGCTTAAGTTATTTAAATATTTTTTGGCATAACGTTTTCTTCTTCCTGACAATGGATACAATACCCGATCCTTGAATTTCGAAACAGAAGGAACTGCAAATGCGGGTGTACCAAAAAAAAAACCCGCTCTAAGTACCAAACTAACTCAGTGGGACATGCAGTATCTCCATACATCGGCGTTGCTTATTCATGTCCTCCAGAGATGCTGCCTGGCCAGCTCTCACTCCGGCACTTTTTGTCTTTTTTGTCCCTAATCTGAGTGTTTGTGCGGTTTGATATGAATTTTATACTCTAGTTTAGGTTTTGTCGAAATGTTGCCTCTTTTTGGTTTAAAAATTGCTTTTGTTACTCGGCGACGGTATGAAGTCTACGGCGCAGTAGTTTGTGCATCCCCGCAGTAAATTGGACGGCACTCCCTTCCCATTCCGCTGCTGACGTGTGCGGCGAGGCGAGGCGAGGCGCACGGCCGCGGGGCCTCCAGAACGTTGCCCTGGTCTCCTGTGACTGAGGACGGGCACGCGAGTGAATGTCACAATCCTGGCTGGGCCGGGCCGCGCTCTCCTCCAGCGTCAGCCCCAAGCAGTGGAGGCGGCAAAAAGAGACCTCGCAGTTTGTCTTCACTCCCTCTCCCTCCTTCCCCCCCCCCCCCAGCGCCAGTTGATGCGTGTATGTTTAGAGAGTAATTCCATCAGCGATGCAGGGTTTGTAGGTGCCTCCTCCAGCTGTAAAATAGAGCCTACGTCAGCCATTAGCCTTTCGGCTTCCCTCGCCCCCTCCCAGTCGCCCTTTTAAACCCGCGCACCCTCCTCTCCTTAGCGAACGCGACACTACCCCGCAGACCAAACCCGAGCAAAGTTGCAAAGGTTATTTGCAGAGAGGAGCGGCAGTTATCGCTTCAACACATCAGGGGAGCAAAATGTTTGACAGACACAGAGTCCCCTTTGTTTGTTTGGATGTAATATGCGTCCTATTGGGTAAGTATATATGTGAAATTACTAAATATATTGTCTGCTCTGCACCAGTTTATATTTTTATATATCGGTCGTGATTGGTTTTCAATTTGCAGTATTAATGAACGCTTACTATGTTTATTCATTGCGTCTGTTTTTCCACGATCCCTCGGTTACTTGTTACTTGGATTGCTCCTTCCAATGAATGCGATGACACAAGGGATGGATGCGGTCCCTGCGTTCGGATCCTGATCGAAGGGTAACACTAAACAGTACGCATTTGTTCTTGGACTCGATTTGTCTGCAAGACAAAATCTCAGATTTTAACCCGACATAAGGTGCTGTGGGTCAAGGATGAACTGCGTTGCTTTGCTGTCACAGTCTCTTCGAATTGAAGCCAGCGCCCCCGTCACAAAGGGAACCGGTCTGTTAATGTGATCCAGACTGTTAATGTGATCCAGACGGTCCCAGTATCTGTCAGTCTCCGGCTACTCGTAAATTGTCGACTGGTTCAGCTTTCTTTCTTCCTTGTACCGTCTTCGGCCAAAAGGCATATCTGACGAGAACAAAGAAGCTTGCTGCTCTCAATTTGATTTAATTCATTCAAATAAGGAGTAATGTGTTTTCACTCTAAATTTAAAACGCACGTTAAAACAAATGGAGGTCATTCCGCAACTTCAAAATTTCTTATAAATTAGAGCTGAATTTGCTAACTATATTCGATATTGTTTATCTTGCGCTTGAGCCTTGTTCGAGCAATGGTTTATATACTTAGTAACTGCTCCACTATGTAACACTACTCTTCCACAGCCAAAGAAGCTTGCATGAAATCGCATTGAGCTTCACACATCGGCTTACTTTCAATGACTTTAAACAATACCTACTTATTTTATAATTCAGTTCAATTCAAACTTGGTAATAAACTCAGCAAAACTCTCATCAGATAAATGTTATCGCCTACTCAGAGAAAATGTTACCTGGAAGGCACTTTCTATTCAACTGGTTAACTGTGGAACTGATATAACAGGAAAGACTGTTTTACTTAATTGCATTAGTTGAGAGATTACCAAATTATCGCATTGTTAAAAATGAATAATGCTTGCCTTAAATCTGGAATCTTTCTGAACTTTTTTGAAGTCTTACCAGAAAGCCCTGTGTGAATTTCTGGTGCAACCTATCTATCCAAAATAGAAATTCATAGTCGTACAGCTATTCAGCATGGAACTTGTCGATGCCAACCAAGTTAGACAAAAGTGCTGGAGAAACTCGGCGGGTGCAGCAGCATCTATGGAGCGAAGGAAATAGGAAACGTTTCAGGCCGAAACCCTTCTTCAGACTCAATCAAGTTGTTTAACTGAACTAGTCCCATTTGCCTGCACCTGGTCCATATCCCTCCAAACCTTTCCTATCCATGGGCCTGCTCAAATGTCTTTTAAAGTGCAGATTTCCAATTATTAATATATGGTGCACAGTACCATTGACATTGTTATAAACATAAGTGTTGCCATTGTTATAAACATAATTTAGCTCTGTTATTCCCATTTTGTACACTGAATGTCCGAGTCCAACCTTTCCCGTTCGGCAGCAGATCAACTGAATTACAGACACTTGCCAAGTATTGAAGAGAACCAGCTGGAGCCTGCTAAGTGCTTTTCCTCCTTTCCAGCATTCTGTTTTCAACAGAGTTGGTGCAGTTATTGGAGATGGTTACTTAATTGCGACAAAGATGACGAAGTTGGTAATTGAGAAAATGCAGAGGTGCACTGGAAAATTATAAATGGTTCTCCCTATTGCTCTGGTTCCGAGATAAAACTGTTATAATATTGGATTTTAATTCCCCCTTTCAACAATAGATGCATTGATTAAAGTGAAATGATATTTCAATAATTTCAGGTTCACTTTGACCAATCTTAGATCTGATAAATTGCTCAGCCAGCTTGATAACATTAGCTGTTATTGATTGCTATGGACTCTGCAGAAAGCACTTGAGTGCTGTTCCCGTAGTAGAGAAATCAATGCAGCAGAGGATGCAAAACTGTTTGTGGCCATTTCTCGTGAAGGCCAGCATTAAGCTTTGTTCCTTTGCAAAATACCAGGCTGTTATTTGTTCCAATCCCACATGAACTTAACCAAGGTAGAAACAAAGAACTGCAGATGCTGGTTTACCAAGGAAAGACAGAAATTACTCGAGTAACTCAGTGCGTCAAGCAGATCTCTCGAGAACGTGGATAGGTGAGGTTTCAGGTCAGGACCTTCAGAAGAAATGTCACAATCCAAAATGTTACCTATTCTTCAGAAGAAGTGTCATGACCAGCAATGTCACTTATCCATGTTCTCCAGAGATGCTGCCTACAGAATTTTGCCTGAGGGAACTGTAAAACATTTTCTCATGTCAGGTAAATTGGACTCTATTTCAAAATGTTTGTGCAATCTTCTAATAAGAAAAGTTGATTTGGTTCATCATTTCTATTGTCACAAGCACCATAGTTCTCTATACGGCATTCAGCATGTTCACTCAGCACTGCTGGGAGGTATTATTTCATGTTACTATTAATGATAATTTTACATGGCCATCCAGCCAATTGTGTTGATCAGATGTAGATTTTACAGATTGGTATAAAGCATTTTGAAAATACACCTTAAATGTCACTGTTTTCTTTAAATTAGATTAGTGTCTGCTCGGGAGACACCCTATTGTGTTAATTGTAGTTTTTGATTATGTTGTAGTTTTTGGCCTGGCAATTAGTTCCTCCAGCATGTATATTTAACCCAGCACTGACACGTACCTCACAAGTTGTTTTTGCTATAAGGGTAGCACAACTGAATGTTAACAAATAGTGAAAGTGATGCTGCTTAATCATCAATGTGATATTGTCAACGGGACAATGACAGGGTTCAGAAAGTGTATTTTTATTTCTACATTGGTCAGATAAGCACACATCTTCTTCCACCCATTTGAGCAGTATATTGATACTTTCTCCTTATCAGTTTTAGGCAGTTTTGTATCAACTTTTTTCATCCAATTTCCTGCATTTATCTAAGTTATTGAAAAAGCATGGGACCTAGGACCACACTTTGCTGAAGCCTAATGAGAACAGGTTTCCCACTCCATACACAAACTCTATCCTACACCCTAGGGACATTTCCAGAAGCCAATTAATCTACAATTCTGCACATTGGGGACTGATACGAGAAGTGTACTTGGGACATGTTGGTCGGTTTGGGCAAGTTGGGCTGAAAGGCCTGTTTCCACGCTGCATGTATCTATGATTCTGTGATTAGCAAGCAACACACCTTTTTGCAATCTGCTTCAACTTTCCTTTTTTTCATGAATTCATTCATTTCGGACAAGATGTTCTCTTAACAAAGTGACTGCTTACTCTATACATTTCTAAATGATGATTATTTTTCTGAATTCTTTTGAATATTGTTCCTCTGAATTTTCCACTGACTTTCTCCTGCTCGGGGTTAGGCTGATTGTTCTGTAACTTTTTGGTCTGTCCCAGAGGTCCGCTAACTTTAAAAACGCCTCTTAAAACAATACAACTCAGGAACAGAAGATTGCGGAAATCTGTTGTGATGTCAAATGATGCATAACACTTCTTTGATGACACTTTTGCAAAGGTTCTGATGTACAAGGACAATGTGCAAACCACAAATACTGAAACAGAAGTTAAGTGGATGTTTGTGATACGAGACCTGCTTCTGCAGTGGTAACATGGCACGACCTTGCCTGCGTTACTGCCTGAGATGTTGATCTTCCATGTGCAGGACTTTTAATCCCCCTTTAGGATATAGCTTCCTCATCACCATTGCAGCCCCATGCCATTCATCTTTTTAAATCTAGTTTCAGTGCAAACATTGTCAACGAAACGTAAATCGTTAAACACAACTTGGAAATAGTGGAAATATTCAGCACTTTAGACAGGTCTATCTGTCTGTAGACAATGCCTCGGTTCCCTCACTTTCCAAATACTGTCCTGCTTAATCTGGCCACTCACAGCAATCCAAACATAACCGTAAAATCGTCAGCACCCATAATTGTTTTGAGATTTTGAATAATCTGGTGTCTTGGAGAGTGTGCTGAGAGCAAATCTTGTTCAGTACACCCTTTATTCGGCCCACCAAGTCTACTCCACCATTCAGTCATGGCTGATCAATCTTATCCTCTCAACGCCATTCTCCTGCCCTCTCCCCATAACCCCTGACACGTTACTAATAAATAATAAGCAATCTGTATTAAAAATATCCATTTACTTGGCCTCCACAGCCATCTCTTTAATAAAAATTAAAATAATATTTTTGTAAATTTCATTCAATTAATCAAAGTTTACCTAATTATGTATGATATGCTGGTCTTGGACCACATGGAATCCAGGGTGGGCTAACCAATAGGATATCAAATTGGGGTTGGAGGTAGGAGGCAGATGGTGAAAGTAGACTGTTGTTTTCAGACTGGAGACCTGTAACAAATGGTGTACTGCAGGGATTTGTGCTGGATCCTCTGCTCAATATTTATATTAATGATTAGGATATGAATGTAGGTGGGCGGCAAGGTTAGTAAGTTTTGTGTGTGATTAAAACTGGTGGTATAGAGGACAGTGATGAAAGTCATCTAAGATTACTACAATATCTTGTTCATCTGGGCCAATGGGCTAAGGAATGATAGGTGGAAATTAATTTGGATAAATGCACAGTTTTACATTTGGTAAGTTGTATCAGAGCTGGACTTTTACAGTAAATGGAAGGGCCCTGAGTAGTGATAATGAACAGACACCATGGAATGTCATGTTATAGCTGTACAGTATGTTAGTAAGGCCACGTTTGGAGCGCAGTATACATTTTTAGTCACCCTGCTATGGGAAGGATGTTGTTCAATGGAAAAAGAGTAAGAAAAAAGATGCACAAGTATGTTTCTGGGTTTGGAAAGTTTGAGTTATTAACAGCTGGGTGGGCTGTATCTTGTTCCCCTGGAGTGCAGGAGGCTGATGAGTGACCTTTATAGAGGTTTATAAAATAACATGAGGGACATAGATAACGTGAATAGCCACAGTCTTTATCAGAGGGTTTGGGAGTTTGAAACTAGAGGGCATAGGATTATGGTGAGATGGAAAATGATCCTCTCAAAAAAGGACCGGAGGGGTAACATTTTCACATAGAGTGGTGTGTATATGGAAAAGATGCCTGAAGAAGTGATAGAGGCAGGTCCAATTAACATGTGGGCAGGTACATGGATAGATAAGGCTTGGAGGAATATGGGCAGGTAGGACAAATCTTTTAGGTAACTTACTTGCCATGGATTCTAGCTTCACTGTTCTCAATAAGTACATTGAATGCAAAAATCATATTACCATTTATACATAACACAAATCAATTCAAAGGAATTGTTAAGGATATTTGTTTATTTTACAGATGTAAAATGGAAATTCTTAAAAATAGAATAAAAGCAGTTTATCACAATTGGCATTACACATCTGCATTTTTGGAACCCCTATTGTAAACCATTTATGGACTGCCGGGCCAGTGTCAGATCCTCTGGACTGATATCTCAAATAATTAATCTGTCCCCATGTACTTAAATGTGAAATTAACATTAATTGACCATTAGCTGTCTAGAAAAAATTCCAAATATCTGCCACCTTTTTTTGCATAAATTACTGTTTTCCACAACTCCTGGAAGAAAAACAGAAGATACTGGAAAATACTGCAGAAAGAGAAACGGTCAAAGTTTTGGCTCGAACAAAAACATTTCCAGCATTGGCTTTAAAAAAACAAAAAAAAACCAAAAGATTCCCAGCATCTGTAATTAAAAACAAAAAACTTTAAATGTATTATTCAAAGACTTTTGAACAGGTACATGGATCGGCAAGGTTTAGAGGGATGTGAGCCAAACACGGTCAGGTAGAACTAGTGTATCTAGTTGGACCTGTTTTCGTGCTGTGTCACTCTTAACACCTGGAAGGGATTTCTCTAATTTTGAGACTTGTTCTTCCTAGTTATAATCTTTCATACACAGCGTTTCTTGTCATTTTATATTTTATTTGCTTTTAATATTTTGAAGTAACCCCTTGGTCATCTAAATTAAGTGAATAAAACCCTGGGTTATGTTTAATGGTATCATGATTATAAATTAAACTGCACTCGTGTGCTCCACCATCCAACTGTGTAGAAAGGGTTACAGATTTAAGGGTTGCAATAGTGTGTTAGTACTCTTATTGGCAGGATGCATTATATCCTATTGTGCTCCAATAGACAACTCTTATTCATCCCATGAAAACAAATTTGCTACATTTTGTCCATTCAATGAATCTGTCAATAGCATTTTCCTTATGGGCAACTATTACATATGAAAGGCATCTCATTAAGAATTGGTGCCTTATATAGTTACATGTGTGTCTGGGGCATGTGCAACTATTATTTTTGTAAAGCATGGAATTGTGGTGGATCATCAGTGACAATTAATCTTACTCTTTCTTGTTTGTTTATACACAGATTAAAAATATTTAAACCAACTAATCTCTAAATGAAGACTGAGTTTTATGCTTTTTTTATGACCTTTATTGTACACTTGGTGTAGTGTCACTGAAAGGGATATGGTGCACTGGGAAAGGTTTCCGTTTATTATTGTCACGTTAACCAGATTATGATGAAAAGCTATTTTGCACGCTGTTCAAACAGTTCAGATATAACCATACAAGAATATAATCAGTTCAAACTCAAGTACAATTGATAGAGCAAAGGGGAAGATACAGAGTATAGAATATAACTCTCAGCTTTGTAGTCCTTTGTGGCACATCAGTTCTTTAGACAGTTCACTGTCCTCAAAGGGGTAGGGGTGAATCAAACAGTACCCACTCTTATGGAGAGACCGTTCAGAAGCCTTATGTAGGGAAAGAAGATATTCCTGAATCTGGTGTTGCATTCTTCCAAGACTGGGCTGCATCTCCAACTCTCTGCAGTTTTTTTGCAGCTTTAAGGGCCTGTCCCGCAAGCATGTGACTGCATGCGGCTAGCACGACCA
Source organism: Leucoraja erinaceus (assembly GCF_028641065.1). Lineage (NCBI taxonomy): Eukaryota > Metazoa > Chordata > Chondrichthyes > Rajiformes > Rajidae > Leucoraja > Leucoraja erinaceus. The sequence goes on along the minus strand of NC_073377.1, from coordinate 49,580,129 downwards.
AACATGGTGGCTTGAGGTGTACAGCCTCGCGGGGCAGGTCCCACTTCCAACCGCGGAGCCGTCTGGAGTTGTGCGGGGCTGGTCCCGACATCATACTCGCCAATCAGCTGGGCAGGAAGCGGGCCGACTGAATTTGGACGTCGCACGGCGTCAGATGGTTACGTCATCACACAACGGCATGCCGGGCGGTGAGGTCATCGCGCAACGCCACGCGTTAGGTGTATGCCGTCGAGACGCTGCGTACGACCTCAATGCGGCTGCGGGCCGACAGGCCGTTGTCGAGCGGAATTTTTGGACAGTGTCAGTTTTTCGGAGCCCCGGGCGATGTCGGGACCAGCCCCGCACAACTCCATACGCCTCTGGCGATCGAAGTGGGACCGGCCCCGCGAGGCCGTATGGCTCAAGCGACCACGTTAGGTTGCGTTAGTCGCATGCTGGTGGGACAGGCCCTTGAGGCAGAGCTGTTCCAGAACAGCTTTGATGCAGCCTGATGGTCTGCATTCCATGGTGTATCTGTAGAAGTTTGTAAGAGTCACTGGAGCCAAGCCAAGTATCCTCGGGAAGCATAAGCATTGACGTGTCCTTTTGGGTGTTGCTTGAATGTGGGTGGTCCACGACAGATCATTGGTAATATTAACATCGGGGAGTTTAAAGCTCTCAACCATTTTCACATCCTCACCTTTGCTGGTTGGGGTTGTACTCCACCATGCTTCCTGAACTCTAACTTCCAGTTTGCCATGCAGCTGTACAGATAACAAAGTAAAGTTATTTTCACTCCTGCTCATTTGACTTGCAAAGGTGGAATCAGCTCATTCCCAAATTTAACGCTACAATGTTATTATTGAACTCTCACATATCCACTAGAAAGGCTACAGTAGAAAAAAAGCAGGAGGGGAATAGGCCCTTCAGCCTGTAGTGTATGTGCCAAGCATGATAAACTAATCTCATCTGCCTGCACACGATCCATGTCACTCCATTCCCGCTATGTCATGTGCCTTTTGAAAAGCCTCTTAAGTGTCACTATTGTACTCGCCTCCCTCTGTGTGTAAAATAAAATTTGCTGCACACATCTCCTTTAAACCTTGCCCCTCTCACCCTTTAGTTTCACCCTCTAGCTATGCCCCCTAGTCTATGACATGAGCTGGACAATCTGGAAGAAAGTTTCTGAATTGTAGGGCAGGCTCGATCAATCCCTTTAATCTCAAACCCAGCGTTGCTTTTGGATTTCTTGGCTGCGGAATAGCTTTGGAGATTATCCACGAGAACAAAACAGCAAATATAGTGTAAATGAAGACTTTCAAATGCCAAGGGACAGAAAAGTACAGCACAGAACAGGCCTTTTGTATGTGCTGAACATGATGCCAAGGCCAACTCTTATCTGCCTGCACATCGTCCATATTCCTCCATTCCCTGTATATCTATGTGCCTAACCAAAAGCCTCAAATACCACTATAGTATCTGCCTCCACCACCATGTGTTGTGTGTCCAGGCACTCGCCACCGTCTGTGTTTTTAAAATAAAACAAAAAGAGCTTGCCCCCCCCCCCCCCCCCCCCCCACATCTCCTTTAGACTTTGGCCCCTTACTATTTGATATTTCCATCATGGGAAAAAGATTCTGGCTGTCTACCATATCTATGCCTCACATGATTCTCTTTACTTCGATCAGGCCTCCACTAAAACAACCTGCATTCTGGGGGAAACTTAAAGCCTAAATCACTATATTTTTAAGGATCTCCAGTTTTCTCGCGATTCTTTTGAAGGTGAATGCCTTCATTGCCATTGAATGATTTTACCGAAGCTAGTTTCCATGTGAATCTTTGTCCAAATTGTGTATTCCCATGCATGAATAAAGGTAGTCAGTGTTGAAAGTCTATGTGGCTGTTGGGAAACTTTGAGTCAGTCCTTAACGTTATACTAAATAACCACTTTCCAGTAGAGATCGCTGGATGATGATCAGTTGCTTGGGTCTGTTGATCCAGAATAAGCAGGCACAGGTCAGGGATCAGATCTGGGATTTGGATGGATTCGGACTCCATTCGAGACAAAACCAATTCAGCAACTGATCCTCTGGAACCACTCACCTTTATCTATTAAAATACCAATTTTAGATTCTTAGGTTTACGCTTCTTATTATCACATGTATTGAGGTACAATGAAAAGCTTTGTTTTGGATGCTATCCAAATAGATCAAACATACAGAGATGTAAAGTCACACTCCAGTCCAATAGATGCTCTACAATGCTGAGAACTATATTCTTCACAGTGCCCCATTGTAGTTCCCCTTTGTCCTGTCTATTGGACAGAATTGGTGCTAATTTCAAGTCAATGCAATGAAATAGATTTTGCAGATGAAGATAACATAAAGTGCTGCTTTTCAATATAAATCTATACTTCACGATAACAATAGTATTCAGATTTACACTTCTAATTGTCAGTCTTAAACCTGATAGAAAGATAAGGGATTGTTGTTTAACACCAGGAACTGCAAATGCTGGCTTACAAAAATGACACAATGTGGTGGACTAGCTCGGCGGGTCAGACGGCATCTCTGGAGAATGCAAATATATGACTTTTCGTGTTGAGACCCCTTTTTAGATAAGGGATTGTACTCTTGATTGCTAATGACCACAGGTGTACTTGAATCACTTTTTTTTTTAAATGGCAGCATCCTCACAGTTTTATTCATACTCATTTGATTCGTAATATTCCTTGACGTTTCTCATTATGATGATCTCAAAATTATAATTACTATTTGTTCAAGAAAATCCAAGGCCATGGAATTAAAGCAACAATGGAACATACCCAATTGGCTCTGCGGGTAGAAATTGAGTAATGATGAATAGTTTGATTCTGCTGGTCCAAACTATTCAATGACATTTCCTGGGTTTGATATTGGCACCTTTAATTTAAATAAAATTTAGATCAATGATTTAGGCTTGGATACAGGGTGTAACATTTCATATTGGAGTTGGCAACGTCTGGAAATGGGATTGTAAGAGATTTCAGGAGAACGTGGACAGACCGGCTGGCGAACGGGTAATGTAAACCAAATGGTGCAATTTTAAAACGGGCATAGGAATGGATGTCTGTTGTTGGCCTGTACAAACATTCGAGGGTGGCAGAGCAAGTCAGTTTCTGTTGAAAGCATACGTGAAACTGGGCTTTATAAATAGAGGAGAAGAATTTAAAAACAAGAAAGTTACAATAAACTTTTTTTAAATCGCTGGGTTAGGCTCGTGTATTGCTCCATTTCTGGGCACCACGCTTCAGAAAAACTGGCGAGAAGCGGCAAAGGAAGATATTTTGAAATAGGCTGAAGGTCATGGTGGAGAGATTGGCAAAAGCTGCAGCGAAAGTAAAGGGAGAATGAAAGGAGGGATTGGAATTTTGAACACAGTAGAATAGGTATTCATAAATTTGGATTCAAGCTAACTTGGCAAAAGACCACCCAAGGAAAACGGAAATTTATTTTTGTAATGAAGTAATAATCAAGAATGGAGAATCTTGGAAGCAAATTCAATAATTGTTTTAAATAGGGAATTGGATAAGCACTTGAAGGTGAAATTTTGCATAGCACTTGAGAGGGAAAGAATGGGACTAACTGAATGACTTTTTCAAAAAGCCAGTAATTGCTGAAAGCTTTCTCCGAAAGGTAACCGTTCATAGACAGGTTCTACGAACTGAATCAGCCAGCCTATCTGTTTTTGGCTCCATTCAGATTATTTCCTTTCTCTGAGTACCCATAGATTGTGTGGTTTTCCGACCTGAGGCGATGTTATAATCTGCTCTCATGATCCCTCCAGTCGTGCCCGGGAGTGGCGACACTGCCTTGCAGCTGCAGCTCGTCTGCAGTCCGTTTGTCTTTTCTTTTTTTGTTTTCTTTTGTCCCGTTGTTTTTATTTGCAATTCATTCTATCTCTAGTTATTAGGCGCCACAGTGGTGCAGCGGTAGAGCTGCTGCCTCACATCGCCAGTGACCCGGGTTTATTCTTGACTACAGGTGCTGCCTGTGCGGAGTTTGCACGTTATCCCTGTTGTCTCTGGAGGTGTGGGTTTCTTCCAACATTCCAATGACGTACAGATTTGTAGGTTAATTGGCTTCCGTAAATTGCCCCCCCGGGGTTTTAGGATATAGAACTAGTTTACGGGTGATCGATGGATGATATGGACTCGATGGGCTTGTTTCCATGCTGTATCTCTAAACTAAACTTAATCCTCCTCACTTTTTCTGTACCTCCATGGCTTCTGGTTATGCTCCCCGGACGTAGAAGCTGAGTTTAATTTGCGCTCTGCAGCAGTACATGCACCCATGGTAGCACACACAGAATGCCTAACCTATTTTAGTTTGCAGTTGTTACATTAGAAGCCAAGATTAACAACATATATTCTGTCTCATTCCTAAAGGCAGATCCAAATGGCAATATAAATATAAATAGAATGCAAATGCAGATAGCGGAACACATGCAGGTCACTAATAGAGTAGCTCCTTGCATTTCCTGTTCTTTGAAAATATTGATTTACTTTAGATTAATTCTGTTCCAATTCCAAGATCAGATCTCCCTGATGCAAATCCTCAGAGGCCGATATTTTCCTTGAATGTCAAGGTATGAGTGTTTGCTTCCTGTTTAGAGTTGAAAAGACCAAGTCATATATATGAGAGTAGAGCCACCAATGTTTACATATTTATGTTTACTCTGGATTGTGAGTTTATCCTATTCATCAGAACAGCTGCCCCCACAGAGCCAATCTCTTAAACTGGACTGTACTGCCAGTTATAATACGTGCGATGCCAGTATAAACTGGCTTTGTCTTTTCCCCAGCATTAGGCACTATCAGCTGTTGCCCTCTGGCTTTAACTACAGCTGTTTGCGATTCTGTGGTTTTTCCAGTGTGCTCTTCTGAACAGATAGATTTTAATCTGGAAGTTCATGAGCAACATGCACAGCCACAAGTTTCATGGCTCGTATGTCATGGCTCAAAACTCATATGTCAGGCTGTTATTCATCGATTACAGATCGGCATTTAACACAATCATCTCCTCCAAGCTGGTAACCAAACTCGCAGAACTGCGTATCTGCGCAGCCCTCTGCAATTGGATCCTCGTCTTCCTCATCCACAGAGCACAGACCACAGTCTGTTCGTACTGGTGGAAATGTGTCAGCCTCGATAACAATCAGCACGGGAGTGCCTCAAGGCTGCGTGCTCAGCCCCTTGCTGTACTCACTCTATACTCATGACTGCGTGGCCGGTCATAGTGCGAACTCCATCATCAAGTTCGCTGACGACACCACTGTTGTGGGACATATCACTGATGGGGATGAGTCAGAGTATAGAAGAGAGATTGAGCAACTGTCCATATGGTACCAGCACAATAACCTGGCCCTCAACACCAGCAAAACCAAGTGGACTTTGGAAGGAGTAGGATGGGGACCCACTGTCCCGTTTATATTAATAGGTCAATGGTGGAAAGGGTCAAGAGCTTCAAATTCCTGGGCGTGCACATCTCTGAAGATCTTTCCTGGTCCGAGAACACTAATGCAATCATCAAGAAAGCTCATCAGCGCCTCTACTTCATGAGAAGATTACGGAGAGTCGGTTTGTCATGGAGGACTCTCTCTAACTTCTTACAAGTGCACAGTAAAGAGCATGCTGTGGACCTGTGCATCATGGCTTGGTTCGGCAATTTGAGCGCCCTGGAGAGGAAAAGACTACAAAAGTAGTAAACACTGCCCAGTCCATCATCGGCTCTGACCTTCCTTCCATCAAGGGGATCTATCGCAGTCGCGGCCTCAAAAAGGCTGGCAGTATCATCAAAGACCCACACCATCCTGGCCACACACTCATCTCCCTGCTACCTTCAGGTAGACGGTACAGGAGCCTGAAGACTGCAACGACCAGGTTCAGGAATAGCTACTTCCCCACAGCCACTATTAAACCTGGCTCGGACAAAACTGAACATTAATAACCCATTATTTGTTATTTGCACTTTATCAGTTTATTTATTCATGTGTTTTGTAGCCAATACCTATTATGTTCTGTTTAAGAGGGCCTCCAGCTACAGGTCCCTACCTCCCAGTTCGGACCCCAACCGGACCATCAGTACCGACTGGCCATCCACCGGCATACCCAGCCACATCAACACTCCCTGAACTTCAGGCTCACTAACCCAGACCTACGGACTTCAGGTAGACGGTACAGGAGCCAAGCTGAAGGGGCGATCGTTTCAACACCCAGGTTCCAGCTGAATAGCTACTTCCCCTCCCAGCCACTATTCTCTGTCCTGGCTCGGACCAAAAAATGAACATTAGTCTGCACCCCGGGGGCATAACCCCCAATTTTGTTATTTGTTACTTTCACTTGTATCCCCCAGTTTTTTCCCTTTATTCATGTGTTTTTCGGCCAATAACTATTATTTTCTTCGCTCCATAGATGCTGCTGAAGCAAAGCAAGAATTTTTGTATAACCTATTGTCCTATGACAATGAACATGACACATGACAATAAACTCTCTTGATCTTGAAGTTTGCACAGTTCATTGTTTTTTTAAATCCCTTGATATATGGGGTAGCAAAAGTTTGACCCTTCAGTGAGAGGAGTGGTCTTGGGGTGGGGAAGAATCGAAGGCTGCTGTTTAGCTTGGAGCAGATGCCCAGACCCATGGAGAGTTTGCCATGGCAATGGATGTTATGTGGGCGCTTAATGATTTGTGGAAACAACAGTCGGCTTTGTGACCTGCAGTGAAAACAATCAAGAATTTTTTAGAATAGAGCTCCCTTCCACCTATCCATTCCCTAGTAATTAATTGCATTTCCCAAATAATCTGGACTGTTTCTAGAAAGCACTTAACAAGGTAGACTTAATATTTCCTCTAGATTTTTGATCATTCATTAAAATACACTGTTGCGTTTATTGTCGTGTGTACCAAGGAACAGTGAAAGGCTCTTGTTGCGTGCTAACGGGTCAGTGGAAAGACAATGCATGATTGCAATTGAGCCATCCACGGTGTACAGATCTGAAGTTAACAAAATAATGTAATAATTCAAATAAATAAACTGATCCCTAACTTTCTTTAATAAACAAGTCATAACAAGAATGTAACCCCTCTTTTTCATTTTTCTACTTCAATTGATTTGAACTCTAAGATGAAGAGGTGGCTTGGACAATTAAAAAAACACAGAAAAAGGACCAACAAATGTTCTTTTTACAAACAAGAGGTATTTACCCATATAGACTGTACACAAAATGGGGAGTTTGGATATAAAGCATTTTGCAGAAAGACTAAATCAAGTAGCAAACTAAAAAAGAATGTAAATAGCTCACGAATACGTACTTAGGAGTAATGAGAGGAGGCTGATTGGCAGTTTAGGTTTTGGAGAATGCATACAGTATCACGGATGTATGGAAACCACAGAACTGGTCTCTCATTCCAGGGTTATCCAAGAAAAAAACGTTTCCCAGATCATACAAGACAAAAATAATTAAACAATTCATTGACAGGGTCTTGGTGAGACCACACCTGGAGTATTGCATACAGTTTTGGTCTCCAAATCTGAGGAAGGACATTATTGCCATAGAGGGAGTGCAGAGAAGGTTCACCAGACTGATTCCTGGGATGTCAGGACTGTCTTATGAAGAAAGACTGGATAGACTTGGTTTATACTCTCTAGAATTTAGAAGATTGAGAGGGGATCTTATAGAAACTTACAAAATTCTTAAGGGGTTGGACAGGCTAGATGCAGGAAGATTGTTTCCCGATGTTAGGGAAGTCCAGGACAAGGGGTCACAGCTTAAGGATAAAGGGGAAATCCTTTAAAACCGAGATGAGAAGAACTTTTTTCACATAGAGAGTGGTGAATCTCTGGAACTCTCTGCCACAGAGGGTAGTTGAGGCCAGTTCATTGGCTATATTTAAGAGGGAGTTAGATGTGGTCCTTGTGGCTAAGGGGATCAGGGGGTATGGAGAGAAGGCAGGTACAGGATACTGAGTTGGATGATCAGCCATGATCATATTGAATGGCGAATGGTGCAGGCTCGAAGGGCCGAATGGCCTACTCCTGCACCTACTTTCTATGTTTCTATGTAAGAAAAACTCAGAGAAAATGCCTGTAATAATGTACAGATTAAAAACCTTGTAGACCAATCAAAGGATATTGTATTCTCTAGGGAAATTTTGGCCTTAAGACGTCAATGCCGTGCAAGCTGAATGCAAACAAGACATCTTCCAGAGATGCAATGTAATGTTTTAGGATAAAATACATTCTATGCAGCTAATTTGTACAAGCCCGATTGCATTTCTTTTAGAGAGGAAGTAACGAGAAACATTCTTGTCAAAGAAATTCATTGCTTGTGGCTTTAATATGAATTATTCCTAGAAATCTGAACATTATTAACTGGACTGCAAGATACAGGTTCCACAGACTGGATTGAAATTATATTCTCTCTCCTTGTATGCACCACCTCCTTTTATTCTCCACCACTTCCTTTGGCAGTTGTTTCCAGATATACACCACCCTCTTAAAAACTTGCCCCTCGTATTTCTTTGACTCACCATAAGCCTGTGCTCTGAAGTTCTCGACTCTGCTGCTTTGGTAAAAAAAGATTCTAACTTTGCCACTCGCAATTTTATTACCATCTATAAGATCACCGCTTAGCCTCCTCAGTTCCAATGAGAATAAATCCAACCTATCCAGTCCATTCTAATAACTACAGTTTTCCATTCCAGGCAGAACCTTTGTACATTTCTTCTGCCCTCTCTCTATTCCAGCCACCTCCAGTGTGTCTATTCACCACCTGTCACTTTGCCTTTTGTTTCTGGTGTGACAAGTTTGGTGTATCAGGAGTAATGCATATTGGGTGAGGAATCTCAATAGTTTTTAATGATAGAAAGTAATGTTATTGATATTTACAGAATCCTTAAGGGATTTAACAGGGCAGATGCAGATTTGATACATCTTCATGCTGTGATGTCTTGAACTTAATAATCCCTTACATATAAGCTTGGGTAGCCACAACCCAATGGTAGGAATACAGAATTCTCCAAGGTTAGGTAACTTCCCTCAATGTTTTCATCCTCTTTCCTGCGCCCTCGTTTCTCCCATTGTAATGTGCCCAAATACTTCCACCTATATTTCTCCCTCTGGCTTTGTTTCACTCTTTCACTCCTCTTCTCTGCTTATCTGATGCACATATGGCTCCTTTTCACCTCTAGCCCTTGTCTATCCATCTACCAATCAAAACCCCTCTCACATGTATCCACCTATCACTTGACAGGCATTAGTCCGCCCCTCTTTTCCAGATTTCTCCAACCTCTCACTATAATTAGTCTGAAGAAGGGTCCCAAAGTGAAACATTGCTTGTCCATGTCCTCCAAAGATGCTGCCTGACCCGTTGAGTTACTCCAACAATTTATGTTCTACACAAGATTCCAGCATTTACAGTTCTTGATGTGTCTGTTATTTTTCTGGCTTGGATCTTGAAGGCTGATGGATCAGGTGGCGCCAGCAATGGCTGCCTCGCCAACAGTCTGTCTGTCCTTTCTTTTGTTTTTGTTATTTTAAGTACGTGTTAAAGAGTGCGTTTTATTGTTCCTTGGTTTTATGTGGGGGGTGGGGGGGGGGGACGACTTTTTTCCAATCTCTTACCTTGACGGAGATGCGATTTTCTTCTGTATCATACCTCTGTCCACATTGCGGCCTAACATCGTGGAGTGCCACGGCCTTTCTTGATCTACATAGTATTCCTTCCTTTATACATTTTTGTTTGGATTACATAATTCACATTTTAATGCACACTGTGCACGTACCAAGAATATTTTATTTTTCCTGCACCAGTCTTGATATTATATATTTGTTTGCAAGAATAAATTATGTTATGCTACATTCGGGATTTCTCAAATGTGGAACCATTTCTTTCAAGATGCTCACAACTGGGTGGGGTATCCCAGCTCCAGGGACTGTGATTTAATCCTGTTTGGGTGCTCTCTGTATAGAGCTTGCACACATGATCATGTGGGTTTCCACAGGGTGCGTTTTTCTTTGCCCCCACATTCCAAAGGCGAGCTTGGAGGTTAATTAGCTGCAGTAAACTGCTTCTTTTTACAGATAAGTGACAAGAATAAAAGGGGAATGTGAGACACCACAGGATAGTGACAAACATCCCTGATCAGACACAAATGATTAAACATTAAACTGATTAAAAATGTAACGGGACAAATTAAATTGGTGCAAAGTATTTAAAAATGATGAAAAACAGTCAGAAAATGTACCTTTTCAAAGAAGGTAGATGAATCTAATAGGAACATAGACAAATAGGTGCAGGAGTAGGCCCTTTGAGCCAGCACTGTCATTCAATATGATCATGGCTAATCATCTAAAATCAGTACCCTGTTCCTGCTTTTTCCCCAACACCCCTTGATTCCTTTAGCCCTAAGAGCTAAATCTAACTCTCTATTGAAATAAATGAGGCATTGCCAGGTAAGGCTGAGAGCCCACTGGTGAATCCAGAACAGAGCAAAGCGGTTGATGTGCATAAACCACCAGCTCATTCCTGACTGACTTCCAGGCTGCAATGAGCAGCTACAGTAGTTTGGAACGTGCTGGTGTTAGCACCACAGGAAGCTGGTGTTTCTCTGAAGATCAGCCAGTTAGCCATGAATTTGCTCTGAATTGCAGAAAAGCCTTATCCTTCCAATACTGGATGTTTGTCTGAATGTCTGTTAACAGTCATTGTAAAGGGCCTGTCCCACTGCGGGGACCTAATTTGCGAGTTTAGAAGAGTTTGCGCTCGATTCAAACTCGCAGCATGGTCGACACATGGTCCTATGAGGTCACTGGAACTCTCCTTCATGCTCGAGGGATGTTCCCGCATACTTGCGGCCTCAGTTTGGTCAAGGAACATTTTTCAGCATGCTGAAAAATTTTCCACAAGTAAAAATTGGTTTTGAACTCGTAATGCAGTTGAGTGGGGTCGCTATGTAGTTATAGGCAGTCGAGGATAGCCGTAGGCAATCTCCTTTGCTGACCGGGCATTTTAATTGGCTCATTGGAGTTTTCAGAACCAAGGAAAACCGACCGGTAATGTTAAATGCCCGCTAAACTTTATTAAAAGTTGCCTGGCTTCTTTATAGTGTCTCCACTCATTCTAACCCCCCCCCCCCCCCCCCCCCCCCCTCCCCCCTTCTCCTCCCCTCCTCCTTCTCCCCTCCTTCTCCTCCCCCCCCCTTCTCCTCCCCCCCCCCCTCCTCCCCCCCTTCTCTTCCCCTTCCCTTCTCTCCCCCTCTCTCCCCTTCCCCCCTCTTCTATCACCTTCTCTCCCCCGCCCTCCCCTTCTCTCCCCCCCCCCACCATCCACGCTCTCTACACTGTGCCAGCCGTCTTTTACCTTCCTGTTCATCGTGGGTGTAAATTTCAGACAGCGCTCCCCCGTTTTCCCTGGCCCCCACATCTGTGTGTGTGTGTGTGTGTGCGTGTGTGCGCGCTGACGGTCGATCCAGCTCGCGATTTCATCGCTGACGGTCGATCCAACTAGAGGTTTTTCAGGCGAGTGCCCTCGAGCTTGAAGGTCGAAGACAGTTGCTGAAAAGTCGCGTTAGTGGGACAGGCCCTTAAATGTTGAAAAATGTAGGGCTGATTTATTTTCTTGTGCATCTGTACCGTAGCACCATGTCAGTGAGTATTTTTACCACAAGTATAATTGGAAATTTAGGGAAGATAACACAGATCATTGTGCAAACGTTTCCAGTCATAAATTGGGATGTGAAAAGCTGCCTTCAGTAGAAGTGCCCTCTGTGTGTGAATTGTTTGGGATATAATTGAGCGCGCGTGAACCCATGGACTTTGACAACGACTTTGACAACAATAAAGTAATAGAAGAAATTGTCATTCATGCCAAATGCCACAATGAGATTGAAGAAGAAGAATGCGTTTATTATAGCTAAAGACTTTATGACTTTTATTTGGGCGTTTTTGATGTAGTGTTGGGAAAGAGAAAAGCTAATTAAAAGAATTTAGCAATGTATTTTGATACTGGGAATAGAATACAGGACATTTGACAAGATCCCTCAGGGCAAGTTGATCTCTAGATGATTAAGGCACGGGGGATCCACTGTTTCTTGGTAGAGTGGATAAAAATTGCCTGGGCCATGGGAGGGCGAAATTCTGATTGGCGACCGACCGCAGGGATCAATACTGCGACCTCCTGTTGGTGAAATACATAAATTATCTTGATGGACATGGAGGTGGGCTGCTTTGTCAGTTTGCAGATAACACAAACATTGGCTGAGTTGTGGAGAATGAGTAGGGTTGTCAAAAGATTTGGCAGGATATTGATCAGTTGAAATGTATGTAGGGAAACGGCAGATGGAGATTAATCCAGGCAAGAGTGAAGAGTGGTGGAAATAGAGCAACACTGAAGAGATAATTGAACAAGCACATAAACAGGCATGTGCGGACAGGTGGGATTAGTTTAAATTGGCTTCATTGTTGTCGCAGATGTTGTAGGCCAATAGCCTTTTATGTGCTGTGATGTTCTATGAAGGCTTATTTCACCTCTCAGATTTTCCTGAGAGGAAAAAGTGAGTGCTGGATAATGAGTTAAATCACCAGAGAATATTTTAAGCTGAACACAAGGGCCAATAAACAACCTAAATCTTAGCTAGTTTGGAGGCTTTCAATACCCTGCAGTTATTTTCACAGCAAAATTTTTAATCAAAAGATAATTTTGTGTGTTTGATTTTCTGATAATAAAAGGGAACTGAAGATGCTGGTTTACACCAAAGATTGACACAAAATGTTGGAATAACTCAGTTGGTCAGGCAGCAGCTCTGAAGAAAATGGAAAGGTGGCGTTTTGGATTGGAACCCTTATTCAAATTCCATCTCTCTAAAATATCTATCTCCCTAAAAGGGAGATGAATTGTCCCCCATAACATGAGAATTTTGAGTCTCATGGGAATTTTGAGTCCCATATTATTCGGGAAATTATCATATCGGTAGATACCTGATGCCAGTGATTGGAACATTTTGGAGTGTGGGAGGCTGAGGGTGATCTTATAGAAATATATCATGAGGGATGTTGATAAGTTGAATGGTTCTTTTTCCGCAGGATAGGAGAGCCAAAAACATGAGGGCACAGGTTTAAAATAAGAGGGGAAAGATTTAAATTAAACTTGAGGGGCAATATTGTCACACAGGGAAGGGGTGGGTATATGCAACGTGCTGCCTGGGAAGCTGTATATGCAAGAACAGTTATTCATGCCTACCATATTGTGTTGTGCTGAAGCAAAGCAAGAATTTCATTATCCTATCTGGGACACATGACAATAAACTCTCTTGAATCTCTTGAATCTTGAGTTATGATGTTTATAAGAGATCTGGACAAACACATAGATAAAAATAGGTTGAGAGGGATATGACCAAAACACAGGCAAATAGGTCTAGTTCTATCTTGGTTTGAATGAGTTGGGCCAAAGGGGTTTGTTCACTGCTGTATAGCTATGACTTTGTCATGATCTTAAAGTATTACTAACCCCAGAACAGATGGAACATTTCCTATGGAGTTGAAGGTATAGTTTGGTTGATTGCAACACATTTCGGCTTGGTTGGTGATTTCAACATCTTTTACTACATTTACTACTCCAGGTGTGTCTGTCTCCATTTCACTTTGGGTGCCTTGCTCAAAGGTACTGTATAAATGCAAGTTCTTTCATTCCTCTCCAACTGAGGTGCTGAATGAAATGTATGTAGTATAACAAGTCGCAAATACAAATAAATTATGCGATGTGACATTTAAACAAAAACCATTACAAATTATTCTGATTATACTACTGATGGAAGAACAAACCAGGCCAACCTGATTTTCTTTTGTCACCATTCAGTGGCAGAAGGTCAGAAGTGACTAATAAATCCACTGAGATAAATCCGAGTAAAGAATGTTGTGACAATGAACACAATGGATCCAGGTTTCTCACTGGTGACAAAAGACTTCAGATTCTAGAATCATGAGCAAAAATCAAAACTGCTGGAGGAACTCAGCGGGTCAACATTTTCCTTGAAAGTGGTATCGCAGGGTGGTGAAGGCGGCATTTGGCACATTGGCCTTCATTAGTCAGGAAATTGACCAGAAGTTGTGACATTATATTAAAGCTTTATTATACTTTGGAGAGGCTGCACTTGGATTATTGTGTTCAGTTTGATCACCTCACTATAGTAAAGATGCCATAAGCTGGAAAGAAAGTAGTGATTTAAGAGGATACTGCCAGGGTTCGAGGGACTGAGCTTTTTGGGGAGATTGGGCAGGCTAGAACTTTATTCCTTTGGGGGCAGGAGGCAGGGGGGTGACAATATGGAGGTGTGTAAAATTGTGAGGGGGATAGGTAGCTTGAATGCCCAAAAGCCTTTTTCCAAGGATGAGCAATAAAGAACAAGTGGGCATAGGTTTAAGATGACGGGAAAGATTTAATATGAAATTGAGGGACTTTTTTTTGCACAGTGTGGTAGGAATGTGGAAGGAGCTGCCCGAAAAAGCAGTTGAGCAGAGACAGTAACACCATTTAAAATACATTTGAACAGGTACATGGATAGGAAAGGTTTGGAGGAATATGGGCAAACGGAACTAGACCTGCTGAGGGATTTTGATCAGCCTGGGCCGAAGGGCCTATTTCCGTACTGTATGACTCTTTGATTCGATTTGTGGAAGGAAATGAATAGGTGAAGGTTCGGATTTGGAATCACATTCAGGTTCAGACATTTTCATTGTTATCCTACCATGGCAACAACCCATTGGGCTACAGCTACATTCCAGTAAACTATTATTAGTTTGAGTTCTGGTAATTACTTTGATGAGCAATAACAAGAACATTTGTGTCAGAACAAATGGGTCCTTTTAAGTTGATAGGGGTGTGGAGAGAACTTGAGAAGATTGGAAGAAATAAGGATTAAGCAGAATCACAAACCCTTTTTATAAATACAGTAGAAACAAAATCGAGAGAAAGAGTGGGACTCCTCAGGGAAACACATAAAGCTCCAACCATGTGTGGATCCATGATGAGAGTTTTGGTGTTCACCAGAGGAAGGATGAGGAAGCTGAAGGGTTAAGGGAGGCATGCCTGTTCAGAAATATCAGGAAGGAGGAAGTGTTTAAGTTGTTGACACACAATATCATTAATAAATTCCCTGGGCCTGACAGGATCCACCCCATGATGCAACAATATATGGAGTACGGGAGGAGATTTTTCCAACTTACTTTATTAACCTCAAGTAATGTACCAGAACAATGGAGGAAACGTTGCCTGGGCATTCGCTCCCCAGATGCTGTTTGACTTGCTGAGTTCCTCCAGTAGTTTGCGCTTTGCTCAAGATTCCAGCATCTGCAGTTTTTTGTGTCTCTATTAGATAGGTTGGGGTTTTCCTCACCGGTGTGTAGGAGGCTGAGAAGTGACCACTGTAGAAGTTTATAAGATTATAAGGGGACTAGATAAAGTAGGTGAACATAATTTTTTTCCCAGGTTAGGGGGAGTCTAACACTAGAGAACACAAGTTTAAGATGAGTGCTGACAAATATAAATGAGATCTGAGGCAGGTATTTCCCACACAGAAGGTAGTGGTTATCTGGAACGAACTGCCTGAGACTGTGGTAGAGGCAGAAACAATTACACATTTAAAAGGCATCCTTGACAAGGAAAGGATTAGAGGGATACAAGCCTAATGCAGACAAATAGGCTTAATGTCGATAGTCATCTCGGTTTGCGTAGAGGAGAAGGAACAGTTTATGTGCTGTACAACTTTGTGACTTGTTCATTCATGACCATATTTTATCAACTTTTGCGAAAAGGAAGTAAAATATAAATAGCATTAGATCGATATTAATTTTGAACAGAATTATAATTTTAATACTGACTCAAGACTGCAAATCCAGGCAAATAGTTTAAAAAGTGGACGGGTAACCTTATCATTTAATTTGTGTGTTAGACAAACATTGGCAGGCAACATAACATCCATCTTGCTTGCATTTTAAAACCTATAGAAAACCATGCTACAAAAACTGCCTTCTGGAAGACATGGATGATTAAAAATGACAAAAGGTCTGCAGATTCATTTCAGAGACCAACTTAAAATTTCCAAAACTGGAAATGATCAGCATTAAAATAAAATCTGACACAATACCTGACTCTTCTGAATGACTATTCCAAAAAGAACAACATAAAACATCATGTCTATTAGGGCCTGTGGCTCTTGGGGTTAGGAAGAGGAAGATTTTGAAATGGCTGAGATAATTTCTCTCTACCTATCAGTCACAGTCAGGGCTGTGTAACATCCAATTAACATCACTTTCAAGGCACCAAGACTAGTGAGACATTTGTGGTTGACAGCATAATTGAGAGCAAGTCATTTATGCCATAATATGAATCAATCTAGTAACAGTTTGTTACGTATGTATCATCTCTGCCTGATAAAACCATGTCTGATCTTTCAGAGTGTGAAACTGATCTATAAAAAAAGGACAAGCAAATTTTTTGCAGATTTATCTTCACAGACTTGCTAATTGCATAAAATATGCTTCCATAATTTACCATTATGCTCTCTGACGATATTACAAATCACTCTGAAGTGAAGGCAACCATGAGGGACTGATGGAGCAAAGAGTTGCACTGTAAAATAAGATGACTTGGATGCTGCAAATCTGTAAAAAGAGCAAAAATAATTGGAACTACACAGCAAGGTCAGGTAGCATCTTAGAACAGAAGCAGAGTTAATGCTTCAGAATCGCTCGTTGACACAGACTCAATGTTCCATGCTATATCTCTAAAAAGGGCAGGACAGTGGTGCAGAAACAGAGTTGTTGCCTTACAGCACCAGTCCCGGGTTCGATCCTGACTACGGGTGCTGTCTGTACTCTAAAGACATACAGGTTCGTAGGTTAATTGACTTTGGTCTAAATTGTTCCTAGTGTGTAGGATAGTGCTAGTGTATGGAGTGACCACTAGTCAGCACTGACCCAACAGGCATGTTTCTGTGCTGTATTGCTGTACCTCTAAACTAAAGTGCTAAAAAAGTAAATGTTAATTACCTTTTTATCAGAACAAGGAAAAGTTTGAATCCTAGTGGAATTAAAATGCAAGGAGAGAAGAGGAAAGAGAAAAGAAGTATCATTAACTTTTACAACTAACTTCATCCAATGCTGCATTCACTGCATTGTCACATTGTAAATTGTGCTACAGGTATAAAGCCTGGTAGTAGAATCGTGTTGAAATTGACAGGAATTGTGAATGAATTTATATTCCTGTTTCACGACTTGTGGTCAGAAGGTAAGTTTGCAGTGGAAAAAGGTGGGTGGGAAAATCCGACTCCTTTTGAGTTGTAAGCGTTCCTGAATTCTCTGGTTTTTTTAACTCTTAAATCCAGATTCATACATTTTCCTACTTCACAATTTTGACACGTAAGATTCTGAACCAACTTTACTTCCTGGTTTGCTAGAGTGATGTTTATGTTTTTATAATACTGGTGGGATTCTGCTGTGGGTTTATGTCTGTTTAAAACTTGCATGTGATTTTTATAAGTGGATAAGAAGTTTATCTTAGCAGATCCTGACAGGCTGAGTAAATGTATTCTTGCTAAAACAGTTTAATCTAAGTTGTTTTGAGCCAATCAAACTCCAAAACCACATGTGAACCCCAATAATTGCAGAAGTAGAGTTGAAGGTTCAAGTCACAGTCCAATCAGATCCAAAATGTTTGTTCAGGTGCTTACTTGTAATTTATTGAAGGAAGAAATACACTTTTTTTTAAATACAAGTAATCACCACCTAGCAGTTACAAAAATCCTGTTATCCTGTAACCAACTATGCTTGATTGTCCAACTGCTTATTTGCAGTCATCCTTTAAAAATTCACAGACATTATGATTTCCTTCATTTAGCACTAACATGTTTCCAGGAATATCCTGCAGCTTGCAATAAAATCAGCCTAACATTCTTTTTATTGAAAGAAATGTGCAAAGTGAGCTGTTTTGTTTACATCTGTACAGCACAGTGGCACAACTGATAGAGCTGTTGCCTTACTGTGCCAACGACCTGGGTTCGAATGCTGACCTTGGGTGCTGCCTGAATGTAGTTTGTGTGTTCTCCCTGTGACCACGTGGCTTTCCTCCAGGTGCTTCAGTTTCCTCTCACATCCCAAAAATGTCTGGGTTTGTAGGTTAATTGGCCTTTGTAAATTGCCCCTAGTGTGTAGGATGAGAAAGTGGGATAACATAAAACCAGTGTGAACTGATGATCAATGGTCAGCATGAACTCAGTGGGCCAAAGGGCCTGTTTCCATGCTGTATCTTACAATTCAATTTGAAAACTGTCATTCAGTTAGGTGGGGTTGAAGGACCACAGGCTCCAGTCTGCAACAGTTGTAATGCTGCTCAAGCCAAAATAGCTAATTTGGCTTGTCATTAAATTTCTGTGTATCTTACTAATTAAGCAGCATTGAAGATATTTTGTTGTTAGGGTTATTTTTGGTAGTAGTTTAGAATTAGAGAAAATTGCCCAGTTTAATTAAAAATTAAACCTTTAGTAACCTTTAGTATCTGATTAAGGCCTGTGCAGATATAATCTACAAGCAGTTCAATGCACCCTGCACCCCCAAAAAATATACTTTCATCCTTTGATGGTAGACATTAAATGAGTTGGTACATGGGAACAGAATACTTGCCTTACATAAATCTGCAGCCTGATGGATACTAATTTCAATTTTTGCTTGCAAGATAAGGGACTTTTAGAAATTAACCTCCAAATTGCCTTTTAAATATGTATCATTTAATTTAAAGCGAAAAAAAAATCTTTTTGTGATATTATGTTTAGATCAGTTGTTACTCGTGAAATAAATCATCTGCCATTTTTTCTGAACAATAAGCTGTTTGGTGTGGCAAAATTCAGCTTATTTTTACAGTAGGATCTTGCTTCTTTATCCAATGCATTGAGTAAAAATCCCCAGTGAATTCACCATTGCATGCATTCAGGAGTTTAGTTTCACCACTCGTGTATCAACAAATAGGTTCCAGGTGAGCACTAACTGCCAGCTATGTCTCCTTTTGTAAGATAATTAGACGTAAGTTGGCAACCAATCAGACAAAGTGGCTCAAATATCCCATCTGGAATCAATTTTATTGCAATGATGTTCTGTAAAGAAAGTTTCTCCTATAAGTAGTGAGTGTTGGAGAGAAACTTGCTGGAAGGAGATGCATGACCAAATTTGAGAAGGCAAAAGGTTAATGGAATAAGTACGGTATTTTTACACTGCAAAAGAGTACAGGACAGTATGGTATGGCAACTGCTCTGTCTCCGACCGGAAGGCATTGCAGAGGGTGGTGAAAATTGCCCAACGCATCACCGGTTCCTCGCTCCCCTCCATTGAGTCTGTCCAAAGCAAGCGCTGTCTGCGGAGGGCGCTCAGCATCGCCAAGGACTGCTCTCACCCCAACCATGGACTGTTTACCCTCCTACCATCTGGGAGGCGCTACAGGTCTCTCCGTTGCCGAACCAGCAGGTCGAGGAACAGCTTCTTTCCGGCGGCTGTCACTCTACTCAACAACGTACCTCGGTGACTGCCAATCACCACCCCCCCCCGGACACTTATTATTATTTATTCAAATTGTTTGCTATGTCGCTCTTCCAGGGAGATGCTAAATGCATTTCGTTGTCTCTGTACTGTACACTGACAATGACACTTAAAATTGAATCTGAATCTGAGGACAAAACTATAGGAATGTAGTTCTACAATTAGGGGAAGTAAGGCTTTTTTATGTAATATGTATTTAGAAAGTTGACATAGTATATTTGATCAGCATATAAGCAAAGTAAACTGTGATGTGATGAACCTGAAGATAATTAACCTAAACTGTCAGAGTATCATGGCCAAATTCCCCAATTTTGAAGCAATTCTGCCTCTGGAAGACCCCGATGTGGTGATAGGTATGGAGTCCTGGTTAAACAACTCCATCGCGACTGGTGAAGTGTTCCCTTCACACTTCAGTGTTTTTCGCTGTGATTGTCAAAATGCTAAAAGGGGGAGGTGTTTTCATAGCCGTTAAGAACACCTTTGTTGCTTCTGTTGAAACCAATCTCCAGACAGACTGCGAGCTGATATGAATCTCAATTTGTGTTACAAATAAATTATGCAGTGTGACATTTGAACAAAAACCGTTACAAATTATCCTGATTCTACTACTGATGGAAGAACAAACCTGGCCAACCTGATTTTCTTTTGTCACCGGTAGACAAAAATGCTGGGGAAACTCAGCGGGTGAAGCAGCATCTATGGAGCAAAGGAAATAGGCAACCTTATCGGGTCGAAACACTTCTTCAGACTTAGCAATTGGGAAACCATTTGGCAAATGGGTTTCAATCACTCCAAATGCTTTTCCATGAGAGTTACTCGTAATGCCAAGCCGATCGTGAACCGGTACAAAATGGGAGACAGCCTGCTTAAAGAAGTTGATCACCACCCATACCTGGAAGTTGAACTCACATCTGGCCTAGCCTAGAACAGACACATAAACCAGATTGCCACAAAAGCAAACATAACTTTGGGCATTCTCCGGAGAAACTTATCCGGTTGTGACAAATCAACTAAGGAGGGAGCATACAAAGCACTTGTCTGCCTACTGTTGGAATATAGCCAGACAATATGGGACCCTCACCAGAAAAATAACATTGACACCGTTGACAAGGTTGCGAGGCGTGCAGCTCGGTTTATCTATAACGACTACTCAAGACAGTCAAGTGATTCCAATATGTTAAATTGCCTTGGCTGGGAGTCGCTGGAGTCAAGATGTACCAAAGCCTGCTTATGTATTGTTTACAAGGAGACTCATCATCCCTAGTAACATATCTCACCAGCGTAAATTTTGTTCTGGCAGTTGTCCAAAACAAGTGTGGTTGACGAGTGTAATGATCTCCCAGTTTTGTATTTCCTTTGAAGTGAATAGAACTTTGGAAGAATTGGAAAGTACATCACTAATTCATTACTGTCCATTTGATATTTTTTCATTCAAGATTAAAGTTAGAAAGGAGATGAAGAAATACTTTTTCACACAGTGAGTTGAGAACCTGCAGAATTCTCTGCCTCAGATGGCGGTGGAGGCCGGTTCTCTGGATGCTTTCAAGTGAGAGTTAGATAGAGCTCTTAAAGATAGCGGAATCAGGGGATATGGGGAGAAGGCAGGAATGGGGTACTGATTGTGGATGATCAGCCATGATCCCATTGAATGACGGTGCTGTCTCGAAGGACCAAATGGCCTACTCCTGCACCTATTTACTATTGTCATCTTGAATCAAATCCTTGTTAACCAGTTCTTGCATTAGTTCAAGATTCAGCTGCCTGGTATCACAATTGTCCACAACTAATTAAGCCCCAACTCAATTTTATGAAATCCTATCAACTACATTGCTTCATTGAGGCCCTTCAGTGTGCTTATTTTCTTAGGTATACAGGGACTCATTGCAGCATTTCAAAAGTTTATCCAGAATAAGTTAAGAAATCAAGTATTGTAGAGAAAGTCAGCGCAATGAGCACAACCTTTGGTCTATGTTGGGTGTATTTTCCTGACTGAGAGCTTTAATGTCATGTTTTAAGATCATCCCAGCGTGTTTGAAGAATTTTACATTTGGAACAAATTTCTTCTTTTAAGTAACTTTGCATGGACTGAATGAACTGTTTCTGTGGTGTAAATCTGAGTAAGTAACCCATGATGATGAACGTGGAACAGCACTGGAGAACAATGGATTTGCAAATCCTAATCTTTAGACAAACCCCCAATAGATTTTGATCAAGGACATGTCTTTAGTTTTTCAACAACCACCGAGACACAGAGAATATAGGTTACTTTATGGAAGAGGAGGGGGGAAATAACTTATGTAGGTTACTTCAATGCAGGGAATGTAGGTTACTTCAAGATGGAAGAAGAGGGGGCAAATAACATTGCTCATTAATCAAAACTAGCATTGGTTGAGAGATCAGTAGAATGTGGGTAGGCACACTTGAGCAATGATCACACCATCAAGTTAGATTGACGTATGAATGCTGTGTAATAATTGCTAAAATACTTTTCGTACTTCCTTTAAATTGAGAATTTTCCTGATATTATTTTTAAAAGAAAAAATGTTTTGAACTGTAATACTGACCTTAAAAATACTACCACTGTCAGTCTATGTGGTGCCATTGTAAAAGCGGTAGGGATGACGATTAGGTCTGCAATGCAATGCTTTATCCCATGCAGTCTATAATCAGAAACGGAGATGAGTCTGCAAACACTGTAATTGACCTCAATTCCCTTGGGTTTCATGAAGAGAAGGTTGCCTAGATTCCTACTTCTGAATGCTTTCCAGCGAGCCGTTTGCACGTAAATATTGGGTGTTGACTGGAGCAGGACGGGATTTCCCACACAATGTTTTAAACCTTACTTTACATATGACTAATGGAAATCTGGGAAAAATACCAGAGGTTGACAGCCATTCATGGTTTGGAAATTCTGTGTAATAAAATATTTTTGTCCAATGCATAAAGGAATGTAATCAAAAGGAAGAGGGCTAAATGTGTAGTTCTTATTACGTCATACTCACACCATGGAGACAGGCTATTCCAACCTCCACATGCTGATCAGTGGGACGTCTGTATTAATCTCATCTTCTCATAGAATATAAAATATCAATTTGGTTCTGGGTCCTCTTCCCATGACTTGTGTTTGGAGGTGTCCATGCATATGGTTTGAACCATGCTGTTGTTCAAGTGCAGCACAGACCACTCAGCCAGAAGTTGATCTATTACAAACAAGTGAGATTAGCTTTGGCATCACTTGAAAGTGATCTGCTTGACCACGTCTGAAGCTCTGGATCCACCAATTTAACCCTGCGATACCTGAACCTCATTTCCCAAATTCCTGCCCACCAGCCTAATCCTTTGTGAAAAAATGCCCCTGCCTTTCAAGGATTGGAAAGAATAAAGAAAGAGGATAACAGCTTTTGGATTTGGAACTGCTGATATAATGAAGACATTATGTGCTCAGTGCCAAGATGGCAACATTTCTTGAAAGTTGGAAACATTATGTTTTTTAAAGTTGTCAGTTAAAGGGAGCATTGTGTGATGCGCAAAGGAAGTGAATTAGATACTTTCTTCCAAACAGATAAGAGCTGGCACTCTGTAGGATGATATCACTTGGCTGTTGCAGATTTCTTCATTTGGGAATTGGGAATTTTTTTTTTCTAAATTGTCTCAGGATTGATTGACTTGCATGGCCATTTAAAGCACAATGAATAGTCAACTACCTACCTGTGGGAATTCTTGTGTAAATTAAGTACTGGGTAAAGGCAGCAAACTTCCTTGCCGAAAGACCTAGTGAGCCAACTATTTGTTTACAACACTCCGTGATTAGCATTCTGATTAAATTTAATTAACAGTTTAAATACCTCTGTCGTGGTGGGATTTGAAATATCTCTGGGTTACTAATTCCATATCGCACCCCAATTGCTAGGTAATCTATGTTTTGATTCATGTTTGGAAATGGGAGCCTATTGCCTCAGTATTTCCTTTAGCTAAATACTTGTTTGTCTTTTCTTCTTACTTGTTTTGTGTATCTGCAATATAAATTGTTCCTTTTAACATGAACCTGTGAATGCTGTAGCAGTGGTTGGTGAAACCAAACTATGATAGTTTTTGTGTAAACATGCATCATGAAGTTTGCTTCCTGTTATGTGGTCAGCATTTCGCCACATGAATTCAGAACAAAAAAAAAGGTTTAATTGCTAAATGATGTTAAAACTGAATGAAGCAACTTGAAATCGCAAAGACTGGAAATCATGGAGGTTCAATAGACATTGCAACACAAGCTGTCATGAACACGAATATCTATTCTGAACCATTTTTTGTGAAGGAGAAGTGCTTTTCCACTGTATGAGAGGAAAAACTCAGGAGCATCTCTCTCTTAGTCTACAAGCTTGCATGTCTTGAAGGATTAATTTAGAATAACATTAGCATTATAAAACATCCCTGTTTTATAATGTGTGGTACCAGGAGAACATGAAGGTAAAATTAAAAAGCATTTGTAATCCGTTATTAAATAGCATTTGTAATCTGTTGTTAAATTTTAAGGCAAATACTGTGTGGCTTAGTCAGGACAGTCCAGTTTGTAGAGTTATCAATTGTTAATTTTCAAGGAAGTGGGCATCATGTAGCTGAATAGAGAACACTTTAAATAGTCATGCATCAATGTGACTCTGATCTATTTTTACTGATAATAATTGATGGAAGAAGTAATTAATCCTACAGAGATCTTCTAAATAGCATCGTGAGACTGCCAAACTTCGTCATAACCCCGAATATCATTGATAGCCTCAGTCCTGCAGAAACCCATTTGTCTCACATTTCTCTCTCTCAGAATGAACAGAAGATCCTACCAATGTATTTGCAACATATTGTAAATAGCTCCAGACATTTTGCAAACTACTTGATACAAATGGACAAATGCACATAATTGCTGTTGAGCACTACGTGAATGTGGCGTGAGAGAAAACGTAAGGCGTGCCATCCTGTGCTTAAATTACTGATGACCTTCAGGAAAGAAAACTGGTGTCCTTGCCCAGTCTGGCCACTGTGTTTCCAATCAACGCAGTTAACTCTTAACTGTCTTCTTAAAAGACATAACAGACTTCCTAGTTTAAGGACAATGGGGATGGAGGTTATTGGTGCTCCTTGTAATTATGTTCATACCTTGTAAATTAATTGTATTAGTTTAAAAGTTTAATAGAAAAACATTTATTTATTTATTTATTATTTATTTTTTTTTGCACATTGGAAGCATGAATATAATCTACTGTTGTAAAGTTATCTGTTTAAGGTGCACTTAAAATTCTTTTTTCCCTCCCTACAGCTGGTATGCCACTGGGTGTTCTAAATGTGGCCAAAATAAAACCTTATCAAAGAGGTTTTTACTGTGATGATGAAACCATCAAGTATCCATTCAGGAACAGTACCATCACTTCCACTGTCCTGTATTCAGTGGGGTTTACACTGCCCATATCAGCTGTAAGTAGCTCAGACAATCTGTGGGACAATTGTGGCTCATCACAAACATCTTGGCAGGATGGAAGAATTGGGAAAGATTAAACTATGATGTTGACTTGTGGTTACTAGTTTAATTATCATGGAACCCACTTTATTATTGTTTCATTTTTATATTAGTTTTCTAGCGTTAGAGAAAATGCATCATTTTAAAATTAATTTTAAATATTTTCTACAAAGGCTGAATTTCAAACTGTCAGCTCTTCTCCAATAAATATGTAGAAATGCCACACAGTCAACATAAGAACACTGGGCTGTACAAAGATGGTGGGGTCATTAGCTATGTTTGTAGGTTGCTCCCTTTTTGCTATAAACCTTTAAGGTGTGCATAATGCGCTTTGGTGGTTTGGAGGGCCAGAGAATAGCTAGTGCCTTAATTAATATAAGATGCTTGTTTTAAAAATAGACTTTTGTATGACGCAGTTGCATGCATCTGAATACTGATTGTTCTATATTGGCTGCTAATGCTTTGATCTGTGAGGGGTGCCAGCACTGCAAATTTGGGCACTGGCTTGGTCTGTGTTATTATATTATATATTTGGGTATTTATGCAAAATAAATTATTTCTTCTGCCATTCTGCTTTGCTATTCCTGAACTTTCGTTCCCCAGTATTTTTTTAGTGCACTCTTCCAGTTTTTAATGTGAATTAGTTGCAAACATGATTAACTTCCCAGCTGCAGTTCCAATATCCTTAATGGTGGAGGTTAGTTCTTGGGTAGTCTTTGACAGCTCACTTCTCATTTCACAAATGGCTTCAGCACTTGAACAGCAGTAATCAACTTGAGTCGCTTGTTAGTTTTCTGCCTGTCATGACACAATTTGCTGTCCTTGCCCCAGTTTTAGCCTATTTGTGGCTAAAAGATACAATGGTGCTGGAGCATTCTAAACCTGAGGGCTGAACTAGGATTGATAGAATGTACTGAGCCTGCCTGCCAATTGCAGAGTACCATTGACTAAAGCGGAAGAACATTTGGCGCGCCCTCTTCATTAAATGAAAAGTCAATAGTAGCAGAAGGAAGCAATCACTGTAATTAGATTGAAGATGTCAGGGCAGACAGTCCAGACTGCAGCTCTGTGTCAAAAGGCCACATGTTACCAAGTCAAGCCTGAAGATGCCTGAGAATGGAGCTGAAAGCAGTGAAGAAATTAGTGGTTAACAAAGGTAATAGCCAAAGTTCAGATAGGATCCAAAGGACATGATACGAGTGGTGCTCACAGTACAACTGGTTATTTTTATTAACACTTTAAAGATGACATTTACTCTTCTGAAAAGAGAGAACGACGTGGATTGTTGTTGTATGCCTCTCATGTCCCTTTCGGTGTATACACCATGTTAACCAAATACAGATAATGGGTTTCAGCCCGAAATGACAACTATCCCTTTCCCTCCACAAATGCTACAAGACTCACTGAGTTTCTCCAGCAGCTCTCCTTTTATTCGCTCCAGACTCTAGCACCTGCACTCTCTTGTGCAAATAGTTCCCTCATAGTAAGTTCTTGCAAATACCAATGTGGTTAACAATGAAATAATCTATTATTGTGACGTTGATTTAGTGATTGTGGATAACTCCGGTGCTACTCTTTTTTTTTGCTCTTCCGTATTAACTTCTCACCTGAACATTGACGTCTCCAACAGTGTTGGAATCCCTCAGCTTGGATTTTCTTTTGGAGAGGGAGTTGATTCCTGTATGAGTGCCGCCACCACCAGTCCTAAAGCTGCTGCAAAATAAACTCTGTATTCTTGTGTAATGTTAAACCTTCAGGAATTGAGAACAAGAAACACATTGCTTTCATGTTTCCTGTCGAGTGGGGTTCTTGCAACCTTTGGAAGTGTTGCTTTCACTCTGTGATGGGAATTGATCTTTGTATTTCCCTGTGCAGGAATTGCTCCAATATTGTGTTTAAAATGCAGCATGGCAAAATTAAGTCAACATGGAATGGTTGCTTTAGTGCTGTGATATGATGGAGCTCGTATTACAGTAAAACAATTGTCTCAAACTTGCTTTACATCTATTCCATTGGTTACTCGTAGCTTTCCATCAGATGTAATCGGATTTCTTCCTGTTATTCTCTTTGTTGAGATTAAATATGTATATCATAAGGGAAAGGAAATGCTGAACAACTCAGTTTGTTTCCTGAAAATTACCTCCACAAATTTCTTTGAAGTTGATCTCTTTAAATTAAGAAAAAAACTAGTTTGTAGTGCATAATAAAAAATAAGCGATTTTGTTGCTTGTTCATTCGTTTATGGTTTCATATTTGTTGATGTCTTTCACAATGCAAGATTTGTACTGATTAAAATATAAATAGCATGAGAAAATGAAGCACCAGTGGGCGATTTGGCTTGTCAAGCCTGCTCTTTTAGTCATTCTGATCATGGTTGATGCCTTTCTCTTTTCTCCTCTTCTGAGCCCATATTATGCAGGGCTGCCAACTCTCACGCTTTGAATTTGGCCAAATTCTCACGCTCTCACGCAGATCACAAATTTCTCACGCTCTGTTGTTAGAAATTCTGTGTTCAACGAGAATTTCAAAACTCATATCAAGTGCATGGGCCGTGAGTGTTGGAGAGCTGGGGCTGAGGGAGGGATGGAAGCAGAAGCAATGGCGGGGACAGATGCGGACATGGAGTCGGGGCTGGCGCGAGTTTGCCGGGCTGGCGAGTCGCTCGCTGCAGCGCCAGCCATGGAGCAGCCTGAGTGCAAGAGTGCCGGTCTGTTGGGGGCGTCGGAAGCGTTGCGCCGCTGCCGTTAGAGTCTCTGTGCCGAATTTGCCCTGGTGACCGGCATGGACAAGGCTGTGGCTCGGTGCATCCTGGAGGACCGGGCAGTAAATGAGTGTCATCTAGCGCAGCAAGTAAGGCCGTGTGGTGCTCCCGGCATGGACCAGGCTACGGCTTGGTGCATCCTGGAGGACAAGCAGTAACTGCTGGAAGTAGGTACCAAGCACTGGGTAGAAATGGTGGAAGATAGTGGCCTTCAAATGGGAGTGGTTGGAGAAAGCATCCTGCTTGCCTACAAGATTTTCACTTACTGTAACTACAGGAAAAATGGTCCCGATGTTGGGGGAGTCCAGAACCAGGACACACACAGTTTAAGAATAAGGGGTCGGCCATTTAGGACTGAGATGAGGACAAACTTTCTTCACCCAGAGAGTTGTGAATCTGTCGAATTCTCTGCCACAGAAGGCAGTGGAGGCCAATTCGCTGGATATTTTCTCGAGATAGAGAGAGAGTTACATTTTGCTCTTGAGGATCAAGGGGTATGGGGAAAAAACATGAAAGAGGTACTGATTTTAAATGAACAGCCATGATCATATTGAAGGCAGTGCTGGCTCGAAGGGCCGATGGCCTATTCCTGCGCCTATTTTCTATGTTTCTATGCTTGAGTATATGGCAATAAAACTCGACCACTTGATTTTGAAACATTCATGCATGATGGAGGTATAATGTAGTCACAGAGTAATACAGTGTGAAAGCAGGCCGTTCGGTGCAACTTGCCCACACCCGCCAACATGTCCCAGCTACACTACCTGCTTTTGGTCCATATCCCTCCAAACCTGTCCTATCCATGTATCAGTCTAACTGTTTATTAAATGATGGGATAGTCCCTGCCTCAACTACCTCCTCTGGCAACTTGTTCCATGCACCCATCACCCTTTGTGTGGAAAAAGTTACCCCTTAAAAAGTTACCTCTTAAACAAAAAACATTGAAATCAAACTTCTACAATGCACTAAAACATGATTTTAATGCATCAAATTTCAAAAATCATCCCCCCTCCCACACCCTCCCCCCACTCGGTCGTTCCACTGCCTCGCTGGGTGCTCCCAAGGCCAGTGATCAGTGATTGCTCAGCCTCCCCACTTTCATAAACGCTCCGCGGCCCCTGGTTCAGACAGAGAGCACTGCCAGATGTGAGCGGGGAACTGAGGCCAGTTGGCCGTGATGTCTGGATCCCCATGCTCAGCGCTTCGTGTTTCGGAGTTGGCTAATGCTATTGATTTGTAATTAGCCTGATTTGTAATTAGTTGACAAAACTTTAATTTATTCAGAATCAGAATCACACTTTATTCGCCAAGTATGTTTTGCAACATACGAGGAATTTCATTGGCCAGGTCAGTCATACAATTAAAAGCAACAGATCACTCAAAAACACATTTTAACATGAATATCCAGCACAGTGACTCCTATACATTCCTCACTGTGATGGAAGGCGAAATAAAGTTCAACTCTTTCCCTTGGTTCTTCCTTGGTCATGGGCTTTGAGCCTCCGTTAACGGGATGATCTGTAGCCGGTGGCGTTTTGGGCCCTCCGCGTCGAGGCGATCAGCTCCCACACCTCCAGGAAGGTAAGAGCTTGAAAAAAAGTTTCCCCTGATTCCCTCCCCCCCCCCCCCTCCCCCCACATAAAACAAACTGAAACACATTAAAACAAACTATTAATGCACTAAAAAATAACAGAAAGAAAGAAAATACAAACAGACTGCCGGCAGGGCAGCCATTTATTAATCCGGAATATCCAGGGGGATGAGATAAGTGTAATGTTAAAATGACATGCAAGGTGTCAGGCTGTCTGTCACAACATACAGCTATATTAATAGCAAAAGGATAACAAGTGATAAAATCGGTCCATTAGAGAGTCAGAGTGGACAGCTATCTGCAGAGCCAAAAGAGATGGGGGAGATATTGAACAATTTATTTTCTTCGGTATTCACCAAGGAGAAGGATATTGAATTATGTGAGGTAAGGGAAACAAGTAGAGTAGGTATGGAAACTATGAGATTCAAAGAAGAGGAAGTACTGACACTTTTGAGAAATATAAAAGTGGATAAGTCTCCAGGTCCGGACAGGATATTCCCTAGGACATTAAAGGAAGTTAGTGTAGAAATAGCAGGGGCTATGACAGAAATATTTCAAATGTCATTAGAAATGGGAATAGTACCGGAGGATTGGCGTACTGCGCATGTTGTTCCATTGTTTAAAAAGGGGTCTAAGAGTAAACCTCGCAATTATAGACCTGTTAGTATGACATCAGTGGTGGGCAAATTAATGGAAAGGATACTTAGAGATAATATATTATTATTAAAGCTTTATTTCAGACACAGGTCCATATACACATCAACCAGTACAAAGAATTACAAAGATACATTAAGAAATTGCATATTAGCCTAAAATATATATAAGCTATTGCACCAATGCCGTCTTAGCCTAGAAGTGAATCTATAGCAGCTTTTCAGAGGACTGACTAAGGCTTCAATTATGTGGTTCTCTGACTTGTCCAGGCGACACATAAAACTAAACATCAGCTGTCTTAAGAGTGCCTCACAGGTTGGCACTCTAGTGGACACAAACAATTGACTGGCACTATGCCACCTAGGGACACGAAGTAGCAACCTCATTGCATCATTGTATACTACCTTAAGCCTCTGCATACTCTTTTTCTTATACTTAGACCACAATTGAGCAGTATATAACGGTGTGATGTAGGTTCTGAACAGGGAACACTTCACATGGTCAGAGCACACATAAAACCTCCTTATAAGCATGTTGGCTTGAAGATAAATTTTACAGCGCTGTCAGTAGAGGTCTTTGTCATCCTTCCAGTCATCAGATATGACATGACCTAAGTATTTAATTTCCTCACACACTGCAAGAGGAGTGTCTGACAAATAAAAGCATATATAAGCATATATAAACAGGGTCTGATTAGGAACAGTCAACATGGATTTGTGCCTGGAAGGTCATGTTTGACTAATCTTGAATTGTTTGAAGAGGATACTCGGGAAATTGATGAGGGTAAAGCAGTGGATGTTGTATATAAGGACGTCAGTAAGGCCTTTGACAAGGTTCTTCACGGAAGGTTGGTTAAGAAGGTTCAATGGTTGGGTATTAATGGTGGTGTAGCAAGATGGATTCAACAGTGGCTGAATGGGAGATGCCAGAGAGTAATGGTGGATGGTTGTTTGTCAGGTTGGAGGCCGGTGACTAGTGGGGTGCCTCAGGGATCTGTGTTGGGTCCACTGTTGTTTGTCATGTACATCAATATTCTGGATGATGGTGTGGTAAATTGGATTAGTAAGTATGCATATGATACTAAGATAGGTGGGGTTGTGGATAATGAAGTAGATTTTCAAAGTCTACAGAGAGATTTATGCCAGTTGGAAGAGTGGGCTGAACAATGGCAGCGGATAATGAAGTAGTTTTTCAAAGTCTACAGAGAGATTTATGACAGTTGGAAGAGTGGGCTGAACAATGGCAGATGGAGTTTAATGCTGATAAGTGTGAGGTGTTACATCTTGGCAGGACAAATCAAAATAGGACGTACATGGTAAATGGTAGGGAATTGAAGAATACAGGTGAACAGAGGGATCTGGGAATAACTGTGCACAGTTCCCTGAAAGTGGAATCTCATGTAGATAGGGTGGTAAATAAAGCTTTTGGTGTGTTGGTCTTTATAAATCAGAGCATTGAGTATAGAAGTTGGAATGTAATGTTAAAATTGTACAAGGAATTGGTGAGGCCAATTCTGGAGTATGGTGTACAATTTTGGTCGCCTCATTATAGGAAGGATGGCAACAAAATAGAGACAGTACAGAGGAGATTTACTAGAATGTTGCCTGGGTTTCAGCAACTAAGTTACAGAGAAAGGTTGAACAAGTTAGGGCTTTATTCTTTGGAGCGCAGAAGGTTAAGGGGGGGACTTGATAGAGGTCTTTAAAATGATGAGAGGGATAGACAGAGTTGACGTGGATAAGCTTTTCCCACTGAGAGGAGGGAAGATTCAAACAAGGGGACATGACATGAGAATTAAGGGACAGAAGTTTAGGGGTAACATGAGGGGGAACTTCTTTACTCAGAGAGTGGTAGCTGTGTGGAATGAGCTTCCAGTGAAGGTGGTGGAGGCAGGTTCGTTTTTATCATTTAAAAATAAATTGGATAGTTATATGGACGGGAAAGGAATGGAGGATTATGGTGTGAGCGCAGGTATATGGGACTAGGGGAGAATACGTGTTCGGCACGGACTAGAAGGGTCGAGATGGCCTGTTTCCGTGCTGTAATTGTTATATGGTTATACAGCTCCGATAACCCATTATTTCCTTCAGTTAAATATTGGGAAGGTAGAACTATTGTCATTTGCCACTCAACTATTATGTTTGTTTACCTCACTGACTATTTCTACCCCCCCCCCCCAAATTCCTTTGACAGTTTGAATAGAAATGTCCCCAATCTTTTTGTTTTATTAGTTGAACATGTAGATGAACATCCGCAAGGAGTGCAATGAGATGGAAACTGATTCAGATGTGATGTTTAAGAGCATAGAAGATAATATTTTAAAGGTGCGACAGAGATACTTGCAGGGGAATGTGTGAGGAGGTTATCATTTGTCTTTAGTTTTATCTTGAACCAGGACATCTGAAGATTCAAAGTTTAATACAGTAATTATGCTGATACTGACTAACCAACCACATAATGAATATCATCCATTCTGGAGGTTTTATTTGTCTGATGCCATTGAAACTTCACTTGGATTTCAAACACTTCAATGTAAAAGTAATTGGGAATGGGGAGCATTGGAACAAAAATTTGTCCTCAATACATATTAACTGTAATATAATAATGTATGCATGTTGGTAGGTGCAATCAAAACAAAGATAATGTTATCATTGTTTGTTATGAATACCACAGAACATGTTATGTTCTCTCAAGATCACATAAAATAGAATATTATTGCTTTAATATATAGTTATTGGACTTTGCATTTTGGAAAAGTCCCAGCTGAGAGGAAGACAGCAAAATACTGAAAATATTGGGGGAAATGACTTCAGGACAGTTTGTTAGGAAAATTAAAGAAATTGTAACAGAATACTTATGCAGCTGAGTGAGCTTTTTATGGATGAGAAATTGCGCTCAACGAATTGATGATTTCTTTGACAAAGTAACTAGAACGTTAGATAACAAGGAAGCCAATGGATGTAGCAAATTTGGTTATACCAAATTTGATCCCATAAAGGATTACCGCATTAGATAAGCACCTGTGGACTTGAACGTAATGGGTTAAGTCCAGGGGATCAGATATGATGGGGCTTCATGTGTGGGCCAGATATATTGTCAGTGCAAAGGGGCTAGGAGCAAGGCCAAGTGTGCATCCAGAGTCAAGGTCTAGAATAGTACTAGGTGTGCAGTCAAAGTTGGGACAATGGGAGTGTTCAGCACTGGGAACTTAAACAGGTAAGCAGATATGATCAGGGTAGAATAGGGGGCCAGGTGTGAGGCTGGACTCAGGGTCAGGAATGAGAGAAGGTATGCAACTGGAGTTAGAGTCAGGAAAAGTACCAGGTGTGCAGTGAGACCCAGGTTGGTCAACATGGGCCAAGTGTTTGATTATAACCTGATTTCCATACATGAATACACTAACATCATTCATGTGCTGCACCTGTTGCTCATAGCCTGGCTCTACTGTACTAAATGTAATTAGGAATGTAATTTAGCCTAACCTTATTCATAGTTAATCCAATTTGAAGCATAAATATTGCATTCAAGTGTAAGTTAAGATACTCGCTACAGTATGCACCAGATTGCACAATTTCAAGCTGAAAAATATAAAAGCTCCGTACCAATGGTAAGGGGGGGGGGGGGGGGCTGGGGCACACACCCCTCCCACAATCTCGCGCCACCCCCATCGGTCGCTACGCTCCCTTGGGCTTGGTCTCTCGCAATTTCTCACTCCCAACTCTCACCCAATGTTGGCAGCCCTGCCATATTGTAATTGTTATCTCATCAATCAATCAATCATTGAATCATTGCAAAGAGTCTGAAGAAGGGTTCCGACCCAAAATGTCACCCATCCTTTTCCTCCAGAGATACTGCCTGACCCGCTGAGTTACTCCAGCATTTGGTATCTATCTTTGGTATAAATCAGCATCTGCAGTTCCTTGTTCTGCACTGAACCACCATCATTCCATAATTTTGTGATCTGATTGGCAGTGATTGGATGTTTCCATGAATCATTTGTCCCAAATGAATTTTTGATATTGAATCAATATATGAAAAGGATGATTGAGAGAAGACTAGCTGGTCTGTCAAATTTACCACTGAATTACTGTAGGAAGGAACTGCAGATGCTGGTTTACACCAAAGATAGACACTAAATGCTGGAATAACTCAGCGGAACAGGCCGCATCTCCGGCTGGAAGGAATGGGTGATGTTTCGGGTCGAGACCCTTCTTCTGACAGGTCAGTCTGACAGATTGTCTACCACCGAATTAGCCTGAAGAATTACCATTGAGTCTGAACCCCTCTTACTGCTGTTAGCCCTACAATCTGGGAAGGGAATGGAGGGTTATGGTCTGAGCGCAG
This sequence comes from Leucoraja erinaceus, assembly GCF_028641065.1. Taxonomy (NCBI): domain Eukaryota; kingdom Metazoa; phylum Chordata; class Chondrichthyes; order Rajiformes; family Rajidae; genus Leucoraja; species Leucoraja erinaceus. The sequence continues at coordinate 49,545,678 of NC_073377.1, read as the reverse complement.
GTATATGGGACTAGGGGAGGTTATGTGTTCGGCACGGACTAGAAGGGTCGAGATGGCCTGTTTCCGTGCTGTAATTGTTATATGGTTATATGGTTAATCTTCTGGGAAAAAGCCTAGGGCTAAGAAGGGAAACAAAAGATATACTGGAAAAGTTTGTCTTTGATTCCCTTTAAACAAGCATTATCTTTCCATGCTGTTTCCTGGGCTGATGTTATCAGCAAAAAAAAACACATTCCCTAGGCATTTGCCAATCTGTTGTCCACTCCCTCTTTCTGAAATGTTTCCAGGAATCTCAATGGAAAACATAATAAGCAGCTCATAAATCAGGGACTAAAATCGAAAACAATAAAACCCAGGGTAATACAGGCAAAAAATTGAATAATGGGCAGATAGGCGCTAGACCGCTATTGGATCTGTAGGCAGAAAATAGCCGGGCACATTTAAATTTAAACATCCTTATCACAGCCTGCATGGGTGCATTTTTCTCCCCTGTGGGCAAGTTGGATGCCAAGCTATGTAAATTCCTATAAAGTCATCATTAGCTATTTAGCATCAATGAGTCTGCATGTGCAGGTCAGTTTCTTCCACAACTTTCAGACGCTGCACTGGTGATTATTTTTGAATTATGACATTGAGTAGCACATTAAAAAAAGTCTTCCTTTCATCCATCCTGTACATCACCATTTTGACTGCAGCAGCCATTAGAAAGAATGCCTGCTGACCCGTCGTTGCCTATCTTCTTCATCCTTGTGTGCTACGTTTTAATCTCTGTCAATTCAGCTTGGGCTAAGATTATTGATGGGCTGAGGTGCCATTTGGTGATATCCACAAACATTCCAATATGGAAGTCTCTGTACCCACATTTTAATCCTTGAATTGAGTGCAGTTTTTAGAACCAGTGATTATGTGAGTGATTATGAAAAAAAAATTGAACAGTGAAATGGCATGTTATCAGTAACATCGTTTCTGATATGATTTTAGAATGCAAGTCTGATTAAAACAGTGCTAATAATAGAGAGCCATTAATAACCTACTGAAGTGCTCGGGCAATGTAAAGTTATGGCACTGAAATAATCTCGCAATACACTTTTCTTATTGAAATACCTTTTGAAATATTTGAATATAATACTCTTAAGGTATCCAACATCAGTCTCAGAGGAACATCAGATTTTCAAACCAGCGTATGTACCCCTGATCCTACTGCACCATTTGGCAGTATTGTTATTGATCCAAAGCCTCAATCATGAGCCCTCATTTCCAAATTATTCAATTATTTTGTGTCAAAATATCAAATGAATAACAAGCATGAAATCAAAGGTAAAATATTGAAAGCTCTCTGAGGTTGAGAATTTTGCAATTTAAAAAAAAAAAAAAAATCTTTTAATTTGCAAATCTAAATGGCTGATCTGTTATGCTGTACTTGTTATCCTAGTTCTTAAATCTGCAACCTGTCGGAGGATCCCTAAAAGAAAATTCAGGCAGGGTGTAAAAAAAGTATTTAATCCCATACCAAGAGTATTCTACAACACAATGAAAGATATGTAATTTCAAAGATATATTTTGATAGATTTGATATTTGCATAGTTTATGCTTAATATGACCTTCTTGTAAATATCTTCCCCTTCAGGAAGGACACTTTTGATAGAGAAGTGGCCTGGAGCATTTTCTTGAAAGTGTTTGAAGTGGGTCAAGCTGGGTCACAAGGTTAACCCGGTCTCCTTGTTTAACATGGAATCAATGGATAATAGATAAAGCAAGGACCGTCCAGAAGCCTGACAAGTGAGGGGAAGAGGCAGTTCCTGAGTCTGGTGGTGCACACTTTCAAATACTGCATCTTCTGTTGGATGGGAGCAGAGAAAAGAAATGACACTGTGGGACGTCTTTGATTATGTTGGCTATTTTTCTGAGGCAGCGTGAAGTGTAGATTGAGCCAATCTACACTTTTAGTTTTGGGAAGGACTGGGCTACATTTCTAAAACTCTACAATTTCTTGCGGTCTTGGACAGAGCTGTTGCCAAACCAAGCTGTGTTGCCACCTGACAGTGCACTTGTAGAGGATTATGAGTGATTGAAGGCATGGCAAATTTTATCGGCCTCATCAGGAAGTAGAGGTGCCGGTGTGTCTTCTTGGCTATCACGTCAATCGGGTTGGTCCCCGACAGACAATTGGTAATAATGCTAAGAAACTTGAAACTCTTAACCATTTCCACATGAGCACCATTGATGTTTATTGGAGCATGTACTCCACCAAGCTTCCTGAAGTCAGTACTAGCTCCTTCATCTTGCTGACATTAGGGGAGAGGTTATTGTCCTGACACTGTGTCACTAAGTTCTCCATCACCTTCCAGTATTCCTTTTTGTCATTAAGGAGTCATAGAGTGATACAGTGTGGAAACAGGCCCTTTGTGCCCAACTGGCCAACAATGTCCCGGCTACACGTCCCACTTGCCTGTGCTTGGTCCATATCCCTCCAAACCTGTCCTATACATGTACCTGTCTAACTGTTTCTTAAACGATGGGACAGTCCCAGCCTCAACTACCACCTCTGGCGGCTTGTTCCATACACCCACCATCCTTTGTGTGAAAAAGTTATCCCTCAAATTCCTATTAAATCTTTTCCCCTTCACCCTGAACCTATGTCCTCTGGTCCTCGATTCCCTTACTCTGGGCAAAAGACTCTGTGCATCTACCCACTCTATGATTTTGTACACCTCCATAAGATATCCCCTCATCCTTCTGCGCTCCATGGAATAGAGACCCAGCATACTCAACCTCCCCCTATAGCTCACACCCTCTAGTCCTGGCAAAATCCTCGTAAATCTTTTCTGAACCCTTTCAAGCTTGACAATATCTTTCCTATAACATGGTGCCCAGAGCTGAACACAATATTCTAAATGTGGCCTCACCAACTCAGCCACAGTGGTGTCATCTTCAAACTGGTACTTTGAATTGGAACTGAATTTGGATGTACTGTCGTGAGCAGAGGACTGAGACCAAATCCTTGCGTGGCAATGATGCTCAGAATTATTGTGGAGGAATTGTTGTCACCGATCCTCACTGATAGTGGCCTGTTGGCCAGAAAGTCGAAGCTCCAGTGACAGAAAGGGGAGCTGATTCCTACATCCTGGAGTCTAGAGATGAGTTTAGATGGGATTATGGCATTGAAAGCAGAGCTATTCAACCTCCCTGCCATTGACTCGATCCACACTTCACACTGCTTCGGCAAGGCCACAAACATAATGAAGGGCAAGTCTCACTCCCTCTCTCCCCACTCCCATCAGGCAATATATATCGATGATTTGGATGAAGGGTTTTTAAAGTAACATTAGCAAATTTGCAGATGACACAAAGCTGGATTGCGGTGTGAACCGTGAGGAGACTGCTATGAGGATGCAGGGTGACTTGGACAGGTTGGGTGAGTGGGCAGGTGCAGTTTAATGCAAATAAATGTGAGGTTATCCACTTTGGTGGCAAAAACAGAAAGGCAGATTATTATCTAAATGGTGTCAGGTTGGGAAAAGGGGAAGTACAACGGGATCTGGGGGTCCTTGTTCATCAGTCACTGAAAGTAAGCATGCAGGTACAGCGGGCAGTGAAGAAAGCAAATGGCATGTTGGTCTTCATAACAAGAGGATTTGAGTATAGGAGCAAAGAGGTCCTGCAGCTGTACAGGGCCCTAGTGAGACCACATCTGGAGTATTGTGTGCTGTTTTGGTCTCCAAACTCGAGGAAGGACATTCTTGCTATTGAGGGTGTGCAGCGTAGGTTTACAAGGTTAATTCCCGGGATGGCGGGACTGCCCTATGTTGATAGATTGGAGCGGCTGGGCTTGTATACTCTGGAATTTAGAAGGATGAGAGGGGATCTTATTGAAGTATATAAGATTGTTAAGGGTTTGGATATGCTAGAGGCAGGAAACATGTTCCCAATGTTGGGGGAGTTCAGAACTAGGGGCCATAATTGGTAAGCCATTTAGAACGGAGATGAAGAAAAACTTTTTCACACAGATTTGTGAGTGTATGGAATTCTCTGCCTCAGAGGGCGGTGGAGGCTGGTTCTCTGGATGCTTTCAAGAGAGAGTTAGATAGAGCTCTTAGGGATAGCGGAGTTAAGGGATATGGAGAGAAGGCAGGAACGGGGTACTGATTGTGGATGATCAGCCATGATGACATTGAATGGCGGTGCTGGCTCAAAGGGCTGAATGGCCTACTTCTGCACCTATTGTCTATTGTCATAAGAGGTACAGAGGTTTGAAAATGCCTATCTCCAGATTTAGGTACAGTTTCTTCCCAGCTGTAATCAAGCAACTGAACCGTTCCATCACCAACTAGAGAGTGGTCCTGACTTACCATCTACCTCATTGGAGACATTTGGACTATCTTTAGTTGGACTTTATTGGACTTTATCTTGTGCTCAACGCTACTTCCATTATCCTGTATCTGTACAACGTGGACAGCTTGATTGTAATCATGTATCGTCCTTTTGCTGACTGGATAGCACGTAACAAAAAGCTTATCACCGTACCTTGGTACATGTGACAATAATAATAAACTAAACTAAACGGGTTGTAGGGACGACACTTTACTGTAAGATATTCCAATTCTGGGGAGCAGGAGTTCACTAGGAATGCCACATCCGAGCACCATGCAGAGTTATTTAGAAAGCCGACCCCTGCTTTTTTAACCTTGCCTGAGGAAGGCAAGAAGCCCTCGGCTTGAATCGCATTGTCAGGTGAGGCAGAGGTGAGCCATTTCTCTGCAAAACAGAGCACGCAACAGTCCCTCAACCTGTGCTGTAAGTTTCCTTGCTTCAGAATTTCAGAAGTAAAATCATTTTTCTGTTTTCATTTTTTCTGCTCTTCTGTTAAAAACAAGAATACCTGGATCTCCCTTTGTGATTCAGCCATACCAAATATGTTATTGCTGCTGTTAGAAAAAAATAAATTCTAACAGGGTCGTTTTATTGGAATTTCTAAAATTGTGCCTTTTTTCCTGTTTTTCCAAAGTTTCTATTGCTTTTGTGACTGATGACAACAGATTCACCGCAATTGAACTTGAGACTTTGCCCATTTGTGTCACTTTAATCTGCACAGTGATACACCCTACTAATTAAGTACCAGGAAGGGTGATCAACATTGCGTTATCAGTGAACTGTAACAATATTAACTTTGATGTCAGGCTGTACTTCTGTACTTTGCCCTTTTTCATGGAAAGATCATTATTACAGATGATTTGACTGAGTTTGGCTTGGGCTTCACATTAGATTGTTAAAGTTCATGGCATGCTCAGTTTGAGTTCTAGATGCAATTACTAACTCTTCCGTTCCATTCATTTGTCTGTTTGATTTGGGTGGGGCAATGGCAGGTGTAACTTAATCCTGATAAGTGTGAAGTGATGCACTCATGTAGGTCAAATAAAGGTAGGACAAATGGTAGAGCCTTGGAAACATAAGTCAATGAGAAGCAAATGTCAATGTGACTTCCTTCTTCAAAGAATGGGAGAAACCCATTAGGCAGGGAACTGCCGTAAGGTGCTAGATTCAATAATAAAAAAGGAAATAGCTAATTATTTAGGATGCTGAATATAATTAAATTGATTCGACATGAGTTTTATGAAAGTTAATTCATGTTTGAAAAATTTGCTTGAAAAGGAACCTGATGGAGGTATACAAAATTGAGTGTCATAAATGAGTTGCATAGTAAGAAACTTTCCCTCATGGCAGAAGTGACTAAGACCAGAGGGCATAGGTTTAAGTTATGGACTAAGGTTTACAGGGGATCGGAGGAATAATTCTTCCTACTGAAATCTGGACTATTTGAGAAAGTGACGAAGTCTATATTCTCACAACTTTTAAGACGCATCTGAGTGAGTACTTGAATTGCCAAGGAATAGTAGGTTATGGATAAGGTGCTGCTAACAGTACAGTTCTGCAGGCTCTGCCATTTTTGTCGTCTCTCAAATGATATTGACATTGACTGATAGGCACCTGGTGGCAGATACTGTTTTATGAGCACAGTTTTTAGTTGTTCGGTGAAATTGTACAAAATGCAGAAAACGTGAAATTAAGGTTTGACATCGAAATTAATATTAGATCAAATGAAAGGGAGGCTTGGTGGAGCATATTAATTGATCAAGGGAAGTTTAGGGAGCAAAGGGTCTGAGGAAGGGTCTCGATGTGTCTCAAAATGTCACCCATTCCTTCTCTCCAGAGATGCCGCCTGTCCCACTGAGTTACTCCAGCATTTTGTGGGAGCATAGGTTTAGGGAGGGAATTGCAATGATGGAGACAGATGAAAGTAAAGCTATCGGAGTCATGGAATCATACAACATGGAAACAGGTCCATTACCCCAACTGATTCATGCCAACCAAGCTGATCTCAATCCATTTGCTTACATTGTGGCCTTATCCCTCTAAAAATGACCATCCATGAACCAGGTAATGTGTTTTTTTTAACATTATAGTTGTACCTATTGCTACCATTTCCGTTGGCAGCTCATTCCAGATACCCACCACGCTCTGTGAAAAATATGCCTTTTAGGTCTCTTTTAAATCTTTCCTCTCTCACTTGAAACCTATACCTTCTAGTTTTAGACTACCCGATTCTGATAATAAGACTGTGATCATTCACTTTATCTTTGTCCCTCATCATTTTTTTTAGCTCTTATAAGGTCACCCTGCAGCCTCATTTGTTCCAGGGTTAGTCCCAACTATCCAGTCTGTCTTTTTAATTCAAGCCTCCAGTCTCAATACCATCTTGTTAAATTTTGTCTGCATCTTCTCTATCTTAGTCGCATCCTTCCTCTAGTATAGCGACCAAAACACACAATATTCCAGGTGCAATCAACGTGTTGTGCAGTTATAACATTAAGTCCCAACTCTTGTACTTAAATAACTTGTTGAATGCAAATGTTCCGTATGTTGCGTTCACCACAATGTCTAACTGTGTCGCCACTTTCAGATAACGATATACCTGTACCCTGCTAGTGTATAGGAAGGAAGTGTAGATGTTGCTTTGCACCTAGATAGACACCAAATGCTAGTGTAACTCAATGGACCAGGCAGCATCTCTGGAGAAAACAATTAGGTGGCGTTTCGGGTCAAGACCCTGCTTCAGGCCTGAGCCGCTCAGTTACTCCAGCATTTTGTGTATACCCTGCTAGTGATGGAATGATTCCATATCAGGAGGTGACTGTGGCCAGAACTGGAGGAATATAGATCTCAGAAAGTTAGAGGGCTAACTAGGGAGATGATTACAGACAGAAAGGTGATTTAGGCCCTTGAAAGATTTAAAACCGGTGTGAGTATTTTAAGTTTGAAACCTTGCAGGATTTGAGATAATGAACTTGTTTCACTTACGATGTGACCTGTAAATGTGTTGATGATTTTATTTGGATTGGAATTGGCAGAGAATTGGAAGCAGAATCTTTGGTTGATATTTTTAATATATTTACCCATCCCCTGCATGGATTCTGTGACAAATGTTACACTGACTGAAATGAGTTAAATAATAACTGCATTGACGTGCCCTATCAATGTGTTTTTTACTGACTATTACATTGAGATATGTAGCCACTAGAAACTGAAGAGATCTTTGTAAGTCTTAACTACAGATTGTCCCAACTGTATAGATCGCAACAAAAGTAAAAACTGGTGAGATCGTTTTCCTCTATTTGTGTAATTGACTTTGCTCTTATCACGATGAGCAGAACATTCAGTAAAAGTATTAAAAATTGTAGCTCTTTAAAAAATAAATAAAGTTGTAACTTTGAGAACTTGTGAACAACAATAGGACATTTAGTCCCTTGAGCATATTCTGCTGATATAGAGATCATGGCTAGCTTGTTTCCTTTTTTATCTCCCTTCATTTCATATAATTTTATATGCCCGTATTGTAAAAATCAATCATAAACTTAATAATGTTAACTGAACTAACTAACGCCTGACATTTTGTGAGATGACTTCTACCCTTCCTGATTAGACTAGTGCTGTTGTGCATAGTTCTAAAGACTTGGTTTGTGCATAGTTCTAAAGACTAGTGCTGCTGTGCATACTGTAGTTCTAAAGACTGCTGCGGTCCCAAGATGGAAGTGGGTGCAGAGGTTTTGGATAGATGCTACATCTCCTGCGGTTGCAGGGGAAAGTGGCTGGGGAAGAGGCATGTTGGGTGGTCAAGGATGAGTGAAACAAGGAGTTGCGGAGAGAGTGGGCTTTGCGGTAAAAGGAGTGGTGGGGACTGATGGTGGGATCATCTTGAAGGTGGCAGAAATGTCGGAGAATGTTGTGTTTGATACGGAAGCTGTGAGGGGTGGGGGGGGGGGGGGGGAGGTGAGAACCAGAGGAACTCTATTCTAGTTCTGTCTGGGCGTGAGAGCAGAACTGCAGGTTCATAGAAAAGACATAGGTGTTTCCACAGGCTCCATCCATAGCAGCAATGGGGAAGCCTTGTTTATTGAAGAAAGAAAACATCTCAGATGTCCTTGAGTGGAAAGTCTCAACTTGGGAGGAGATGTGGCAGTGACAGAGAAAAATGGATGATATCCTTTCAGGCGGCAGGGAGGGAGAGGGTGTAGAGTCAGATAGAGGAAGGAGTCAGTGGGTGTTTACTAGATGTCAGTCGATACTGTCCCCTGATATGGAGACGGAGAGATTGAGAAAGGGGAGAAATGTGTGAATTTGAGGGCAGGGTGGAATTTAGCAGTAAAGTTGATGAAAACAACAATTTCTGCACAGGTGCAGAAGGCAGCCCTGGTGCAGATTTGGGGAATGATGCTGGGGTATGTTTGAAACAAATAGCTTTCAACAAAACCAACAAAAGGACATGCATAGCTGGGGCCCATATGGGTACCCACAACTCCATCTTTGTCTGGAAGTTTGCAGGTCCTCATCTCCTGCTAAATATTTTGCTGATAAACATTTCACTCAAAGTTCCAACTGCCCCCCCAAAAATGTATTCCAGGCTGCCAATGTATGTGAGATAGTCATACAGCAAATTATGACACATAAAAGAGTCCATCAGTTCACTGAGTTACTCCTTTCCATCAACCACCCATTTACACTGACACTGCAGTAATTTAATCTAATTTTATTCGCTCTACATTCTCAAAGCAGAGTCACTGTCTCCTGAATAAGTTATAGTACTGGACTATCAATTCTGAGTAATTCTGTGGTTTGTAATGTGCAGCTGCTCTGGAAAGGTGCCTGGGATATTAAAGAGAAGGTCAAAAGCAAGTTTGAGAGCAGAAATGGGCTGGAGTAATTTCAGCCCATCACGTCCCCTGCATTTCTCTATTCTGTTGTTGTATTTTGGTTAGAATGCAATGGAGTTGTATCATTTGCTGTTGCATTTCACCCCCTGCTCCCGTTTAACTTTGAATTTTTTGATATTTGCCAATTGGCCTTTTGTTTAGTTTCAGAGCAAATGCTGCAGTGTTGACAGCTGAGAACTGTCAAGCAATTTGAATTTAGATTTCAAAGTTAACGACCTTTTACTATTATGTTCATCAAGAAATGGCCTGCTAGATGTGGCTAGGCGTTTGCTGGAATGTGGGTGGTTCCACTCCGTGGGCCTTTCAAGATTATTTATATCACTAACGCCTTGGCTTCATTTAATTGTTCCAAGTCACAGAATTCTGTTTCAGTTTTGTGGTAGCAATTGACGATCCATTAAATAATATTTAAAAAATCAATTAGCCTGTGCCAAAATACATCTCATGATGGACAATCTCAAATATTTGTACAATAGACAATAGGTGCAGGAGTAGGCCATTCAGCCCTTCTAGCCAGCACCGCTATTCAATGTGATCATGGCTGATCATCCCCAATCAGTACCCCGTTCCAGCCTCCTCCCCATATCCTATAATTCTATCTTTAAGAGCCCTATCTAGCTCTCTCTTGAAAGTATCCAGAGAACCGGCCTTCACCGCCCTCCGAGGCAGATAATTCCACAGACTCGCAACTCTCTGTGAGAAAAAGTATTTCCTCATGCAGTTTCTGCATGAAAAATAACAACTAATTATTTTCTTCTGACAAAGCCTAGTTACCTGAAAGCTATTGCATATGTTAAACTCAGGGAAATGTTCTGGTCCGCCCAATTCAATGTAGAATAGATGAGAGGCACGTATGCAACAGTATTTGAATAAAAGGAAATTGATTCATATAATACATTTTGAATTCTCTTAAGCTATGTTATTTAAGAAAATGCTATTCCATGTGCATGTTTATTTCCTTTTCAGTGGTGTTAGTAAGATAGTCAACTAGGTTATCTGAATCAAGAAAGCTTTCCTTTCAGACACACCTGCAGTAAAGGTTACACAAAAAAGCTGGAGAAACAAAGCGGGTGCAGCAGCATCTATGGAGCAAAGGAAATTAGTCTGGAGAAGGGTTTCGGCCCGAAACGTTGCCTATTTCCTTCGCTCCATAGATGCTGCTGCACCCGCTGAGTTTCTCCAGCTTTTTTGTGTACCCTTCGATTCTCCAGCATCTGCAGTTCCTTCTTAAACACCTGCAGTAAATGTTGATTTAGTACTTAGTATCACAGTAACGATCAATTCCAACAGCAGCCTGTACAGACCAGTAAAAAATAATAATTGAACCCAGCAACAATAGTAAAACCTGACTTTCGGTTTCCTCGCAGGTGCTTCTACGAAGAGAAATACCAGAATTTTCTACATAAATCTCTCAAGTTATTTAGGGATATTGGTGACTCTCGTATTACGGGGTGTTTCTATAAAATGGTTTGAATCGCAATTTTCCATAATGCAAGGTCATGTCATCTACATGTGTCGGGAAATGCAAATCAAAAAACGAAATGTGTTTATTAAATTTTTTTTTTTTACAAATTCTGTAAGAGCTCATTTTAATCCACATTTCAAAGTTTCAGGTAGTGATTTGTGAATTCTGTAAGGGTAAAATTCTGTTACCTGAATGATTGTAACATCGGGGTTGCCTGCATTTGTTAGCATTACTCATTTTTCTGTTTCAATGATCTGTTCATTATCTTTTGCAGCAATGATGCACATTAGAAATGATTTTAAAAACACTTAACAGAGATGACTGTTTAGTGTTTACATAACATAGAGATAACAAATATTATTTTGAGAAACAATTCACATAATATGTTGCTGCACATATAGTAGGTTATTATCTCTAACTGCTGTTATCCTTTCCCAGTTCGCAAAGCCTATTAGAAATTTGATTACATAGACATGGAACAGTAGAGCCCAGGAACAGGCCCTTCAGTCCACGATGTCCCTGCTCACCATGATACCAATTTAAACTAATCCCATCTGCCTGCACATGGCCTATATTCTACTGTCCCCTGCCTCTTGGTCTACCCATATAAATGTTTAAATTTGTCCTTGTATCATAAAATACATTGAATGGAGGTTAATTCCATTAATTTGATCTTCTGTTCACATCAGAGTGTTTATTGGAAGTTGAAGCATGCACCTGTTATTCAATTGACCATTGATATATGCCCATTATGTACATATTTGTGCCTGCTGCATAAATTCATGAAGTCTTGGATCAAAGATGTTATTTGATGTCACTGTGATTACATTGCTTTTTCTTTCTTCCCCATGTTAATGAACAAGGTTGAATTTGTTAAGGCATTCAAACAAACCTCTTCAGTAGTTCACCTAAATGTTCACTTGTGCATAAAAATATCAGCATCTGATTGACTGTAGGGGGGTTATGAACTAAGAAACTGATCCCGGTATAGAAACATAGAAAATAGGTGCAGGAGTAGGCCTTTCGGTCCTTCAAGCTAGCACCGCCATTTAACATGATCGTGGCTGATCATCCAGAATCAGTACCCCGTTCCTGTATGAATCAAGGAAGAAAACCATGTAGAAATAAATAGTTTCATTGCAAAGCTTTTGGCATTCTATTGTGAAGAGCTAGTAAAGACAGCTGCAGGAAACACACAGTTCAAGCCTAAGGGTCTGTTAAAATGCCGGGAGACTGAAAGTTCATTAATATTTTGTGAAAATTATTCGGCTAATCTTTCATTATCCTTTTATCTGATTCTAGGTTGTTTCTTTTTGTGCTGCTGTTTTTAATGCTTTTTTCCCTATTTTACTTCTTGTGCCATCCATTGCCCTAAATGGCTGGCTGGTAGGCAGTCATGCTGACTGCTGCTGCCCACTTGGTTGACAGGTTGCACATGGTGGCAGATATGACGGGCACTTTTCATGCCCTCTGTTTAGGTATGTTACAAAACCTACCTGAATCGTGGCTGAGCATCTGCCCTACCCCGTGTGCGCGATTTTTGCGCTGTTTAGCGGGGGCGGGTTTAAAACGCGATTTTTACTAGGCTGTTGCAATCGAAAATGTTCAGCCTTGTAAATAATTAACGGAGAATCGCTGAAAGACCCCGTCGCAAAAGGTATTATTAGTTTTTATGGCCTTGTAAAATAGTTATAGTAGTTTAAAAATCACTCTCTCAACCCGCAACCTCTCGCAGCCCCAGGGTTTTATAAAGCAAACAATTAAAGGTATGTACCTTATTTTTACATTAAATGGGGCTTCTTAAGAACCCTGTTATTAAAGTTTTCTATAGCGAGTAGTTCATTTTGGGCCCTTTATATCCCGCAGTGTTTTTCTGGGCACTTGAGGGCACAAATCCAGCGCAATGTGAACGTTCTAAACCAGCGCGTTCACAGGAACCCATTAGAAAGCTGATTTAAATTGACTTTAATTTACAGCAATTGAACGCTAAATTCCTTCCATTTGGCCTATAAATTGATGTAAATGAGATTTAAAAATCATGTTTTATTGTGAATTATTTGTGAATATTATTTGGACACTTGGGCTATTTAAAAATGTTAATCATTTATTAAGAAATGGATAGATGTTTAGATCTAGTAATTGAAGTTTGAAATTAGCTACAATTGGGTAACTAACTAATTGTATGCTTTAATTTCAGGTCATCCAAATAAGATTATTTTATATTTGTTTCAGAATGCTTCAATCTATGATAACTGAAAATTTCATTCAGTTCTCTTAATTTTTAAGAAGGTTATGGGCTTTTGACTGTCCACGATCACAGCTTTTTTGTTATGTCCATAGAAAATCAATAGGGAACAAGATGCTAATTTCCGAGTATGAAAATGGCCATAACTTTTTTATTACTTGAGATATGAAAGTGAATTAGGTGTCAAATTAAACTCATTGTTATGCTTTATCTGATGGGATAAATTGCAGACTTGATTTTTTAAATCTCAAAATTTTGTAACATCTACCCAGAGATGTCTCATAGAAACATAGAAACATAGAAATTAGGTGCAGGAGTAGGCCATTCGGCCCTTCGAGCCTGCACCGCCATTTAATATGATCATGGCTGATCATCCAACGCAGTATCCCGTACCTGCCTTCTCTCCATACCCTCTGATCCCTTTGGCCACAAGGGCCACATCTAACTCCCTCTTAAATATAGCCAATGAACTGGCCTCAACTACCCTCTGTGGCAGAGAGTTCCAGAGATTCACCACTCTCTGTGTGAAAAAAGTTCTCCTCATCTCGTTTTTAAAGGATTTCCCCCTTATCCTTAAGCTGTGACCCCTTGTCCTGGACTTCCCCAACATCGGGAACAATCTTCCTGCATCTAGCCTGTCCAACCCCTTAAGAATTTTGTAAGTTTCTATAAGATCCCCTCTCAATCTCCTAAACTCTAGAGATTATAAACCAAGTCTATCCAGTCTTTCTTCATAAGACAGTCCTGACATCCCATCTCTATGCGTGACTTTGTAAATCAACATGTTGGTTTGCTGAATTGCAACAGGTCGGGCACCTTTAAACTTTCCACTGCTTTAAACATGTCCGCAGCTTGTTGCGAGTGAACTGGTGCATTTGTATCAGGTAATGTTTGGACGTCAATCACGGAGAAGCATGTATCGTATCTAATTAAACTGACAGATTGGTTTCTTGTTGCTTTACTAGCTGGATTGCCTTTTGCAATTCTTTCAACGATGCGCACTCCATTCAGACGAGGATTTTACTGTAATGATGAAACCATCAAGTACCCATACAAAGAAGACACCATATCCTACCAATTATTAGCTGGCATTTTTATTCCAGTTGTTCTACTGGTAGTAAGTCAACATTTTTATTCCACACAATTGTTGCTTTCACTTGTTATTGTAAATTATGCTGCTTAATAATTGGCAAGAATATGTCACGCAAGGGAATCTACGGCTTGCTTGACTCTTTGACACTTGCAACAGAATTCGGGAAGTTCCAATCACTGTCTAGTTAACTGTTCGCTCTTTGGTGGCAATTTGGGCCATGAGAATTAGAAACATAAACAATAGGTGCAGGAGTAGGCCATTTGGCCCTTCGAGCCAATATGGTCATGGCTGATCATCAAAAATCAGTACCCCGTTCCCCATATCCCTTGATTCCTTTAGTCCTTAAGAGCTAAATCTAACTCTCTTTTGAAAACATCCAGTGAATTGGCCTCCACTGCCTTCCGTGGCAGAGAATTCCACAGACTGACAACTCTGGGTGAAAATGTTTTTCCTCATTTCAGTCCTTATTCTTAAACTGTGACCCCTGGCTCTGGACTCTCCCAACATCGGGAACATTTTTCCTGCATCTAGCCAGTCCAATCCTCTAAGAATGTTATATGTTTATATAAGATCCCCTCACATCCTTCTAAATTCCAGTGAATACAAGCCCAGTTGACCCATTCTTTCATCATAGGTCAGCCCCGCCATCCCAGGAATTAATCTGGTGAACCTACACTGCACTCCCACAATAGCAATAATGTCCTTCCTCAAATTAGGAAACCAAAATTGCACGCAATACTCCAGGTGTGGTCTCGCCAGGGCCCTGTACACCTGTAGTAGGACCTCCTCACACATAAACTCAAATCTTCTTGCAATGAAGGCCAATGATTGGCTTTCTTCACTGCCCTTATTTGTCTATATGTATGTTATGTCAGCTCTTCATACCTGCAAGTGGTCAGATTCAGCTCTTTCAAAATTTGCTGTAATAATCAAGATGCAAATGATTATAGAGATTTTTAACTTGTAAGAGTCTATCACTAATTTGCCAGCCAAAAAGATTGGTTCCAAGCATACATAATGGTAGGCTTTACATTCTTCAATGATATGCCATGACGAGCTCTAGACCAGTGGTAGTAGTGCCCAAAACTCGGGGCACAGCAGGAAAAAGATGGCATACTTTCTGGGTGGTTACATTTTGCTCAAATCACCAAGTCCCCTTTGTAATCAGGCAATGTCCTCAGATATGGTTCACCTCTTGTGGAACCATGGCATGATCCTCACTTGCCTACTCTTTTATAAGCTTAGGACTGGAAGGCATCTGGTGTCCGCTACCTCACTTTTGTCAGGTGCCACAATGTGTGATTGACTCTTAAAACCCTCTGAAGTACCTTGTGTACACTGTGTAAAACAACCATGTAGAAGATGCTGATCAATCTCTCATGTTGTCATACGCCTAGGTTTTGTAGGAGACACTAGTTTTCAGAGTTAACATTTCAATGAGGTATAAAATGGGTTATCATTATGCCATTTGCAGGGATTAAAATATAAACCACTCAGTGGTATATTCCACAGGAATGACAAACTGATTGTAAAACATGAACCATTGAGCTACTTGTGTTTGAGAGTTTTAGGTTAGTGTCCATATTGGAAATGGTTATTGGTTCACATGGTTTCTTCCTTATCCTCTACTACTTGTGGACCAGGAATCTCCATTTCATCTTATTTGCTAGAATTCAAATCCGAATGTTTCATACCATGAAGCAGATTATCCCGAAGCTTAAACCTCCAACTCCTCAAATGCTGCATTCTGCAGCATTTCTTGTTTCACAAGATTGTTTTGGAAAATTTACCTGGATGTGTAAAATCTACAAAATATTGGCGTCTCTGTTTCAACAATCCAAACGTGTGCTTTTGTCTGAGCATGTCCATCACCAAAGTGTATTCTCCGATGTTGATGACCCTGGAGAATGAACTTCGTCTCTCAGTGATTTGCCCAGGTTTGCGTGACCAAATAATGGGAGAAACCCATGGGTTACTGCAAAATGAAGCTATCATAACTACTTCCTGAATCAAGAAATTTGCTAGCATCGTGATAAAACGGTCACTGCACGAAACAATGGCATTTATCCCATTGTGACTTTGCCGGTAGAAACAAATGCAATTAATCCTCCTCCTCAATCATTGACATAATTGTCCCTTCAAGTACTTCTCCTTTTTCATATTCAGTACTGCACCTGGATCTGCTTTTGTCACAGTCTGCACAATCCAGATCCTAACCACTCAATGGTTTTCCTTGTGTTTTGTTTTGTATTCATTTCACAACTGCGTCCTCTTGTTCGTAACTCTTCTACTATAGTGGATAGTTTCTCTCTATTTACTTTGTCAATGCCATAAAGTGACTTGAAATCTCTGTCAAATCCCTAACCTCAAATTCCTTTGTAGCAAATCTGTGTGTTTTCTCTGAGGTTTTCATGTCATTCTTAAAGTGCAGTGCATGTAATTATGCATAAACCTCTCGTGGTAACCAAACTTATGTTTATGAAAAGTTTCAACCTCATTTCCTTACTTCTGCACTCTCAGTGGCTTTAAGTAAGCCCCAGTTTCTTTGTGCATTTTTCTGTCCTGTCACCTTCGAGGATTTGTATACATGTACCCCCAAATCCTTTATTTCTTTTGTGCTTTTTAGATTTAATGTTTGATGCAAATAATGAGACAAATATTGAGATTGTCTTGCTGCCAGTGTCTGTTGTAGTTTTCTTCTATGTCAATGCATCTTAGATGCCACTTAATGTATTCTGGTGTCTTGCAAATCATGGCATTATTTGCCCATTCCAATGGATTTGTCTTTCTTTTGTAAATGTTATATTTGTTTTTTAGTTAATTAATGTATACACTGGCTTTTGTAAAGATCTGCTTCTGGTAGCTTTGAAATATTAGCTTCCATTGAAGCTTAATATGGCGGCAACTCCCATTGGTGGAAGATCTTGAAAACTGGTTGCAGACCAACCTGGAACAAGCAACTTGACTCGGTGAAAATTTCTTCTTTAAAGCTGGGCTTCCAAGGCCAGGTGGCATTCCCAGACACGACCAAATAACATGCAGCCCTGATTTTAACAGAGGGTGAAATAGGATGGTGATTTGATTCCCAGCCTTATTAAAATAGCCAAGGCCCATCTCCGAAGTCCTGCTTGAACTTGGTAACAGTAACACCACCCCAGGTGGTGGGTGAGGATGCTGGATAACTAGCGGATATGAACATAGTAAGTGGCAGGAGGGTAGGGAAGGCCCAAGGCATCTATGTTAGCCAGAGGAAAGTGCTCCACATCTTCATGGCCTACAACAGTACTTGCCACTTTTCCTGTACTTGGTGCCTGATCACACCAGCTGAGATGGCATCTCGTGTCAGAAGAGTCACTCGCCTTTTGAAATAATGCTCAGGTAGGGATTGTCATTAGACACCAACTTGTCCATTTCACAAGAGGCCTCATCTGTCTGTGGCATTCTGTGACCTCCAACTTCTGCCTCCCAGTCAAAGCTGAGTGCATAGCTCACTAAAACAATCGGATATTCCATGTGAGAACTTTTGTTTGGTTTTTACCTTCTGGCCAGCAGCAGGCCTGCTGTTGCCACCGTCTGCTGCCCTGTGTGCTGATCTTCTGATTGTCGAGCTTCATCCTGCCAGTGGAAATGTCAACGATTATGACAAAAATAACTAACAAACATACTAAAAATCATTTGATGACCAGCTCTGCTGCTTTACTAGTATTATACTCTGAGCAACAAAATGATCATGGGTTGTTGCAGTAATCGAAGATCATGTGGACTATTGTGCGTAATACTGATGTCATACTTTCAAATAATTTCAGCTGCAAGTATAAATGACAGAATCATGCCTAATTAATCAGGGAAAGCTGTACAAATGAGCACCACTCATAAAACTTGTCTGATTTTTACCTCAATAGCTGCCAAATTCAAAAGATACGATTCACAAAAAATTAAACAAATGGGCTTATAAAATAGATCTTCTGATGCTGCTTTCTTTTTTCTTGCAACTATCTGTGCTGAATTACTAGTGGATTGCATGCTGCATGCTTTGGGAATATCATGACATGTTCTCCGTGCAGAAATGATGCCTAACTTTGTTTCTGTTGCAGATAATCGTTGGGGAGTTAGCCTCAGTTCGTTGGAACCGTTTGCACTCAAATTCCTTTATTAGAAACTCCTATGTAGCCACTGTGTATAAGGCAATTGGGACATTTTTATTTGGGGCTGCTGCAAGCCAGTCTCTGACCGACATTGCCAAATATTCAATTGGGCGTCTTCGACCTCACTTCATCAATGTTTGCCAGCCCGACTGGGCGAAAATCAACTGTGCTGCAGGTTACATAAATGAATTCACCTGCCTGGGTGACCAACGAATGACCAATGAAGCACGGTAAGTTTGAATTAACTGATGGTCAATTGTTTCTTTATTGACATGTGTACCAGATACATTGAATTTTTTTTGCATACAAATCAGCAAATCTCTCTTTCTTGATCTACCTTTTTCTTGGTAAAGAAGTTGCACACGAAATGTTTGTCATATGCCGCGGTTTATACTACTGTACATTGCTTCTAATAAAAATACAAATAAAAAAACAAAAAAAAACAAATCAGCAAGACTATCCCTGTACATAAGCACAATTGCCCCAGTTAGTGCAGTATGCACAGAGCAGCCTACTGGGTCCATATACAAGAGGTGCCATTTTACAGTCCCATCTGCTGCAGGCCACAAAGGCTCGGTGCAGCCATATCCTCCATTTTGTTCATTTTGCGAAACATCGTCCCTTTCCACGCTTGGCCCTCTTCAGCCCTCGTTCCCCGGGGGGCCGGGCTTGTGGTGGCCTACCCTTGCTGAGGGAGCCGGGCCTGCGGTTGGCTCACTGGGTTGAGGCCTAGGCAGCTGTAGGACTTCCAGCGTCCCTGTCCACCATCAAGGCCCAGGCCTGCTTCCAGTCGCCGGTCAGCTTGGTCCGTCTTCCTTCTCTTCAGTGGGAGCAGAGTCCAAGCTCAGTGGCAACCTCTCCGTGCCTGTCATTGCCGCTGCAGCGATCCGCAGCTCACTGGGAGGCGGCCTACTGCCCTGCAGCTCGTCAGGTTGCTTGCCAACATCTCTCTAATCTGCCAGCAACCGGGGCCTTGTCCTGGTTTGCTCCGTGCCAGCGGCCAGGCCCGGTCCAGCCCGGCTATCTAGCGCTCCTTCCTGTGCTGGTGCAGCACTCACTGGGAACAAAGCTTTCATTTGGTGCCTATCAAATCATCTAACATCAAAGAGAAAGCAAATAGTCTACAATTCCCTCGTTGTGGTTGGCTCTAAGAGTTGCTCTGAGCCATGGATGTGGAAGGTGCGATGGTTTTGTGGTGAGGAATATTACACATTGTTGGATGTCTTTGTGGCGATTGAATGGTTCTTCCACACCACAATTTTTCTCTTCACTTTCACTTTCATCTCTGACTTGGATCCATTTCTTTGTGCATTAATGTTTCTCATACTTTGGCAACCATTCGGCCAGTTCTCAGAACATTTTCATCAATTTAATTTTATTTTCTCCCACATGTTTCCAGTAACCTCTTCCCCTTCACATGTCCCACATAACCCTCACCTCCCGACCCATTCTCCTGCCACCCACCTACACCAGAGGCTTGAGGATACCTTAGGAGGTGTTGATTTATTTCAACCTTTTACACCAGGCCTCTGTCTACTCTCAATGAATTAATTCAATTCTAAATTCCATCTCTGCTCCTTCTGTTTTGACTGGTCACAAGCCAGAGATTTGCATGCGTCAGTGAAGATTAACCCAAGGAGGCTTTGACAATATTCTTAACTATTTTCAAAAAATTGTTTAAAATTCATCGGAAATGTTTATTAAGTTGACAATTTGGAAGTCGGGCCTTTTTGTGACCCAGACTGCCTGTCGGTCGTATGAGGCATTTTACATGTCTCAGAATGTAATCAATTACAATTTTATACGGTCACAGTAGAAGACAAGTATCAGAATTTTCCAAACCTTTGTTTGAAAAAAGATGAGGATGAAATCTAGTTCCAAACCACATTGGGGTTGAATTTTTTTTTTAATGTAAAGAGCAGAAAAGTACATTCTTTTGAATGCTGATTAAAATGTTTTGTTTCCAATTGTTTGTATACATTTTATTCAATGTCACTGCAGGCTCTGGGTGCTATGAATGAAAGTTGCAACTAAGATTGTGCTTCCATTTGTATATTTTATAAATTGTCACTCTTGGCGCGCACACTGCTTTGGCTGACCGAGGCAAGTCTGCAAATTTAGATTCTGTTTTTGTGCTTCACAGTGATTTCCTTCCATTAATTGTGCACTGAGATATCAAATTCATAACATCAACACTGCAAGTTATTTAGGTTGGATTGCTACTGAGAATAGCACTGGTGTTGGATTTCATGAAAGTGCTAGTGCTAGTTATGTTAGGCAAGTTGAGAATGGTATTCAAAGAGTATTGGTTTATTGTTGGTAATGATTTCTTAATGTCATGTGCACCAAGGTACTGTGAATGACTTCATTTTGCATACTTACCAGGCATGGTCATACTGCAACATAAGTACAAATGGTAGTGCAAAAGAGAAAAACAAGCCGAGCGCAGAACTTTGTCTTATAGTTAGAACACAGAAAATAAAAAGTGCATGGGCCACAACAAGTTAGATTGGAAGATCAGGAGTGGATCCTTAACATACGAGAGGTCAGTCGAAGAGGCTGATAACAGCGGGCAAAAGCTGTTCCTGAATTTGATGTGTGCTTTTCGAGTATTTCTTCTGCAAAACGGGAGAGGTGAGAAGAGAGAATGAGCAGGGGGTTAGCAGTCCTGGATAATGTTGGCTGCTTACCTGAGGCAGCGAGACGTGTGGAGTTGATTGGGGAGGCGGAGGCGGGCTAGTATGTGGTGGCTGGATTGCATGATTGTGAGGAATTGCCACCACAGTTCTCTGCAGTTTCTTGTGGCCTTGAGTAGAGCACCCACTAAACCAAGCTGTGATGTATCCCCATAGGATGCTTTCTATGAGGCATTTGTTGAAATTGGGGAGTCAATGGGAATATGTTGAATTTCCGTTGTCCTCTGAGGCAATAGAGGCATCTGGCGGTGCCATTGTATCTGTTGTGTGGTAACAAAGTGCTTCCAGACTATTTTCTGTACATGCAACTTCTCATCTTCACTTCAGTGATTCAGCTTTTCCACACGCATCATCTCAATGGGAGAAGCCACAGAGCTTTCAATTCATTGGCAAGCAGTCGGTTGCACCATGGCATTGGCAAACAGTGTTGAGGAGAAAATAAAATTAAAAGAACCAAATAAAATAATTAAGCTATTCAAATGTTCCACCCTGTCAGTCATAATTTCCACAAATTAATTATTCATTCTATCAATATGTTTTCTCACAAGAACCAGTAAGTTAGATAATTGAGACCAGGAGTTATTAGTTATAAGCGTTGGACATACTTACATAGAAACATAGAAATAGGTGCAGGAGTAGGCCATTCGGCCCTTCAAGCCTGCACCGCCATTCAATAGGATCATGACTGATCATCCAACTCAGTATCCTGTACCTGCCTTCTCTCCATACCCCCTGATCCCTTTACTTAGATTAGATACTTAGATTAGATACTTAGATTCTTTTTTTCTGGAACACCGTATATTGCGGGGAGACCTTATAGAAGTCTAGAAAATTATGAGATGCATAGATAGGGTAGACAGAACCTTTTTCCCTGGATAGAATTATCAAATACTAGAAGGCAAAACTTTAAGATGAGAGGGACAAGGTTTATAAAAATGTGTGGGGCATGTTTTTACCAGAGGGTAATGAGTGCCTGGACTGTGCTGTTGGGAGTGGCGGTTGAGGTAGAAACAATAGAGGCATTCAAGAGGCTTTTCAATAGGTATTTGGAGAGACAGGGAATGAAGGAATATGGGTTTTGTGCAGGCAGTTAACAGTTGGTCTTGGCATCGTGTTTGGCATATACACTGTGGGCTGAAAGGCCTAGTCCTGTGCTGTACAGTCTATATACTATGTTCTATGACAGGCGAATGCAGGTAAGGGGCAGTTGGGTGGAGGATGTGACACAGGTGAAAAGGAGACCAAAGGGGTATCGGGTAAAAGGAAAGAAGAGGAGTGAAATGTGAAGTTGCACGGAGGGGTAAGGGTGGAAGTGGACAGGGGAGGGGAAAGCGGGGGATGAAGGGAAGTATTTGACATGGGGATGGAGATGAGAATATGGAGGAGGAAAAAAGGAACCGGGTAGCTGGAAGATGGCAGGGAAATGTGTGTGCACAGAGTAGGGAGAAAAGGAGGGGGGGGGGGAGTAGTGCTTGAAGTTGAAGAATTCAATGTTGATCTTGTTTGGTCTGAAGCAGAATTTGAGGACCTGTTCCTCAGGTTTTAACTGAACACTTATGCTGAGTCCGCCAGGAAATGGGGTACTGCAAGGCTCAGTGCTGGGACCGCAGCTATTTACAATATACATTAATGAGTTAGATGATGGGATTAAAAGTAACATTAGCTAATTTGCAGATGACACAAAGCTGGGTGGCAGTGTGAATTGTGAAGAGGATGCTATGAGGATGCAGGGTGACTTGGACAGGTTGGGTGAGTGGGCAGATGCATTGCAGATGCAGTTTAATGTGGATAAATGTGAGGTTATCCATTTTGGTGGTAAAAAAAGGAAGGCAGATTATTATCTAAATGGAGTCAATTTGGGAAAAGGGGAAGTACAACGGGATCTGGGGGTCCTTGTTCATCAGTCAATGAAAGTAAGCATGCAGGTACAGCAGGCAGTGAAGAAAGCAAATGGCATGTTGGCCTTCATAACAAGAGGAGTTGAGTATAGGAGCAAAGAGGTCCTTCTGCAGTTGTACAGAGCCCTAGTGAGACCACATCTGGAGTATTGTGTGCTGTTTTGGTCTCCAAACTTGAGGAAGGACATTCTTGCTATTGAGGGAGTGCAGCGTAGGTTTACAAGGTTAATTCCCTGGATGGCTGGACTGTCATATGTTGATAGATTGGAGAGGCTGGGCTTGTATACTCTGGAATTCAGAAGGATGAGAGGGGATCTTATTGAAGTATATAAGATTGTTAAGGGTTTGGATATGCTAGAGGCAGGCAACATGTTCCCGATGTTGGGGGAGTCCAGAACCAGTGGCCACAGTTTAAGAATAAGGGGTAAGCCATTTAGAACGGAGATGAGGAAACACTTTTTCACACAGAGATTGGTGAGTCTGTGGAATACTCTGCCTCAGGGTGGTGGAGGCCGGTTCTCTGGATGCTTTCAAGAGAGAGCTAAACAGAGCTCTTAAAGATAGCGGTCAAGGGATATGGGGAGAAGGGATATTGAAGGATCTCCTGGTTGCTAACTATTTTAACTTCCCTTCCCATTCCCATACTGTCCTCCCTCTCTGTCCTTGGCCTCCTTCCTTTTCAGAGTGAGACTACATTCAAACTAGAAGAACTGCATATTCTGCTTGGGTAGTTTACAGCCCAACAGCATGAACATTGATTTCTCCAATTTTAAGTTGTACCCCTCGACCCTCATCCTCATATAGAAACCCTATGGTCTCCTTTGCACCTCTTGCCTTTGTCACTTACTCCACCCATCTGCTAATTAAACCTCCCTCATCTGTATCCACCTATTACTCGCTAGGCTTCGCCCCGTTCCCCCTTCTTTCTTTTCCCGCTTTCTCCCCCTTTGTCCATTAGTCTGAAGAAGGATCCCGACCTGAAATGTCCTCTGTCCATTCCCTCAATAATGTTGCCTGATCCACTGAGTTCCTCCAGCACTTTCTGTTTAAGCTAGACCATTGCTTCTGATAGAATCCTTCATGTTAAAAGCTTTTGACAGTTGTGTTACTTGATTTATGGGGCTCTATGTTTAAATAACTGGTGACTAATGGTACCTTAATCCCTTTGCCCCCATCTCCTACTTAATGGAATACCCACAACAGACTGCTGAAACCAGTTGCAACACAATGTCTGGCTGTGCCTTTGTATTATCCAGCCAGAGATCTGTGTGTTTTTTTCAAACACTTGCCAAACCATCCGTGTCCTTTGATGAGTTGATGTGAGTTGCATGCTTATGTTCTGAAGTCAAACACTGAGCAGAGTCAAACCCTCATCAACCGTTGCCAAATAAGAGGATATAGTTTAGAATTTAAATGTCTTTCCAGATCATCTGGGCAATGTATATGATCTGACTGCAGAATCTTTTGCTGCAGATAGACAGTGGTTCATTGTACATAATGACCGGTAGACAAAGTGGAACATTGCTGTTAACATTTAAATAACTTAATTATTTTCTTTGGTTTTTTAAATTTTCTTTTCTCCTCCACATCGTTGCCAGTGTAATTTATATTAGGAAGCACAATCTCAGTTGCAACTTTCACTCATGGCACCCAGAGCCTCAAATAATATTTAATAAAATGCAATTAAGAGATAGTGGAACAGAAGTATGTATTTCAAATTGTTTCTCTCAGAGGAACACACTACCCTGCTCTTGACAATGTCAAATAAAAATTATTTTGACCCCAAAATGTTTTGCTACAGGATTTCTGTCGTATTCTGGGAGAAGTGTTATTACTTGCACTGACGCCAAAATTCTGATTATTAAATCTTCTGCTGTGGCAGAAGCAGTTCAACTCCCACTTTAGCCATTTAGGCCATTTGGAAGAATGGGCTGAAAGATGGCAGATGGAGTTTAATGCCGATAAATGTGAGGTGCTACACCTTGGCAGGACAAATCAAAATAGGACAAACATGGTAAATGGTAGGGAATTGAAGAATACAGTTGAACAGAGGGATCTGGGAATAACCGTGCATAGTTCCTTGAAGGTGGAATCTCATATAGATAGGGTGGTAAAGAAAGCTTTTGGTATGCTAGCCTTTATAAATCAGAGCATTGAGTATAGAAGCTGGGATGTAATGTTAAAATTGTACAAGGCATTGGTGAGACCAAATCGAGTATGGTGTACAATTTTGGTCGCCCAATTATAGGAAGGATGTCAACAAAATAGAGAGAGTACAGAGGAGATTTACTAGAATGTTGCCTGGGTTTCAACAACTAAGTTACAGAGAAAGGTTGAATAAGTTAGGTCCTTATTCTCTGGAGTGCAGAAGGTTAAGGGAGGACTTGATAGAGGTCTTTAAAATGATGAGAGGGATAGACAGAGTTGATGTGGACAAGCTTTTCCCTTTGAGAATAGGGAAGATTCAAACAAGAGGACATGACTTGAGAATTAAGGGACAGAAGTTTAAGGGTAACATGAGGGGGAACTTCTTTACTCAGAGAGGGGTAGCGGTGTGGAATGAGCTTCCAGTGGAAGTGGTGGAGGCAGGTTCATTGGTTTCATTTAAAAATAAATTGGATAGGCATACGGATGAGAAGGGAATGGAGGGTTATGGTATGAGTGCAGGCAGGTGGGACTAAGGGGAAATAATTGTTCGGCACGGACTTGTAGGGCCGAGATGGCCTGTTTCCGTGCTGTAATTGTTATATGTTTATATGGTTAAAGAAAGGAAGAGAGACATTGAAGATTTTTATATGAACAGGGAAGGTTGCCTGGTATGATGAATCCTCTGGTTCCTGTCACTGGCGTTGACTAGGAACAGCTAAATTCTGGAATGCTAGCACTGGTATTTCTGATACTTATGCATGTTTAGTGTTACTCCAACTCCACCCTGCCACCTCTCAAACAAATGTGCAATTTTTTTCAATCTGTGCATTACTTACCACTGCCAGAGTGCACATTTCTTGAGAAGACTTGATTGATTGGAATAACTAACGATCAAAAGGATTAATTTTGAAGCAAACCTGGACAATTTTTCAAAGATTTTGATACTCCATTGCAATAGTCCTTGCCTCAAGTACCCCCCCGGCAGCTAATTCCATACACCCACCACCCTTTGTGTGAAAACATTACCCCTCAGATTCCTATTAAATGTTTTCCTCTTCACCTTAAACCTATGTCTTCTGATCCTCGATTCATCTGCACTGGGCAAGAGACTCTGTGCATCTACCTGATCTATTCCACTCATGATTTTGTACATCTCTAAGATCACCCATCCTCCTGCGCTCCAAGGAGTGGTCTCAGCCTATCAAACTCTCCCTATAGCTCACACCCTCAAGTCCTGGCAATATCCTAGTAAATCTTCTTTGTACCCTTTCCAACTTGCAGCCTCACCAATATAAGTGTAACACGACCTCCCAACTTCCATACTCAATACTCTGACTGATGAGGCCAATGGGCCAAAAACCTTTTTGTCCTGATCCCTCCTCCATCACTATCTTCCAGGAAACCTGCCGTTCTTCCAAGTGAGTCAGAGGTTCACATGCACATCCTCCAACTAATCTACTACATCCAATGTTCCCAATGTGGCCTCCTTTAGATTAACGAGACCAGGAGACTGACCATTTCAGAGAACACGTACGTTCTGTCTAGCGAGGCCTGCTGGATCTTCCCGTTTAGTTTAGTTCAGAAATACAGAGCGGAAACAGGCCCTTCGGCCCACCGGGTCCGTGCCGTCCAGCGATCCCTGTATATTAACACTATCCTACACACAGTCGCGATAATTTTACAATTATCGAGCCAATTTACCTACATACCTGTACGCCTTTGGAGTGTGGAAGGAAACCGAAGATCTCGTAGAAAATCCACGAGGTCTCAGGGCTAACCATTTTAACTCCCCTCCCCATTTTCATACTCTCCTTTCTGCCCTGGGTTTCCTTCTTTCTGAAGCTTCTGAATTTGTAGTCGGCAGGGCAGTCCTCTGCATATCGCCAACTTCAATGCAAGAATGAGTCCACTCTCAAACTGTAGGAACAGCATCTCGTTTGGGTAGTGCATCCTAACATAGAAGAATAGGTGCAGGAGTAGGCCTTTTGCCCTTCAATATGATAATGTCTGATATAACCATATAACAATTACAGCATGGAAACAGGCCATCTCGACCCTTCTAGTCCGTGCCGAACACGTATTCTCCCCTAGTCCCATATACCTGCGCTCAGACCATAACCCTCCATTCCTTTCTCGTCCATATAACTATCCAATTTATTTTTAAATGATAAAAACAAACCTGCCTCCATCACCTTCACTGGAAGCTCATTCCACACAGCCACCACTCTCTGAGTAAAGAAGTTCCCCCTCATGTTACCCCTAAACTTCTGTCCCTTAATTCTCAAGTCATGTCCCCTTGTTTGCATCTTCCCTCCTCTCAGTGGGAAAAGCTTATCCACGTCAATTCTGTCTATCCCTCTCATCATTTTAAAGACCTCTATCAAGTCCCCCCCTTAACCTTCTGCGCCCCAAAGAATAAAGCCCTAACTTGTTCAACCTTTCTCTGTAACTTAGTTGTTGAAACCCAGGCAACATTCTAGTAAATCTCCTCTGTACTCTCTCTATTTTGTTGACATCCTTCCTATAATTAGGCGACCAAAATTGTACCCCATACTCCAGAATTGGCCTCACCAATGCCTTGTACAATTTTAACATTACATCCCAACTTCTATACTCAATGCTCTGATTTTTAAAGGCCAGCACACCAAAAGCTTTCTTTACCACCCTATCTACGTGAGATTCCACTTTCAGGGAACTGTGCACAGTTATTCCCAGATCCCTCTGTTCACCTGCATTCTTCAATTCCCTACCATTTACCATGTACGTCCTATTTTGATTTGTCCTGCCAAGATGTAGCACCTCACACTTATCAGCATTAAACTCCATCTGCCATCTTTCAGTCCACTCTTCCAACTGGCATAAATCTCTCTGTAGACTTTGAAAATCTACTTCATTATCCACAACCCCTCCTATCTTAGTATCACCTGCATACTTACTAATCCAATTTACCACACCATCATCCAGATCATTGATGTACATGACAAACAACAGTGGACCCAACACGGATCCCTGTGGCACCCCACTAGTCACTGGCCTCCAACCTGACAAACAACCATCCACCATTACTCTCTGGCATCTCCCATTCAGCCACTGTTGAATCCATCTTGCTACTCCTCCATTAATACCCAACCATTGAACCTTCTTAACCAACCTTCCATGAGGAACCTTGTCAAAGGCCTTACTGAAGTCCATATATACAACATCCACTGCTTTACCCTCATCAATTTCCTGAGTAACCTCTTCAAAAAATTCAAGAAGATTAGTCAAACATGACCTTCCAGGCACAAATCCATGTTGACTGTTCCTAATCAGACCCTGTTTATCCAGATGCTTATATATATTATCTCTAAGTATCCTTTCCATTAATTTGCCCACCACTGACGTCAAACTAACAGGTCTATAATTGTTAGGTTTACTCTTGGACCCCTTTTTAAACAATGGAACAACATGCGCAGTACGCCAATCCTCCGGCACTATTCCCATTTCTAATGACATTTGAAATATTTCTGTCATAGCCCCTGCTATTTCTACACTAACTTCCCTCAATGTCCTAGGGAATATCCTGTCCGGACCTGGAGACATCCACTTTTCTGATCATCTAAAATCAGTGCCCCATTCCAGCCTTCCCCCCCATATCCCTCGATTCCTTTAGCCTTAAGAGCTAAATCTAACTCTCTCTTGAAAACATCCAGCGAATTGGCCTCCACTGCCTTCTGTGGCAGAGAATTCCACAAATTCACAACTCTCTGGGTGAAGAAATGTTTCCTCATCTCAGTCCCAAATGGCCTACCCCTTATTCTGCTACCCTGACCCCTGTTTCTGGATTCCACCAACATCGTGAACATTTTTCTGCATCTAGCCTGTCCAATCCATTAAAAATGTTTTATGTTTCTTTAAGATATCCTCTCATCCTTCTACATTCCAGTGAATGCAAGCCCCGTCGACGCATTCTTTCATCATATGTCAATCCTGCCATCCTGGAAATTAACCTGGTGAACGTAGGCTGCACTCCCTCAATAGCAATAATGTCTCTCCTCAAATTCGAAGACCAAAATTGCACACATTGCTAAAAGTATGAATATTGAATTCTCCAAATTTAGATAACTAACTTAAAATGCACCTCCCCTCCTTACCCTCCCCCCTTTTCACACCGCGGACCCCCCTTTCTTCCCCATGTGACACCTGGACGAGGATGTTGCCAGGACTAGAGAGTCTGATCCAGGCACGTGCCATGAGTAATTACTCAGGGTAGGCAGTCAGTCGGCTTTAAATAATCTTAAACCGCGCATGCACAGCTTGTTCTCTCCGTAAGCTGTCAGTCGACTTTTATAAAGTCTTCAAAAGCCAAATCTCTTAATAAAGTACCGTATTTCCCGGCAATTAAAACGCACCCCCATTTTGTGTCGCTAAATTTTGAACGAAGGCTGGTGGGACATAGAATTTCTCACGCTCAAAAAAATAAAAATAAAGAAAGCAATTTGCCCAAGGCTTCCAAATCTCCTTCATTCTGAATTACTGAATGGGTGGGGGGTGGAGGGTGACGGCAGGTGGAGAGATGGTGGGGAAAAACGGGAGCACACCGGGCCAAATTGAATCAGTTGTGATCTTATTGAATGACAATACTTGTTCAAGGGACCAATTACGGGGAGAGTTCCTTTCACAGTATGTGGGGAGTCTGGTCAGGGGTACAGTTGCGGGGAGGGCAGGAGCATTGAGAAGGAGGGGGTTGGGGATCATGCCAGTAACTCACTCACTCACCGCAACCACGGCGCTCCGGGCGCAGGGCCACCGCATTGTGGCCGGGGAGGGAAGTAGCTCGGGTGGCTGCAAGTGGCTGCTGGGACCGGACAGCGGACGCCACCTCAGCGCCTTCTGCTGGCCTGCTCACCTCTGGCAGTGCTCTCCGTCTGAACATCTCTCACCTGCCGCTTGCAGGCTTTGCTCATGTCAGCCGCTTCCCGCAAATCCTTAAATTTGGACAGCCGAGTAACCTCAATTGGTCCCTTGTTCGCACTGTCGGAATTTGAGGATTTGCGGGAAGCGGCTGACATGAGTGAGGCCGGCGAGCGGCAGGAAAGAGGTTTTCAGATGGAGAGCACTGCCAGAGGTGAGCGGGCTGGCAGAAGGACCTGAGGCAGCGGCCGGTTCCGCTGTCCAGTCCCGGCGGCCGCTTGCAGCCACCTGAGCTACTTCTCCCCCCGGCCACAATGCGGTGGCTCCGCGCCTGGAGCGACATGGCAAGACAGTTGCTGTCATGATCCCCGACCCCCTCCTTCTCCCTTCCCCAGCAGCGCTGTCCTTTTACAGCCGCTTCCCATCAGCTGCCAGCAATGATGGATAGACTTGGCTACCCCTGAGTACAACACCATCATTCTTGATGTTGCTGTACTGAGGGATAGCCAAGTCTATCTTTCTTGCCTAACAACCTTCCAACTTCAGCTTCCAAAACACATGTAAATTTTCGTGCCTTATTTTTGGGTAAAAAATAGCGTCTTCATTGCCGGGAAATACGGTATTTAAAACATATAGCACCAAGAAATCTACTTAGCACATCATTTGTACACAAACTCCATTCTTCTCTCTTTGTTCCTTAAGATATTTTTAAGATAATGGAAATCCATGTTTGAAAAACCCGCCAAGAAACTTGCGCTGCGAGTAGGCTGCTGCGCATGTGCGGTACTGCAAAGGTAGAATTTCAGCTGCCTTCAGTCCTCTTGAAATTGACGGCTTGAAGCATCGTCGACGGCACGTGGGCTGCACAGACCTTCACGTGTTACATGTACTGCGGGTGAAAGGCAAGGATAATTATGCCTGCCTTAGAGATCAATCTCTTAGTTAGGCATTATTCTCTCATGTCTTTACAATTTATATTTAACAATTACCATTTTATAATTTTAGTCAGGGTAGGCACGTGCCTGGTGTGAGCTACAGGGAGACGTTGCGTAGGCTGGGTCTCTATTCCATGGAGCACAGGAGGATGAGGGGAGATCTTATAGAGGTATACAAAATCATGAGAGGGGTAGTTCAAGGTGAAGGAGAAAAGATTTAATAGGAATCCGAGGGGTAACCTTTTCATACAATGGGTAGTGGGTGAATGGAACAAGCTGCCAGAGGAGATAGTTGAGGCTGGGACTATCCAGCAACATGTCGTGAGTAGTCGCCCCAAAGAGTCGTACCTTCTTCTGGTCGCCGGTGGATTTTCAACGTTGAAAATTTTCGGCAACCTGCTGCGACTATGACGGGTGCCGGCAAGTTGCCGAAAAAAATCGTGACAGTGGGACAGGCCCTTTAAGTAACAATTAGACAGGTACATGGATAGGACAGGTTTGGAAGAATATAGACCAAGCGCAGGCAAGTGGGACTAGTGTAGCTGCAACATTGTTGGCCGATGTGGGCAAGTTGGGCCGAAGGGCCTCTATGACGTATCCATTTCTCCTCCCCCTCCCATCCACTTATATTCCTTACAATTCTCACCTTCTATCTTTATCTCTAGCCTTTGTCCAACCATCTGCCTAACAAATATATCCTTCACTTGTATCCACCTATCACATGACAGACTTTGTCCTGTTCCCACTTCTCATCCAGCTTTCTCACCCCCTCTCCCCACCACAATCAGTCTGAAGAAGGGTCCTAACCCAAAATGTCACCTATCCATGTTCTCCAGAACTGCTTCCTGACCCGCTGAGTTACTCGAGCACACTGACTTTTTTTGTAGACCAGCAATTGCAGATCCTTGCGTTAAAGTTGGTTGTGTTCCTGTTGCTCAGAAAGCCTGGCAGTTCAAGGGAAGCAAGAATAATTTTGGCAATGATTCTTGTGGACCTGTAGGAGCAGCAGTTGTTCTGACCAGCAGCCCCCTTCCTTATAGAAACAAGGAACCACAAATGCTGGTTTATACAAAGTGCTGGAGTAACTCAGCAGGTCAGGCATCATCTTTGGAGAACGTGGATAAGTGATGTTTTGGGCCTGGACCCTTCTGACCAACAATCTCCTTCCCTGCCTGCCACTGAGCCCTCCCTACCTGTGAATCCTAACAATCAGATCCCTTGAAATCGGAGCCCTCGGAATCAGTTCCAAAAACTCTCACTAACACCAATACAGGCTCCCTCCCTCCACCTGCATTTGCCACCTCTTCCGGAATCTTCTCATCCAAAAGGGTACCTTGCCTTTCAATCATATTGGCCTTCAGTTGGTGAATTTGTTGGGGAAAAAGGATACATTGGGGATCTAAAATTTATGGGAATTTGAACTGATCAATATGATGACAAATGTACCAGTCGTAATGTACTATCAGATATTTATAGTGCTTTAGATTAACAATCATTGAGACTATTTGGAAATCACTCTGACTAAATGGCTGTTGGCGAACACATTGGGCAGCTGAACAGAGTTTTTGATTTGGGTGGCAGAAGTGTTCAAAATAATTGAGTCGTGCTCGTTGGAGAGGAAATGCTGAAATTGCAGCTGTTAGTCCAGTTCCCTGAATCTTCCCTGGGGAAGGACAATGGAGGACCCGGCGTTGGCGGATCGCCGCAAGGGAGGGGGATGGGGGAAGAACAATGGTAGACCTGGCGGGGGGGGGGGGGGGGGGGGGGGGGGGGGGTGGGGTGTGAGATACTTGTAACTTTGTAAACGCCCTTTATGTGGCAATATTTCACTTGCACTTTATGTGCAATGTGATGAATAAAACTGATTGTTGTTGTTGTTGATGTTGAACTATTGCATAGAAACATAGAAACATAGAAATTAGGTGCAGGAGTAGGCCATTCGGCCCTTCGAGCCTGCACCGCCATTCAATATGATCATGGCTGATCATCCAACTCAGTATCCCGTACCTGCCTTTTCTCCATACCCCCTGATCCCCTTAACCACAAGGGCCACATCTAACTCCCTCTTAAATATAGCCAATGAACTGGCCTCGACTACCCTCTGTGGCAGAGAGTTCCAGAGATTCACCACTCTCTGTGTGAAAAAAGTTCTTCTCATCTCGGTTTTAAAGGATTTCCCCCTTATCCTTAAGCTGTCACCCCTTGTCCTGGACTTCCCCAACATCGGGAACAATCTTCCTGCATCTAGCCTGTCCAACCCCTTAAGAATTTTGTAAGTTTCTATAAGATCCCCTCTCAATCTTCTAAAGATTACCCTTCCTTGGGTATGCAATCAAATACTTTCACTGTGGCTTGTGACATGTGACAATAAAGTATTCATCCATTCATTCATTCATTCCCTCCCTTCTGTTTGTTTGGATGCGGAAATTCTTCTTCACTGACCTGCAGCCTGGAGTGGGCAGCAGGGACTGTATTGCAACTGGCCGGTGTGCACGTTATATCTTCAAAAATCTGTGACAACCAGGGCTTTGCCGACTATGAAGCTAGGAAGCTTTCCTCATAGTATCATAGAACAGAACAGAACAGAACAACTGTAGAACAAGCCCTTTGGTCCACAATGCATTTGCGGAACATGATACCAATACCATCTTTTATCTACCTGTACATAATCCATATCTCTCTATAGCCTGCATATCCCTGTGCTTATCCAAAAGTTTCTTAAATGCCACTAATGTATCTGCTTCAACCACCACCACTGACAGTGCATTCCAACCACTCATCACCATCTGTGTAAAGATAAAACTTCCCCACACATCTCATTTAAATTTGCCACTTTCAACTTAAACTCATGCCCTCTAGATTTGATTTTTCCAACCCAGAAAAAAGTGCCCATCCTTTCTATGCCTCTCATAATTGTATATACATGTATATGCAACCTCTGGCGTTCCAGAGAAAAAAAAAATCAAATTCTGGACAACCTTTCCCCACAGCTAATGCCCCCCTAATCCAGGCATCATTCTAGTAAACCTCCTCTGCACTCTTTCTATAGCCTCCACATCCTTCCTGTAATGGGGCAACTGAACTGCACACCATACTCCAAATGCAGCCTAACCAAAGTCCAACAAAGCTGCATCATGACTTCCTGACTCTTATACTCAATGCCCTGAACAGTGTGGAAACGGGCCCTTTGGCCCAACATGCCCACACCGGCCAACATGTCCCATTAACACTCATCCCACTTTCCTGAGTTTGGCCCTTATCCCTACTCTTGACAGCTTGTTCCATACACCCACCACCCTCTGTGTGAGAAGATTATTTCGCAGATTCCTATAAAATCTTATCTCCTTCCCTTTATACCTATGGCCTCTGGTTCTTGAATCCCCCCATACAATAGATTCTGTGCCTCCACCCAATCTACTGCTCCTATGATTTTATACACCTCTATAAGATCACCCGTCATCTTCTACGCTCCGGGGAATAGAGACCCAGCCTGCTTAACCTCTCCCTATAGCTCAGACCCTCAAGTCCTGGCAACATCCATGCATTCTTGCATTCCAAACCTTCTCTTAACCTTTTCCAACTTCACAACATATTTCCTATAACATGGTGCCCACAACTGAACACAATACTCTAAATGCAGCCTCACCAACGTCGTATGTAACTGCAACATGACCTCCCAACTTCTATACTCAATAGAAGCAAAATGTTGGAGTAACTCAGCAGTACAGGCAACATCTCCAGAGAGAAAGAATGGATTTCTGAAAAAGGGTCTCGACCCAAAACGTCGCACATTCCTTCTCTCCAGAGATGCTGCCTGTCCCGCTGTTACTCCAGCATTTTGTGTCTATCTTCGGTTTAAACCAGCATCTGCAGTTCCATCCTACTCTAACCTCATTAGTCAGTATTGAGTATAGTATGCCAAAAGCCTTTTTGACCACCCCATGTACCTGTGATGCCACCTTCAAGGAACTATGTACCTGCTCTCCTAGATCCCTTTGCTATACATTTCCTAAAGCTCTGTGATGTGTAGGTCCTGCCCATGTTAGACTTTCTAAAATCCATCACCTCACATTTCTCTGTATTAAATTATATCAGCCATTCCTCAGCCTATCTGGCCAACTGATCAAGATTCTGCTACAATTATTGACAACCATCTTCATTTCCACAATACCACCCACTTTGTATCATCTGCAAACTTGCTAATCTTGCCGTGTATGTTCTCATTCCAAATCATTGATATAACCCACCAGAGGCACACCACTAGTCACAGGCCTCCAGTACAAGAAGCAACCTTCCACCATCACCCTCTGCTTCCTTCCATGAAGCCAATTTTCTATCCATTCAGCTATCACTCCATAGATCCCATGCAATCTAACCTTCCAGAGCAGCCTACTGGGTGGAACCTTGTTGAATGCCACTTTCAGGGATTATGGACATGGACCCCAAGACCCCTCTGCACATCAATGCTGTTGAGTGTCTTGCAATTAACTTTATACTTTCCTCTTACATTTGACTTCCCAAAGTGACCTTACACTTGCTCGTAATACACTTCATCTACCGTTACTCTGCCCATTTCTGTAGCTGATCTGTATCCTGCTGGATACTTTAACAGCCTCCCTCACAGTCCGCAACCCCAGCAATCTTGACGTCAACAGACTCAACTATTCAGATAAATTTAGAAACTACAGAAAGTAAATAAACAATAGTTAATTTTAAATCGTTTTGTATTTTGATTATTTTTATTTGATTTAGTTGTTGAAATGATTAACTCTATGCTGCATTTCCAAATTTGTAGTCTTGCAATCTAGACTGGAGTCATTGGGGCCTGGATCTTTTGCCTTTTCTGATGGAAATGGTTTTCAGAGTCTATCCGCATGTCCTGAACTTCCCAGCACGTGTGGAAATATGGGACTTGTGGTTGACATGACTTAGCCCATAGTCTCTAGTGAAGGCAAAATGGTGTTTCCATATCAATCAACTTCTGATACCCAGTTTAAATTGATGTTTAAAACTTAGAAGGGGTCTGAAAAAACTTTTAAATGCTCTTGATATTTTAAAGTGTAATTTAATAACTGGTTTTGCAAAGTGAATGGATTTTGCAGACGACACAACAGTGATTGGGCTGATCACCAACGGTGATGAAACAAAATACAGGGCGGAGGTGCAGAACCTGGCGGACTGGTGCAAACGTAACAACTTGTCACTAAACACCTCCAAGACCAAGGAGCTGATTATTGACTTCAGGAGGTCCCATAATGGCGAATATGCCCCAATCTCCATTTATGGGGAAAGTGTGGAGATAGAGTGTCCAGCTTTAAGTTTCTGGGCACTCACATTTCAGAGGACCTCACATGGTCCACCAACACCGCTGCGCTGGTCAAGAAGGCACAGCAACGACTGTTCTTCCTGAGGACATTAAAAAAGACTGGTCTGCCCCAACAGCTGCTGACAACCTTCTACCGCTGCACCACAGAGAGCATATTAACGTATGGCATCTCTGTGTGGTATCTCAGCTGCACGGCAGCGGAGAGGAGAGCTCTTCAGTGCGTCGTCCACAGAGCGCAGAGGATCATTGGGACAGAGCTACCAGCCTTGGAGGGCATCTACCACACACGGTGCCTCAGGAAGGCCGTCAGCATCCATAAAGACTCATCACCCCTGTAACAGTCTGTTCGAACTACTTCCCTCCGGCAGACGTTGCAAGGCCTTCTACGCCCGTACCTCCAGACTCAGAAACAGCTTTATTCCAAGAGCTATAGCGGCTCTGAACCGGCCCTGCTGAGTGTCCCCCACCCCCCCTGGACTGTCTCCTCGGATGGTCACGACACACAGCTTATTTATTTATTTTACTTTTCTTTTTCATCGGTTGGAGCTGCATACTAAATCTCGTTGCACTGACGTGCAATGACAATAAAAGATATTATTATTATTATTATTATTATGTGAATAGATATTTTTTTGTCATGCAACCTCTCTGATGATCTTGAATTTTTTGTTCCCCTAGGCTCTCCTTTTTCTCCGGCCATTCATCCTTCTCCATGTACTGCATGATGTTCGTTGCAGTGAGTATTTTGCTGTTTTTCTTGGGGCGGTTGCCGTTGTGCTGTACAGTGTACAGCATATTGCTCAGCCATTTGTTTCATCAGCAGTGCCCTTCAGATTTATGATTGAGAGTTGAGGCGACAATTAACTTGCAGATTGATTCAGTTTCATGTAGCTGAATGTATCTGCTGGGGAGGGTTTTGTTTGGGGCTGTGATAAAACATAAAATTGAAGAGAGGGAGGAAACAAGAGTTGCTGAGAGTGGAATCTCTGTCTAATCAAAAAAGGTCTGTCGGGTAGATTGAGCTACAGGTCTACTCTTTTGGATGTATTTTCATAATCTTTGCTATTTTTAACTTGCCTAAGGTTTGAATTGCACATTGTAGGCTTATGGAAACTTTTTCCAAAATCCACAAACTTTGCAGGAAGAGGTGGACAACCCTCGCTGGGCAAGAGTGGAATTTTAAACATTTGAATTCACCACAAGATATGTGGCCTCCATATTGAGAGAATTTTCCGCACTGCATTTCTTGAGCCTTGATTTAATTTCTGGTCAAAACCATTAACATTTAAATTTATTTCTTGGCCTTTTTCCATTCTAATATTTGAAAGTTATCAGTGGCATCTTAACTTTTAGCATTATATCTAAACACCAAGTGCTAGTAATAGTTTGACAGTGTTGTGATTGGATTTGTAAAAGTATGTTTTCTCTACCACAAATGAAAGCGAAAGGAAGTTAATAATACAACTGTGAGCATGGCACTAAAATTGATATTGCTTAATATTGTTGCCTCAGACCAACTGTAATAAAACCATAATTGAGAAAAGATGCATGTGCAATATTCGTGTTAATTTATGTTCACTCAATATCTTGTGTTATATTGTAAAAATTTTAGTTGGTGCTCTTTATAATCGATGAAATGGGTGAAAGGTCACTTTCCGATACACTCCAGTTAAAATGGAAGGAGTGGCAAAACAAATAGTTATTGAAAGTGTTTTGCATGTGGAAAGCATGAGAGGGAATGAAATCCCATTTTCTATTTCTCTTTTGACTTATTTGCAGTGGATTGCAAATAGTCTACATTTCACAGGAGTGGGGACTTGAAGAGAGAAATACGGGTTTAATGGCACCCAACCACATTATGAGATTATGTAAAATAATTAACCTGAGGTTCACAATGTAAAGCAGTGCTGATAAAATAACCTAGAAAATTTGTAACAGAGAGAGTTTGTAGCTTAGAGCTGAAAGGAGGAAGACCAACCCTACCAGCGCTTTTCTTGTGTTGGGGACAAAGACGGCTGCTATGGAAGAATTTCCCAAGTATTACAGCAGATTTGGGGGGGGGGGTTACTTTAGCTTTACAAAAGAGTATTTCAGCAGTAGAATAATTGAGTTGTTGGTAGAAAGACAAACCTGAATTTGCTGGCATTAGATTCAATATTGGCAAGATAAATTGTCAATTCTGTTGGAAAGAGCAAGACATGAAGAAATAATATGAAAGATACCGCTCTTCATAAGTTTATCTCTGCACTG
This sequence comes from Leucoraja erinaceus, assembly GCF_028641065.1. Classification (NCBI taxonomy): domain Eukaryota; kingdom Metazoa; phylum Chordata; class Chondrichthyes; order Rajiformes; family Rajidae; genus Leucoraja; species Leucoraja erinaceus. The sequence goes on along the minus strand of NC_073377.1, from coordinate 49,507,318 downwards.
ATTGCCGGGCTGCTCGTCTGCACATTGAGTTCTGTTAACCATTTAATATGTCAGTTTAACCATATAACAATAACAGCAGCGGGAAACAGGCCATCTCGGCCCTACAAGTCCGTGCCGAACAACTTTTTTTCCCTTAGTCCCACCTGCCTGCACTCATACCATAACCCTCCATTCCCTTCTCATCCATATGCCTATCCAATTTATTTTTAAATGATACCAATGAACCTGCCTCCACCACTTCCACTGGAAGCTCATTCCATACCGCTACCACTCTCTGAGTAAAGAGGTTCCCCCTCATATTACCCCTAAACTTCTGTCCCTTCATTCTGAAGACATGTCCTCTTGTTTGAATCTTCCCTATTCTCAAAGGGAAAAGCTTGTCCACATCAACTCTGTCTATCCCTCTCATCATTTTAAAGACCTCTATCAGGTCCCCCCTTAACCTTCTGCGCTCCAGAGAATAAAGACCTAACTTATTCAAGCTATCTCTGTAACTTAGTTGTTGAAACCCAGGCAACATTCTAGTAAATCTCCTCTGTACTCTCTCTATTTTGTTGACATCCGTCCTATAATTGGGCAACCAAAATTGTACACCATACTCCAGATTTGGTCTCACCAATGCCTTGTACAATTTTAACATTACATCCCAGCTTCTATACTCAATGCTCTGATTTATAAAGGCTAGCATACCAAAAGCTTTCTTTACCACCCTATCTATATGAGATTCCACCTTCAAGGAACTATGCACGGTTATATCCAGATCCCTCTGTTCAACTGTATTCTTCAATTCCCTACCATTTACCATGTACGTCCTATTTTGATTTGTCCTGCCAAGGTGTAGCACCTCACATTTATCAGCATTAAACTCCATCTGCCATCTTTCAGCCCATTTTTCCAAATGGCCTAAATCACTCTGTAGACTTTGGAAATCCTCTTTTTGCCTCCTGCTCAAATGCTCCAATAAAATTACATCTGCAGCCACAGTTTCACAGTTCCTGTTCTTGTGGGCTACTCAACCTTGAACTATCTGTCCTGGACACCAGTTCAAATTTGATCCAGTTTTGGGTCTGTGGATGTCCATCTCCAACAGTCGCAAGACTCCCTTGAAAAACACTAACAATATAATCCATGCTTCTGACATCTCGCTATCAGATTTCTGGATAACTATGCATTTCAACCTCAGTCTTCAACCACCAGATCTTTACACTCGGGAACCCTTTTAAAGGCTCTTGGTTCCCTTTCTACTTTCAATTTCCTCCTGAAAATCTCATTAACCACATTTCATAATTTCTGCATTTTTAGTGCAAGCTCCTATGACATGCCTTGGGACACTGTCCGATGAAGGGTGAAGTTCTTCTTTGAAAAATTGATGTAGTGTTTTCACCACTTTATTCAAAGAAAACCAGAACTTTTGAGCAGTGAGATCGGAAGAAATCTGGTGAATATAGATTGCCGTCATCACCATGAAATTGAAATTAAAAAAAAAACTTCTGGTGCTACAAATCTGAAATAAGAACAGAAAATGCTTGAAACACACAGCAGGTCAGCCAGTAGCTGTTTCATTGCCGTGTGACACACTTTCAATATTTCCCTGAAGATGCCTATAATCATTTATTAAGTCATTTTCCTTGCCGTCAGTGCCCATTTAAAATTGATGCTTCTTCCTCCAGTTTGGTTTGTACAGCGTTCCCTTTGTTGCCTCAGTGATGAAATATGCAATAAGAGTTGTATTTCCACAATACAGGCATCTCCCTCACCCACTTTCTAACTGTGATTGTGGGATTAGATTTCAGAACAATCAATTGTTAGTCAGGCTGCAGTATTTATCCTTGAGCACGTCTATGTACACATCCAATGTTGTGCAATGCTTATATTCATTGTGACTTTGCGGAATGCCAAATTACGTCATTTTGATTATACATTCCACCACTTCAATTTTGTTGCAA